>NC_142463.1:36602354-36907229 GCF_049115385.1 Moschus berezovskii
TCTACCTGGAGGCTGACGCATAGCAGTTCAGGAAGAGTTCATTGAGTGATGGGTGTCCTCCATCTGGGCCTAAGTTTCCTCAGTTAGAAAGCAAGGGACTTAATGCAGAGGACATGAAAGTCTGCTTTGAGTTCTCAAATTCCCCAAGATGTAAATGCTATTCCCACAGGTGAGACCCTCTTGACTTCTCTGTCAGGAAATTTCTTCCAAGTTTATACATGAACCAGGGAATACAGTAGGGGGAGAAGGTTAGGAAATCTCAGATTACTTATGAGAGGGGGGAAAAATAGCATTATGGTGAATGTATACAGTTTCTCAAGGAAATGAGCAATCTCTTCTTTGATGGAATATGTGAAAGCTATACTGGAAGGAATAATTAGATTAAATGGTGATGTAAACTGGAAAGGAAGCCTTACTTCCTGCACTGCACCAAATGTCTTACAGGTGTCAGTGGGACCCACCAGCTTAGTAATTAGGGTCTTTTAACTGTCTCCACTTAACTAAGTGCAAATGATTGAAAACGGGGTTTTCGCTGGGGCCCCTGGCACCAGGAGAACATTTTGGTGAAACAAGCTTTGTTCTCTATTACTAGAATAAAATAAAAAACAGGATTTATGGTAAATGGATGTTGTAATGGTTTCTATTTTACCCCAAAGGGCCTAAGGCTCTGCTAGCATGTGTCCCAGAAGCCTTGTGACCCCAAAGAGAGTGTATCTGAGTGGGTTGCTGAGTGCAGAGCTGGAGGGAAGGCTCTGATCGAAGAGTCAGCAAAGTTCTGTCAAGACCTGGCTCTTCTACCAAGAGCAATCCTGGGAAAGCCAGCTAGAACTACCTGATGCACAAAGAGGACAGGGTGACAACCCTGAGACACAGAGGTTTCTGATGGGCAAGGAAGGCAGCATAGCAGGATGGAAACACTTCAGTTTTGGAGCCAGGCACCCTTACATTCCAGCCAGGGCTCAGCCACTTACAACATGGGTGACCTTAGGCAGGTGACTTACCTTCCCTGAGCCCCAGCTGCCTTGTATGAGAGCTTGAATATAATGAGACAAACAGCCTGTATAGCATAGGGAACTCTACACACTGCTCTGTGGTGACCTAAATGGGAAGGAAATCCACAAAAAGAGGAGATATATGCATGTGTATAGTGATTAACTTTGCTGTACAACAGAAACTAACACAACGTTGTAAAGCAACTATACTCCAAAAAATGAATTTAAAAAAAATTTTTGCTAAAAAAATCTTTCATAACCTCACAAATCTCAAATAAAAAAATATCTAAGTCGCAGGCCTACTGGATGAATAGGATCACTATAATATGGTCACAGTAGCTCAAATAGCTGGACAGGTTGGCCCTTCCATTTCCAAAAATTCAGTGATTTCATTCATTCATTCATTTGGCAAATATGTACAGAGTGCCTACTATGTTGTTTAACAGTCACTCAGTCCTGTCCAATTCTTTGCGACCCCATGGACTGCAGCACACCAGGCTTCTCTGTTCTTCACTATCTCCCAGAGTTTGCTCAAACTCATGCCCATTGAGTAGGTGATGCCATCCAATCATCTCATCCTCTGTTACCCCCTTCTCCTCCCACCTTCAATCTTTCCCCAGCATCAGGGTCTTGTCCAATGAGTCTTCTTGGCATCAGGTGGCCAAAGTATTGGAGCTTCGGCTTCAGCATCAGTCCTTCCAATGAATATTCAGGGCTGATTTCTTTTAGTACTGACTGGTTTGATCTCCTTGCTGTCCAAAGGACTCTCAAGAGTCTCTTCCAGCCCCACAGTTCGAAAGTATCAATTCTTTGGAGCTCAGCCATTTTTATTGTCCAGCTCTCACATACATACATGAATACTGGAAAAACCATAGCTTTGACTGTATGGACCTTTGTCAGCAAAGCTTTTTAATACACTGTCTAGGTTTGTCATAACTTTTCTTCTAAGTAAGGATCTTTTAATTTCATGGCTGCAGTCACCGCAGTTTCTTGGAGCCCAAGACAATAAAGTATGTCATTGTTTCCATTGTTCCCCATCTATTTGTCATGAAGTGATGGGACCAGATGCCTACTATGTTCCTGGCCCAAATTATATAGTAGTCAGCAAGGCAGCCATGGTCCCTGCCCACATGAGTCTTATAGTCTACATGAGATGGGAGAGCACAGACTTCACATAAATAGACAAGTCTGTGAAAGAAAATTCATAGTCCTGTGAGAGCAGTTAATGGGGAGTGTTTTCTAGATGAAAGAGCTCAAGGAAGACTGCCCTGAGGAAGTGACATTTAAGCTGTGACTTAAAGAATGAGTTGGTATAATCCAGGGCAAGATTACACCAGACTGTGGGAAGAGTTACGTCTGACAGCTGAGAAGTGGGAAGGTGCTTGGAAATGAGAGACAGCCAGGATGGTTTTGTTAACAAGGGGGGGAAAGGTGCATGGTGAAGCTGGTGAGGTGAGCAGAGACCAGCTCGAATTGATTTAACCCTATACACAGGGGTGAAAAAACTCTCCCCAGATTGCTTTTATAGGGCAGAGTTCCTGTCTGGGTCCTTGGCTTGATGGTTACCAAGACAACATGGGAGAGCAAACAATGCCTGAAATAGATGTGAGACCTGTGTCCTAATCTCAGATTTGTCACCTAATCCTCACAAAGTATATCTTTAGCTTCATTTCTTTAAACTGAAATATAGTTGATTTACAGTGTTGTGTTAGTTCTAGTATACAGCAAAGTGATTCAGTTATTCATATAAATATTCTTTTTCATATTCTTTTCTATTATGGTTTATTACAGGATATTTAGTATAGTTCTCAGTACAACCTTGTTGTTTATCTATTATATATACATAATTCATATCTGATAATTCCAAACTCCTAAATTATCCCTCAGGGGCTTCCCTGGTGACTCAGTAGTAAAGAATCTGCCTGTAATGCTGGAGCTTCAGGGAGTCACAGGTATGATCCCTGGGTCAGAAAGATCCCTTGGGGAAGGGTATGGCAACCCAGTCCAGTGTTCTTGCCTAAAGAATCCCATAGGCAGAGGAGCCTGATGGGCTACAGTCCATGGCAGAGTCAGACACCACTGAGCAACTGAGCATGCATGCAAATTATCCCTCTCCTACCCTCTTTCTTCTTTGGTAATCAGAAATTTGTTTTCTATGTCGATGAGTCTGTTTCTGTTTTGCAAATAAGTTCATGTGTATCATATTTTAGATTCCACATATAAGCAATATCATATGTTTGTCTTTCTCTGACCTACTTCCCTTAGTATGATAATCTTTAGTTCCACTCATGTTGCTGCAAATGGTAATATTTCACCCTTTTTATGACTGAGTAATATTCCATTGAATATATGTACATCTTTATCCACTCATCTGTTGATGGACACTTGGTCACTTCCACGTCTTGGCTCTTGTAAATAGTGATGCTATGAGCATAGGAGTACATATATCATTTTGAATAATAGTTTTCTCTGGATACATGCTCAGGAGTGGGATTTCTGGGTTATATGTCTACTCCAATTTTAGTTTGTTGAGGAACTTCCATACTGTTTTTCCACAGTGGCTACACCAATTTACATTCCCATCAACAGTGTAGAAAGGTTCTCTTTTCTCCATACCGCTTCATTTCTTGATGGCTCACTTTCCCTCTACCCAAACAAGATGCATTTGGGCAAATTCATCCAACCTAAAAATCTCAGATTCAAATTTTTAATTTCTTGCCAACTTCCTTGGGTGTCACAAACTCCAGGACAGTCATTTCCAAAAACAAAGAGAAGGGACCATCTGTGTTCTCAGTCCTGTTCCACTGCCATCCCTGGGAAGTCTCAGGAGAAGCGCTTAGGGAGGGGAGGCAGACAGAAAGGCCCCATAGAGGATGCACTGTCAGTAAGGTAAACAGCTGTCAGGGACAGAATGACAGTATTCAGGGCCCTGGCCAGCCTTTGGGGAGGAGAGAGAGGCTTTCTGCTACCCAGGAGTGGAGCCTGCAACATGATCCCCGGGGGTGGAGCCTCTCTGAGGACACCCGCAACAAAGAGGCCCTTCGATTTTCCACTTGGGCTTGCCCTTTCTGTAATCATTTTAGCTTCCAGTCTACCAGTCCTTAGATTAACCAAATCTCTAGCAATATTGGCTGGGTGGACACAGGCTAAGTCAGGTGGAAAGTTAAGGCAATTATCCAGATGAGTCAAATCTTGCAAAAGGGGGTAAAAAAAAAGAGTACTGAATGGGAGGCCTGGCACAGCTTGGCTCCCTGTAAGCATCAGCCTCACCAGACCACTGCTCAGCCCTCCAAGTCACTAGGGTGGAAGATCACATTATTCCAAGGGATCAATTAGAATCTAAAACAAATGAACATCATTCCTCTAGCAAGGATTTGTGGGGAGTTGTAGTTAACACTACATCAAACCCTACATCAAAGCAACAAAGTCATAGTTACCCTCTATCTCTGAGAATCAGAGTTTATACCTTAGGTGGGCAAATATGACCAAGGGGCAAGCAGGAATCAACAAACTATAAAACAGTCCATCTAACTACAATATGACCCTAATTTTTGTAGGGTTTAAAAACTAAGCAGCTGGGCTAGATGAGGACAATTTGTAGACATGGTAGACTTAAAGAAGGAGAAAAATTCCAGCACAAAGGAAGGAAGACAATCCCAGTGGTGAATTAGATCAACAAAAGCAGGGAGGTAAGAAAGAACACAGAGAATGTGGAAGAAAAAGGAGCCACTACTAAGAAAGTGCTAGAAGTATAAAAACTCAAAACCTAGTCCAATTTGAAGTCCCAGCCAGTAGTGGACCTTGACAAATGTACTCTATTATGGGTTTAACTGTGCCCCAAAAACGTATTTTGAAGTTTCAACCCCTTTGTGCATGTAAATGTGACCTATTTATTTGTAAATAGAGCCCCAACAGATGTAATCAAGTTAAGCCATTGGGGTGGACCCTAATCCAATATGACTTGTATACTTGTAAGAAGAAAAAGACACCTTATAAAGACAGAAGAGGGCAGGCAGAAACAGCAATCAGAGTGATGCACCTACAGGATAGTGAACATCAAAGATGGTGCCAGGAGCTGGGAAGAGCCAAAGAAAGACTCTCCCCTACTAGTTTCAGGGGGATCAGGGCCCTGACAACACTTTGATTGGAGAAGTTTAGCCTCCAGAACCAGGAGGCAGTACATTTCTGTTGTTTTAAGCCACACAGTCTGTGGTACTTGTTACAGCACTTGTAAGACACTGATACACACTGACAAACATTCATTTAGTCTAGTGAAGGTGCAGCTGTCCATCACAGGGACAATGTAAAACCCCTAGAAAAGTGCTTTGCCCTCCCCGGAAGGAATTACACTGCCAGGTAAAGAGACTGCATCCCCACACCGTGAAGAATACTTGGCAGAAAAGAGGTAGCCACTCCTTTCTGAGGAGAATGGAGTGGACAGTTTGGATCATGGGTGAAAGTATAAGCTTTAGAATCAAGTTGGTCCAGTTAAGCCCCTCTGTGCCTCCTACAATCTATGAAACCTTGGCCAAGTTCCCTCACTGGGCCTCCATCTTTTCAGCTATCAAATGGAGATGATAAATGAATTTAGCCCCTAGAAACAAGTGATTTTTTTTAAAAAATAATGCACACAAAGTTCTCATCACAGAGCCTGGCCCCTACCTCCCTGGTCTCAAGCTTGACCTGAGGGCCTCCCAAAGTCACACGCTTCTTCCCACAACTGGGTTTTGTCCCTGCTACCCTCACAGGCTTCAGCCTCAACCAACCTCCATCCAGCTCCCCTTTCTAGAATGCCTCTCAGCCTCAGGGCCCACTCCGGTCCTCTTGGCTTCTTCCTCCTCTGAAACCCTCTGACACATAACTGCCATTGTCATCAGGAAACACCAAGAGACAACTTGACTTTTATCTAGCATTCTTTGCCCTCCACCCTAGGTTGTCACTTCCATTAAAAGCCAGTTAAAAAGACAAAGAAAAGACACTTCCATTCTTCAGTGCTTACTCTAAGTCAGACCCTGTGCTGAGCACTTACATTCCTGATCACTTTACTTCATTTCCCTTAATTCCATTTTCATGACACCTCGCTAATGTATATTTCTAAAATTTCTTTGTCTCTCCTGCTGGAATACACCTGCCACACAGTAGATGCTCAATAAACACTGTTCTAGACGCTCAGACTTCACTTCATATCCTCACTGAGTTAGCTAGAGAGAGAAGAGCCAGGGAAAAAGAAAGCAAGCCTTTTGAGTGTCTGGGAAATTGTTCAGTGCTGCAGACTGCAAACAGGGAAAGCATTTCTCCCTTGGAGGATGGCTAGGGAGCCCAGAAATTCCACATGAGCCCCCACCTAGCACACCTTGTTCCAACTGACCTTCGCTCACTGCCAACCCCCACCAAGCTCAGCATTAAGAAAATAAGCTCCTTATTGAACCTCCTCCCGACACAGCCATACCCCAGGACAGCCCATTAGGCCGTTGGGCCTTGTTAGTGCCCATGGCTGTGCGCTGGCGTGTAACTGGATCCCGAGCCGTGTGCTAAACGCTCCATCTGGAGCTACTCTCTCTGAACGCTGCTGAGGGCTGCTCCCTCATCCCCAAAGGTCCTCTGCAGAATGGCTCAGGTTTCCAAAACCTGCTCATAATGAAGACAGCACCCGTGGCCTGAGGCTGCTCACTCCTGCACAGGAGAACCAAATACAGAATGGCAGAGACCTACCGTTCCCCATGTCATTCTTCATATGGGCACTCTGAGACCAAGCTTGTTCATTCTCTGTCTTCTGAAAGGTTTATTTAATAAACATTTATTGAACAGCAACTACATGCCAGGCATTTTTCTGGTCCTGGGGTTAATGGGCGAGAACAAAACAGGAAAAAAAATAAAAAATAAATCCCTGCTTTGGGGTTGTGTAGCTTATATTTTCGGAGAAGGCAATGGCAAGCCACTCCAGTACTGTTGCCTAGAAATCCCATGGATGGAGGAGCCTGGTAGGCTGCAGTCCGTGGGGTCGCTAAGGGTCGGACACGACTGAGCGACTTCACTTTCACTTTTCACTTTCCACTTTCACACATTGGAGAAGGAAATGGCAACCCACTCCAGTGTTCTTGCCTGGAGAATCCCAGGGACGGGGAAGCCTGGTGGGCTTCCGTCTACGGGGTCACACAGAGTCGGACACGACTGAAGTGACTTAGCAGCAGCAGCAGCTTATATTTTAGCAGAGGGAGACACAGAATAAATTTCATTTTGAAAAAGTAAATTATACAGATTTTGTGTATTAGCTTCCTAGGGTTGTTATGACAATGTCTCACAACTTGGGTGGTGGGGACAACAAACATGCATTGTCTCACCTGGAGGCCGGAAGTCTGAGATCAATGTGTGTGCTGGGTGGGGCCCTTCCAAAGATTGCAAGGGAAGGGTGAGCTCCAGGCCTCTCTCCTTGGCTTCCCAGTGGCTGTCTGCTCCCTGAATCTCTTTGCATCATCTTTCTTCCACATGTACCTCGATGTATACTATTTATATTTTGCCTTTCTTAAGGACACCAGTCACATTAGGTTAAGGCCTATCTGATTAACCTCATTTTAATTTGATTACCTCTGTAAAGACCCCATTTCCAAATAAGGTCACCTTCTGAGAGACTAGGGGTTGGAACTTCAACATATGAATTTGGCCCATAGGAAAGTTAAAGTAATATTCTAACAGAGAATTACAACTACGTAACAGAGCATGGCAAATAGGGGAAAAGATGAAATAGTTACATATTTTATATTCTTGGGCTCCAAAATCACTGCAGACAGTGACTACAGCCACAAAATTAAAAGGTGCTTGATCCTTGGAAGAAAAGCTATGACAAACCTAGACAGCATATTAAAAAGTAGAGACATAACTTTGCCGACAAAGGTCCGTGTAGTCAAAGCTATAGTATTTCCAGTAGTCATGTATAGATGTGAGAGGTAGACCATAAGGAAGGCTGAGTGCTGAAGAATTGATGCTTTTGAATTGTGGTGTTGGAGAAGACTCTTGAGAGTCCCCTGGACTGCAAGGAGATCAAACCAGTGAATCTTAAAGGAAATCAACCCTGAATATTCATTGGAAGGACTGATGCTGAAGCTGAAGCTCCAATACTTTGGCCACCTGATGAGAGGGGCTGACTCATTAGAAAAGACCCTGATGCTGGGAAAGATTGAGGGCAAGAGGAGAAGGGGACAACAGAGGATGAGATGGTAGGATGGCATCACTGACTCAATGGACATGAGTTTGGGCAAGCTCCAGAAGATGGTGAAGGATAGGGAAGCTTGGTGTGCTGCAGTTCATGGGGTCTCAAAGAGTCAGCCACAACTGAGCAACTGAACAACAACAATACAACTAATTAATACTGTAACTTAGTAATATGTTAAATAAATAAGAAAAATAAATCAGGTAAGGGAGATCAGAGTGCTAGGACAAGAGCAGACAAAGGGGAGACTAGTAGGAGATGAGGTCAGACGGGAAAGGAGAGTGTGGAAGAGGCAGACCACGCACTAAAGCCATAGCATGAATGGAAGCTGAAGGGAGGTTAAGAAAGGTGCACAATCTGGTTTTTCTATAGTGTGTGAAGCACTGTTCTCCTGAGAACTTTGGTCTTGGATAAATAAACTGATCCCTGATGGCTCAGCAGGTAAAGAATCCGCCTGCAATGCAGGAGACAAAGAAGACGTGGGTTCAGTCCCTGAGTCAGGAAGATCCCCTGGAATAGGAAACAGCTACCCACTCCTAGGAGAAGGGGACGACAGAGAATGAGATGGCTGGATGGCATCACCGACTCTGTGGACATGAGTTTGAGTGAACTCCGGGAGTTGGTGATGGACAGGGAGGCCTGGCGTGCTGTGATTCATGGGGTCGCGGAGAGTCGGACACGACTGAGCGGCTGAACTGAACTGAACTGAACCCACTCCAGTATTCTCGCCTGGAGAAATCCAGGGACAGAGGCGCCTGGTGGGTTACAGTCCATGGGGTTGCAAAGAGTCAGACACTATGGAGCATGCACACACACACACACACACACACACACAAAGAAGCTCATCTTCACAGTAATGTTTCATGTCTGCAGCTCTTCCAGGGCTTGCCACATCTTTTTCTGCATTGACCCTTTGTCCCGAGACCCTGGACTCCAGGGCACTAGTCCAGGATTTTATGAGGCTGCATCTTCCTGAGCCCCACAGACCCATTTCCTCAGAGTTTTTGGACCTTAAACTTTTTAAGCATCACAGGTCTTCTGCTGCACATATCAAACTGGCCTCCACAGACCAAAGCATCCTAATGTAACCACCACAGGGCTCCCCTTGGCCTCACATGGAAAAGTGAAAGTCATTTCATTGTTTCTGACTCTTTGAGACCCCACAGAGTATACAATCCATGGAATTCTCCAGGCCAGAATACTGGAGTGGGTAACCTTTCCCTTCTCCAGGGGATCTTCCCAACCCAGGGATCAAACCCAGGTCTCCCGCATTGCAGGCAGATTCTTTACCAGTTGAGCCACAAGGGAAGCCCAAGAATACTGGAGTGGGTAGCCTATCCCTTCTCCAGCGGATCTTCTGACCCAGGAATCGAACTGGGGTCTCCTGTATTGCAGGCGGATTCTTTACCAACTGAGCTATCAAGGAAACCCTGGCCTCACATATCATACTACAGATGTGGAAAGGAGCTAGCCAGCCTCTGAGCTAGCATCAGAAATAATAAATGCTTCCAAAATGGTCTTCTTAGGGAATAGAAGTCTACAAAAACTTTTACTAACAACACAATAAAAGGCGGAAATAGTTATGTTCCCAGATGTGGCCAAGTGGTGTGTCATTAGAGGCAATGGTGTTTGCCTCTGAGAGTCATCACCCACCTCCAGAGGAGTCTTGAAATTCCCTCACTTCTGGGCCTACTGACTTCACCCCAACAGGTAGCTGTTTATCTTACCTTAAGATAAGCTGCTTATCTTATCTTAACTTGGAGCAAAGGCCCATACAGTAGATGTGCCATGTGCCAGGCAAGTTATAAACATGTGCTCATTTAATCTTCACAGGTACTACTATAGATATTACTAGTCCCATTTTATAGATGTAAAAACTGAGCCTCAGAATGGTTATTTTGCAAAAGATCACACTCGTAAGCTAGTGAGTTAATGGAGCTGGGTCTCAAATCCAGGTTTGGGTGATTTCAAAACCTATTTTCCCCACCAATACATCTTGTCACTTCCCAACAAATCCATTTGCAGAGTAAATGTCTGCCTTTGATACTTGCTCTCATTTAATATGCAGGTAAAAAATTCCCTTGTCTGTTTCCTTTCTCTCTATATTTAAAAATCTTATCCCACTATAAAATTCTACTTTAAAAAAATTAAAATAGTATCATATTATTTCTTCAATATCTATCTCCCATATAACTTATCTGTGAATCCTTTACTGGTCTCTAAGTCGTGTCTGACTCTTTTGTGACCCCATGAACTGTAGCCCACCAGCTTGTTCTGTTCAGGGGATTTTCCAGGCAAGAATATTGGAGTGGGTTGCCATTTCCTTCTCCAGAGGACTTCCCAACCAGGGATCGAACCCAAGGCTCCTGCTGCATCTCCTGCATTGCAGGCAGATTCTTTACCACTAAGCCACTGGGAAAGCCCTTTACTGAGAGCCCCATTCTCCTGGCAAAAGCTTGATGTGTTCTCTTTATACTTTGAAACACTAGTCAAGTAAATATGAATTCAGAATCAAATGGACTTGTGGTCATAATCAATGTCTGTGACACTGAGCAAGTTATTTACCTCCCCTGAATCTCACTTCCTTGTAAATACAATAGGGATTAAAATTCCTACTTCATATAGTTTTCATAAGGATTAAAAGAAATAATGTGTGTAAAGTAGCTGGCCGATAGTAGTTGCTCATTAAGTGCCTTCCCCCACTCTCTAATGACCCTCAGAACATTGTGCCTTACAGAAGAACTCTTAGCAGTTGCCTTTGACAGTATGGCCTGTGTCTTCCACGTTTTTGGAGGCACCATCATAATAGCCCATAGTTTATGGAATGAGTTTCAGTTGCAATTTACTGATCTTTCAAGAAAGAAAGAGAAAGTGAGAAGAGGGAAAGAGGGAGAGAGGGGAAAAGCAGACAGTAAAGAGAGAGGAAGGAGGGAGGGAAGAGGGGAGAAAGGAAAGGAAAAAAGGAAAGGGAGAATATCCACCAAGGGAGTGAGTGGCAGGAAGAGAAACCTGCAGACAGAGGCCCGTACAGCCAAGGAGCTTGATGAATCACAGATCCATCTGTTTTCTAAAATTGTAACAGCTAGCCCCATCAGGACTGCACCCCTTGTCTTCCATTTACGTCAAGTACACAAGCATGTGATTTTTAATGGATAAATGGCAAAACATGGGAAATTTAGGCAAAGCCCCCTTGCATGTGTTAGAACCAGGACTACCATGAAGAGCATCTCTGTAAGTATCAAGAAGGTCCATTTTGCTCCCTCCTCCCCACCTCACTGTGAAAGCCCCCAAAAGGCAGGTCATGGTGCACGACAGCCCAGGTCCCTCCTACTGCTCTTGGCAAAAGGACACCTAGGTGCAGGCAGAGCCGCTAGGCTTTTCTTCCTGTCAATCTGCTGATAGCAAGTGAAGGAGAAGAAATGGGCCCCTCTGCTCCCACTCCTCCTAAGTCAATTAGAACAGGCTGATTTCCCTAACAGGATTATCTCTGTCCCTCCCCAGAGCCTTTCCCATTAATGAAGTCATCAATGATGTTGCCTGCATTCACCCACTGGACTGCTCCATAGCACAGAGATCAGTTAGTAACCTAAACAAACAAAGGCACCGTTCATAATTCTCACCTTTAATGTCTCTACAACAGTTTCTCCCTCCAAAAGAGTGTTTTAACACCAATGAAAAGACCTCTTACTCTGTGTGAGCATCAGTCCACATTTTATCGCTAGTCTCAGGTGTTGTGAGGTATCATCGGTCACTTCTAGCAACTCCAGGCAGGAAGAGAGAGGCAACAGGGACATGTTCCATTCATGACAAAGGGTGACAAAGAGTGTTCCCCAACACACACTCTAATCCATCAGAAACTTGAAAATAATGAATCAGATGATCTAGAAAATCCAAAATTATAAGAAACATTTAATCATGTGTAACCAGAAATCGAGACACATATCTAGAAAACTGTTAGTGAAGGACACTGAAAATCCTAACTCTCACTGTAGTCTGAGTGATCTTTCTAAACCACAAATAGGTTTACTTCACAGCCTGCTTATGACTTTCCAATTACTTCCCATCGCTGTGAGGACAAAGTCCTCCATCCTTAACACAGTCTGTGAGATCTTGCTGTGCTACACAAACACACACACAGGTGTGCACATAATTGTACACATACACCTGCACAAGTGTGCATACACACACACACACAAATAATACATATGCAAATGCACGTGTACACACATGCCCAAACAAACACACGCGCCTGTGCACACTTTCCTCTATTGATCTTTCAGGCCCCAAGGCAGATGTCACTTTTTCCAGGAAGCCCTCCCTGAAACCTTAAATGTAAATTAGATGCCTTTCCTATTACTCCCCTGCATTTTGTATTTTGCTATCTTAACCTTTCTACACTGTTTTGTAATTGACTATTCACCTGCCTAGTTCCCCTAACTAGACCTCCGGGTAAGGATGGCATATATACTGTCTACCAGTATAGCCCTGGGGTCTGCTTTCTGTGGCCCAGTTAGTATAGTACCTAACTCAATAAGTACTTGTTAAATCAAATTTAGTTGAAGAGACTGAATTTGATATGACTCAGAGAATCTTAGGCAGGCTACTAGCATGTAGTAGGTGTACAATAAATATTTGTCATAAAATGAGAGATACCAAGGGAACATTTCATGCAAAGATAGGCTCGATAAAGGACAGAAATGGTATGGACCTATAGAAGCAGAAGATATTAAGAAGAGGTGACAAGAATACACAGCAGAACTGTACAAAAAAGATCTTCACGATCAAGATAATTACAATGGTGTGATCACTCACCTAGAGCCATACATCTTGGAATGTGAAGTCAGTTCAGTTCAGTTCAGTTCAGTCGCTCAGTCGTGTCCGACTCTCCGCGACCCCATGAATCACAGCACACCAGGCCTCCCTGTCCATCACCAACTCCCGGATTTCACTCAAACTCATGTCCACAGAGTCGGTGATGCCATCCAGCCATCTCATTCTCTGTCGTCCCCTTCTCCTCCCGCCCCCAAACTTTCCCAGCATCAGAGTCTTTTCCAGTGAGTCAACTCGTCGTATGAGGTGACCAAAGTATTGGAGCTTCAGCCTCAGCATCAGTCCTTCCCATGAACACCCAGGATTGATCTCCTTTAGAATGGACTGGTTGGATCTCCTTGCAGTATAAGGGACTCTCAAGAGTCTTCTCCAACACCACAGTTCAAAAGCATCAATTCTTCGGCGATCAGCTTTCTTTACAGTCCAACTCTCACATCCATACATGAGTGGGCCTTAAAAAGCGTCACTACAAACAAAGCTAGTGGAGGTGATGGAATTCCAGTTGAGCTATTTCAAATCCTGAAAGATGATGCTGTGAAAGTGCTGCACTCAATATGCCAGCAAATTTGGAAAACTCAGCAGTGGCCACAGGACTGGAAAAGGTCAGCTTTCATTCCAATCCCAAAGAAAGGGAATTCCAAAGAATGCTCAAACTACCGCACAGTTGCACTCATCTCACACACTAGTAAAGTCATGCTCAAAATTCTCCAAGCGAGGCTTCAGCAATATGTGAACCGTGAACTCCCAGATGTTCAAGCAGGTTTTAGAAAAGGCAGAGGCACCAGAGATCAAATTGCCAACATCCGCTGGATCATGGAGAAAGCAAGAGAGTTCCAGAATAACATCTATTTCTGCTTCATTGACTATGCCAAAGCCTCTGACTGTGTGGATCACAACAAACTGTGGAAAATTCTGAAAGAGATGGGAATACCAGACCACCTGACCTGCCTCTTGAGAAACCTGTATACAGGCCAGGAAGCAACAGTTAGAACTGGACCTGGACCAACAGACTGGTTCCAAATAGGAAAAGGAGTACATCAAGGTTGTATATTGTCACCCTGCTTATTTGATTTATATGCAGAGTACATCATGAGGAACACTGGGGTGGAAGAAGCACAGGCTGGAATCAAGATTGCTGGGAGAAATGTCAATAACCTCAGATATGCAGATGACACCACCCTTATGGCAGAAAGTGAAGAGGAACTAAAAAGCCTCTTGATGAAAGTAAAAGAGGAGAGTGAAAAAGGTGGCTTGAAGCTCAACATTCTGAAAACTAAGATCATGGCATCTGGTCCCATCACTTCATGGGAAATAGATGGGGAAACAGTGGAAACAGTGTCAGACTTTACTTTCTGGGCTCGAAAATCACTGCAGATGCTGATTGCAGCCATGAAAAAGAACCTTACTCCTTGGAAGGAAAGTTATGACCAACGTAGATAGCATATTAAAAAGCAGAGACATTACTTTGCCAACAAAGGTCCATCTAGTCAAGGCTATGGTTTTTCCCGTGGTCATGTATGGATGTGAGAGTTGGACTGGGAAGAAAGCTGATCATCGAAGAATATGCTTTTGAACTGTGGGGTTGGAGAAGACTCTTGAGAGTCCCTTGGACTGCAAGGAGATCCAACCAGTCCATTCTAAAGGAGATCAATCCTGGGTGTTCATTGGAAGGACTGATGCTAAAGCTGAAGCTCCAATACTTTGGCCACCTGATGCGAAGAGTTGACTCACTGGAAAAGACTCTGATGCTGGGAGGGATTGGGGGCAGGAGGAGAAGGGGACGACAGAGAATGAGATGGCTGGATGGCATCACCGACTCGATGGACATGAGTTTGAGTGAACTCCGGGAGTTGGTGATGGACAGGGAGGCCTGGCGTGCTGTGGTTCATGGGGTCGCAAAGAGTCAGACACGACTTAGCGACTGAACTGAACTGAATTGAACTGAATATGATTTGGATAATCTCACAGGAAGGCATAATAGAGATTAACTGTATTTCAAGGAGCTAATAGCTGATTTTTTTATACAGTTTATCAGGTTCTCATGACAAGTATACTGGGATGGTTTACCATTCCCTCCTCCAGTGGATCATGTTTTGTCAGAACTCTGCTATGACCCCTCCATCTTGGGTGGCCCTGCACAGCATAGCTCATAGCTTCATTGAGTTATGCAAGCCCCTTAATGGCATCAAATGATATTGCTATGTGTGATGAAAGATGCTGTTGTTGTTTGTTATTGTTCAGTTGCTAAGTCATGTCCAACTCTTTGTGACCCCATGGAAAGATGGTCTTCACCAAAGGGGAGGGAGGGGTCATAGTGGAATAGGGAAAAAAAAAATAGAGGGAAGAAAAAAGAAAAAAAAATCACATCTGACTCTTTGCAACCCCATGGACTACAGCCCACCAGGCCCCTCTGTCCATGGAATTCTCCATTTCTCCACACAAGAATACTGGAGTGGGTATTCCCTTCTTCAGGGGATCTTCCCAACCCAGGGACTGAACCTGGGTCTGCTCCACTGCAGATAGATCCTTTACCATCTGAACCAAATGGCTCCTTTCACCCGGCCCTGATCATGAGAAAGTCAGGGGGTAACCACTGACTCAAGTTGGCAGCTGGGCTGGAGAGGGCACTCTGCTGTGGGCAGAGGATTCCTCAGCATCTCAAGATGCTTGGCCTCCTTTTCCCAGATTCACTCTTCACCAAATATCCCATAAAGTTTCCCTGCAGATTTTCTACCGGGAGAACATGTGCTGACCCCAACATTCCTGCCCCTTCAGCAGTTCTGTTTCTCATTGAAAATGAATAAATTGGCTCAGCTCATGAACTGGTCTCTTGGAAGCCAGGCTAGTAGGAATCCAACCTGAACCCTGCTCCATTCTGAGTTTAAGAACAAATATCAGGTTTCTAAGTTTACAGAACTGCCCAGCCTGAGCAGTCCCTGGGCCCCCCAGAACACACCGCTGTCTCATTGCTTCTAGATGCAATGGAAAGCAAACCTAAGACTTAGTGATCACAGGGCTTAGAGAACTAACTCTGCCCCAGAGGCTGGCCATCCTGGGGCAATCAGACCATGAAGGCACCACCTGAACCTAGGCAATGGCAGGCAGGGACTAAAGATACATACTTTGGTGGCAGGGACCTGGCATCTGGGCCAAGGTATCAGGCAGGCCCAAGTTGTGAGAAAGGGGACAAATAAGCATCAGGCAAGACTCTCTCTGGGAACAGACAGGGTAAGGAGCCTGGAACAATAGTCACATCCCAACACTGGCTTCCGTTTGTTGGACACTGACTATGTTCCAAGCATATTCTCGGTGCTCCATAAACATGATCTAATTAGTGTTCCAACAGCCCTATGATCTAGGTACGAACAGCACCCTAATTTACAAGGAAGAAAGGACTCTGGATACAATACTGAGGTTGTCAATATACTAGCACAAATGTTATGCAACTGCCAGTATTTGGCTATTGTTTACCTACCAAGAAAATGGCAGTTTCATGGGGTTCAGAGGGTTGACCCAGGAACCTAGTCAGGATTGAATGCATTGGTAAGAGAATACAAGTGAAATAGTGGAGGGATGAGCAGGACATAACCCTCTGAGACTCAAGGGAATGATGGCCACAGTGTGGACAGTCCCTGGCAGGCCATTGTCAAGGCCCTGGCAAGTTATGGTGGGTTTCTGCTCCAGGGGGCTGGTCCCACAGACAAGCCAGGTGTTGTTTACCAGTCAAGTCACAAGAGAAAACTGAGCTGACCCCTCTCCCGACACCCAGAGACCCAAACAGCCGCTCACGTCTCTGTCAGCCCTTGCCGAGCAAGCCCTTTGCTGTGAACAGAAATCAGATCGCACGCTGCCTGGAGTCAGATATGTGGCCAGACTCGGCACACTGTGCAAGATTTCACTGATGAAAATAACTTCCTCCTGCTGCATTTAACATCTGGCGTCACAGATTTTTGCTAAGAGCCATAAAATCACTAACTTGCAGAGAAAACCTCATTGTTGAAAAATACATTTATGGAGGGGCGGGTGGCAGCCAGCTCTGGACCTGCCTTAGTGTTAAAGGCGGCCCTTTGTCTCCTGGGAGGATGAGAAATCTCACGAGGCCTCGGAAGGAATGGAGGGGGACCTGGTGGGCAGTAGAAAGACTCACCCGAGCTCGTGACTCTGTCACCGTATAGCTGAGGGAATCTGGAATGGTTCCTTAACCTCTCTGAACTTACATTTTCATATCTACCAAAGGGAAAAAAAAGTGATGATAAAATGGCCACCTGCTAAGGTGTAGATTCAATGAAATATCACAGGACAGTGCCTAGCCCAAGAGTAAATGCTAGCTTCTTCTCCTTGTCTTTTCCTTTCCTTTTTGTGCTCGCTGATATTTCCTTTCAGACCCCAGTCTGCCTGCACACTGTGGCATTTGTCAAAGACTTGTCCACATGACACTCCTTCCAGTGTGGCCCAGGTTGGTCTGGCTGGGCGCCTGTGCTCTGCTTGTGGTGGAGCTGCTGATGTCCTAGTCTGTCTCTCTCAGTAAAATGAAAGTCCTTTGAAAGAGATTGTGTCTGTTCACTGGTGTCTGGCACACAGTAGGTGCTCAGCAGTTCGCTGAAAAGAGGAGAGGACTATATGGTATCAAGGAAACGCTTTGAGGGAGAAAGCGGTGTCACGGTCACTTATGTCCACCAGAACATCCTCAGCAAGCTTCTGTGCCATCCAGGTCTGGTGTTAGGGCTGGGGATACAGGAATTAGGTGATAAAATGGGATGAGGATGACGGTGCTCAGCTTAGCTGGCAACTGGGAGCTGGGACCAGAGGGACCACTCTGTAACTTGTCATTTGATGACAAGAGGGAATCCCTCTCCTGCTTGTCAGTCTCATGGCTGCCTTTGCAACTCACATTAAGTCTAAATCCCTTTGCATCTAAATGCTGCCCTGAGAAGGGAGAAGGGAGCATCCTGACGGGATTGACTCTGCCCCAGCTCCTCCCCACTGCATAGTCTTGCCTCTCACCCACCCCTGTTTGGTACAGATGATTGCTCAGAGCGTGTTCAATCCCCCGCTGCCTCGGTCTCCTGCCCTCCCCACCTGCCTTCCGCACCTCTCCTCTGTTTCGCTCTCCCCCTCTCAGTGTGTATCTTTCTGTCTCTGAGCACGTGTCCTTTTCTCCCACGTGCTTTCGTGTTTCTGTCCTCTCTGTCTGCCCTCTCTGGCTCTCTGTTGCCCTGCTTCTATCTCCCCATCTCTCTGTGTCTCTCTGTATGTAGGTGTCTCTCTCTTTCTCTCCGTCTCTCCTAGTCTGTCTCCGGCCCCCTCCCCTGTCGCTCTCTCCCCTCCTGTCTCCCTCCCAGCTTCTCCCTACCTGAGCCACTCCTCCAGCTGCCTGGGGTCTCACGCAGCCCAGCCACTCTGCACATATTTTTAACTCTCACTTATTATCTTTGCCGTTGCCATTTTTGGCTGTGGGCCATGGCAAACAGAATGTGAGAAAGCAAAAACTAATGAGCTTCTTCAAGAGAGGATAGGGAGCTTCTGTTATTTCATTTAGTCCTCCGAGTCTAACTTCTGGCACTTCCGTCACATCTCCAAATGGTAAGTGAAGGTTGCTACTTTTCAATTTGGTTGGGCTGTGTAGCACATTTCATCAATTAAAATGCACCCTTGGTGCAAAATCACAACAGGGCAGGCAGGAAGGGTGTGAGTGTGTGAGGAATTTTTTTTTTTCAAAGTTACTTTTGTTCCATGTAGTTGAGATCTGTTCAAGGCAGCCTTATGCTCCAAACAGCATCAGTGTTCATGGAAAGCAACATGTGTACAATCCAAAGCAATGCATCGCCCTGATTGGCTGAGGACCTGGCAGAGCACAGGGCTCTGAATTTAGCTCTGGCTCTGCTGACTGGCCTCCCAACCTGTGGAGTGACCTGGGCACTCAACCTGCCTGGACACTGCTCCTGACTTACCCGACCCTTCCCCATAGACCACAGGAGGAATTCTTTAAATGGAAAGATCTTTAAAAGACGCAATGAATGAATGGGGTAATAAGCTTCACCACCTTCCCTCATATTCATTCATTCATTCAACAGTTATTGATGAACACTTACTGTATGCCAGGTACTATACTGGCTTAAGCTTTTGGAAACATTAGGTGCAAAGATTTCAACCTTCCTCCTTGTCCTTCCCTGCCAAATGGAGATGATTCATTTTAGTCACTATGAAAAACAACACCTTCAACCTTGCATCTTTTCTACCTTTATGACTGTGCCTTTGACTTATAACTAGCAGAACAGTTCTCAGAACATCCTGAGAATCTGCTTGCTGGGTTCTAATCCTCAGTTTGACTTGAATGAGATTCTCCTTTTTTCTTCTTAAAAAAAAATTGCTTGAAGGGAGAACCAGAGACACACCTTTCAAAACATTACTGTTGTTTCCTGGTTATAAGTGTAACACATTTATGAAAACCAATTGTAAATTAATCATAATCCTTCCTCTCAAAGATCATCACTGTTTTCAAAGGAAAGTTATATTTAACATCACCAGAAACCAGCAGGCCTGAACTAACTCAGTGAGCTGAGTCCCAGAGAGAAAATCGAAATTAAACATAATACATGGACTGAGAACCTGCCTTATACCAGGAGCTGTTTGCAGCTACAAAATTAGTATACTAGAGTCTTGCCCTTCCAGGACTTGAGAAACATTGACTTATTGGTCATTTTTACTGAAATGTTTTAAACCCAGGTCTAAAGTCTTTACACCAAGACCATAATTTGGGAATGGGCTCTGTACCTAATTGTCAGTACAAGTGTTTCACCCATTCTCAAGTTTCTTCCCACTCTGAGTGCCTGTCAGTCATCATAGTTCACTCCTTCCCACTCTCTTTCCTTGGTATTTCATTCACTCAGAAATTGTGGCTACTTGACAGCCTTATCTTGTGCAATGTCAGAGATTAGCAGGAGCATCTTGAGCAGGATGTGAACGATGGAACAAAGTAGGCTGGAAGATGACTAACACCGCACTTTTACAAGGCCCCACAGCTGCTTCCTGCTTCCAGCCCGGACTGGCTGTTGATAAATGCTCTGGACTGAGCAGGATGTGTCTGTCACCAAAGGGTGTTGTTCAAAACTCTAGTCCCTCCCAATATTGAAGGAGGGGAAAATGGTAGTCAAATAAATTTGGGGAGTGCCTCTGGCCACATCCTAGTCACAAAGCAAGTTACCACGTGGAAGGCCCTGAGAAATCTGCTTAACTCACTTTACCCCAGAAATTCCCAAACGTCTGCCTGCGGATGTTAAAAATACTCAGGAACTTCCTAGTGAACTCAGTATGGGACAAAAATGTCAGCTACTGTTATTGAGTTATTCATATTAATATTATGTGTATATTATAAACAGAAACATTGAATCTGGTGTTATTAACATATCTTCCTCTACTGTTATCATTGCCAGAGTCATTATCATTGTTATACAAGGTCATCACCAGTCTGACCCTTGCCCAGTTCAGTGAACTCACCTCCCACCCACCCCACCCTTCAGCCTTTCCAGAAGGCTTAAAATGCCCCCAAACAATCGCTCTCGCCCTGTGCAGCCAACTCCTACTCATCTTTTAAGGCTCAAATTTTCTCCACTGTGGAACCAACCCTGAACCCCTCAGGAACAGGACATCCTTCCTTGTTCTTTCTGTTGCATATTCTTCATCTACTGAGTAGGACTGTTTGCTTCCACATCTGTCTTCACTGCCAGGTTGGGAATTCCCGAAGGACAAAGACTGTGGCTTTTTCATCTTACTCACATGACTTAGTAGAGTGAATCACAGATGTTTCCAAATGAAGACATGCAAATGGACCTGCATCCAGAGATCAGGCAGACCCAGTTAAAGGGACAAGAGAAGAAGATGCTTGAAATAGGGAAGATGTAGGCAGGAGCTGGCATTTGGAAGCTTCGTCTGTAAGTGACACCCCAGTTTTAATAAAGTCTCCCAACAGCATTGGCAATGGCCAGACATGTGGGTGGTCTTTTCAGAGGCATTAGAGAACAGGTTCCCAGGAAACAGAACCTCAGACCGAGCACCAGGAGGTCAGGATGAGGTAAGCCCTAGAAAGACCAGGGGAACTCAGATGCAAATCTGAGTCATTGAGAAGTAGTCATCGGATCGATTGACCTAATGGCCCAGAATTCCTTAAACTCTCCTTAAATAGGGAGAGGATTGAATCCAGATTCTGGGACGAGGCTGAGCCCACAGGTGCAGATGAAGTGGCTGCACCTGGGGGATTAGAGGGCTCCAGGGACAGGAAGCCAGACTGATCATTAAGGCTTCCAGGTGCTTCTCTCTACACGGCCTGGCTAAGGTTTGCCTCTGTCTTTATGATGCAACTTCAGATTTCCCCACACTGTGGATTTCTGCATTCAGACCCCCAGGCCATAAATGTGGCTTCCTCCTACTTTCAAAATCATTTGTGCCTTAGAGTTTACATCCCTGAGTGAGACTCATGGAGTTGTGATCCAAAGATTTGTTCTCCACCACAGGCTCAAAGCCAGTCACCACAAGCCTCAGTGACTAACATGGTAAAAACCACGTATCCAAATAGTTTTGGGATGAAATTAAGATGGATATGAGTGGGATTCTTTAAGAATAATAAAACTGTTCATTTTCTTTTAATAACTGAAGACAAAAATCTCCCAAGTATCTATACCAATCAGAAGGGAAAATGCAAGAGATTCCGATCAAGCTAAGAGGATTGGAAATAGGCTTCTAAAAATGGGGGAAATAGATTCTAATTAAATCCTGAAGTTCCGAATCCATATCTAGATTGCAAACTGTGAAAGGAAAAGCAGACCATTTTGGTTCAAGATGATTCTGTTGACAAAGCAGGTAACTATGGAAACTCTTCCATAAAGCAAGAAAAGAGATTGGAAAGGCTTAAAGTTCTACCTTGGTGTTGTTTGTTTAGTCACTAAGCTGTATCTGACTCTTTGTGACTGCATGGACTATAGGCTGCCAGGCTCCTCTGTCCACAGGATTTCCCAGGTAAGAATAATGGAGTGGGTGGCCATTTCCTTTTCCAGGGGATCTTCCCAACCCAGGGATGGAACCCGAGTCTTCTACATTGGCAGGCGGATTCTTTACTGCTAAGCAACCAAGGGAGCCCAAAATTCTACATTATTCAGTGGAAAATCCAAAGGATGGGAGAGGATTTCCTGGTTTTTGTTTTACTCTATGAGTCTGAGCTCCAGGGAGAAATAAGAGAAAGAGACCGAAATGATGGAAGGATGGATGGGTTGGATAGATAGATGGATAGAAGGATGAATGGATGCGTAGGTGAGTAGGTGGATGGATGGAAGGATGGATACCATTCTTTAAGTGTAGATTAAATGGGTAAGGTTCTAACTCAGGCATCTGCTTAGTATTTTCCCCAAAAGGCCACTTATACTTTCCCAATCCTGTGCTTCTTGAGATGGTCAGAACAAATTCCATATGCAACTCAAATGTGCACTGGGATCACTCTGTCCTTTCAGATTCTAATAACACTGCTGAGACACTGCCCCCACTTCATTCTACATCAACTCTAATACTCTCCCTGAGATTGGCTGTGGACTCAGGGTTAATATGTTCTTGATCTGTCGTTACCTAGATTTTTTGCTCCTGCTACATCTAGAAAGCATTCTTGACATATTTGTCCTCTTCTCTCTGTTCCATGATGACTCAAATATACAGTTTTACCTCTTTCCTTGGTTTACCCCAAACACCAGTCCTGAACCATCTGCTGAGAGTATACAAGAACAGTGATGAGTGATTATGAAACAGAGCAACAAACAGGTAAGACTCACTGTTAAGCAATTATACATCCCTGTTCTTAAAATCTCTCAGCCATACCCACAACTGGGGATTTCTCACTTGTTTCTCTTCTCAAAATTCCTAGCCTCCTGCCATAGTTATCTCCCCTCCTCTCTCTCTAGATTCTTCTCATATTTTTCTTCTCTGCCTGCTTCTAACCCAGCACATTCCCATTTATTTCGTGTCCATTTGGATCTCTCTTCATTTCTTCCCTGTGGCTCCTCCCGGAGGCACCCATGAGGCTCTGTGATCAAACACTCATGTGTGTCTGAGACAAAGGCTTCGCTCTCCTCTCAAGGTCTCTACTCTTTGTCTCAAGTAGCAGTTTTTCTCCAACTCCACCTCACATCTCATTTCTCCTCCAGCAATCATCCTTAGACACACAGCAATCATTATTAGGTCTATTTTGAATAAAGGGCTGAATGTCTCTGCTTCTGACCTCAGTCTGCTACCTGACCCAGGCCAGCCCCATCATAGTTCTTCTCCCAGAGTTTTTCCCTGAAATCCAGTTGGCACTCGAGCTTCTTAAAAACCCATCATCTTGAAATGTGAAAAGTACCTGGTAACACCATTTATTTTGCTTTATTTAATGTCACAGTAATTCTATTAGATGGATAGTACTCCCATATTGCTGGCTTCCCAGGTGGCTCAGTGGCAAAGAATCTGATTGCCAATACAGGAGATGCAGGAGATGCAAGTTCGATCCCTGGCTCAGGAAGATCCCCTGGGAAAGGAGATGGCAACCCACTCCAGTATTCTTGCCTGGAAAATTCCATGGACAGAGGAACTTGGACGGTTACAGTCCATGGAGTCGCAAAGAGTCAGACATGACTGAGCACAAACACTCCCATATTACAGATGAAAAAACTGAGGCTTAGAGAAGTTAAATCATTTTTTCCAGAGTCACACAGTTTTTCCTCCCACCAGTTCATTTCTATTCCTGTAGCCAGAGTGATTTTTCACTTCTGTGGCCAGAATTATTGTTCTCAAAGGGAAATATGAACATGTTTACTCTTGCTGAAAACTCTTCATTGGCTGCCT
The DNA here is from genome assembly GCF_049115385.1 of Moschus berezovskii. Classification (NCBI taxonomy): domain Eukaryota; kingdom Metazoa; phylum Chordata; class Mammalia; order Artiodactyla; family Moschidae; genus Moschus; species Moschus berezovskii. The sequence goes on from NC_142463.1 coordinate 36,626,244, forward strand.
GCTCTCCTCAGGGCAAGGCTTACCCTCCCTAGCCTAGCACACAAGGTCATTCAAGACCATACAGACACGTACTGTTTACCTCTCAATCCTATCTTTGCCAATCCACCCTCTTCTTGATCTCCTGACTTACACTCAGGTTCTAGCCATGCTCAGTCACATTTTGTTCACACCTCTGGTTCTTTGTACATGCTGTTCCCTCTGCCTGTCACTATCTCCCTACCAGAATGAAAGCTCCTTGAGAGAAAGAAGTTTGTTCTGCTCACCATTGCTATAATGCCTACCATGATACTTAGTGCACAGTGGACTTCTATTTGCCCAAACTATCTCTCACACTTATTCTCCAGGCATCTCACCTGTCGCTTCCTCCAAGTCTTCCTGACAGTACAATCAGGTTCCAACTTCCCTTTTCTGTTCCCTCACAGCACCTCATGTTTAAGTCTGGCATAGCCTTGATCAGCTCCTGCTGTGATTTTCTCTGTACTCTTTGACCTACGCACTAAATAGTGAATTTGAGAACATGACTACATCATGTATGCCACTGAAGTGGGCAGAGTGCCAAAACACAAACCCTGGTGGAAGTCAGAGGGAGGACCTCTGTCTCTGGAACCAATGTGTGGGGCCATCACAAAGATGCTACTCTTGACAATTCCAAAGCAACATGGCCCAAATGGATGGAGAGAGAGAACACGGATACATTACCTCAGCTGTGGGTACAATTTGCTCTTGCTGTGCCTCTAAGCCAAAGACAATGCCTGGCATAAAATAAGCTCAAGCTATGAATGAAGGAATGATCAAGAATGAAGCAAGTTCTGGGACTAGTATGTCCACCCACGAATGACTTTTCTATTTTGATGCCATTTAGTAAGCTCTTCCTCCTGTAGTGCTATGACCAATATGGTGGAATTAGAAAAGTGACATCTAAGACATTCAGGGTTAGGAATAACTGTATAGCGAATTTCATTTATGGACATTTCCAGTTATCTGTATTCTACCACTTTCACACCCAACTACCTCTAGGTAAACTGTAAGACATGTTTCAGGATCCAAGAGTGAGCCCAGCCTTTCCACCTTCCCATCAAAGTAGTTCTTCTCTGAACCCTCACTGGTTGTCTTCCCTTCAAGGCCCACCTCACACCCTAGTGCCTTCTGGAAATAATGGTCCACCAACTCCACTCAAAAGAAAACTTCCTTCTTCTCCATTTCAAGAATCTTTCAGTTGGAAGCACCCTTGTGACTTTAAGCCTAGATCAGGTTATCTTGTTGTTTACTATGAAATGTGTGTGTGCCACTGATACCTGGACTGTGAGCCCCTTAAGGGGTCATAGGGACCCACTGAACACATCTAAAACCTCCATTTCTCACCACGTAAAGGAATATAGGGCATGTCTGTTGGTAAAATCTTCTCTTCTCCTCCAGGACACCCCCCCTTAAAAATCAATCCTTTAGGGTTTAGAAACAATGTAATTCAATAGATAATTGTTGAAATTACATCTGATGGCTTCAGTCTGTACCAGGTGCTAGAAAGAGACGAACATTTTCCTGAGCACCTCCCCTGTACCAAGGAAGGGTCTTCATTTCATTTCATCCACACATCGGGCTTGAGGTGGAAATTATCAACTCCGTTTTACAGTCACTTTGACAAGTACGTGTCATTTGTAGTTTGGGACATGGAGATTGAAAACCAGGTCTGATTACAAAGGTCACAGCCTTTCTACTTCATCAACTGACCCCAGTATTTTATCTCTGACATAAATATCTTCATTTTTATATAACATATAATAAATTATATAATACACTTTATACTATATAATATATAATAGTAAAAATTATTATAAATTATTCAAGATTTATTCTATTTAAATGTGTATGTCATGGAATCTAATTTTTCAAATGATGGAAATAAACTTATTTACAAAACAGAAATAGAACCACAGAATTAGAAAACAAACTTAGGGTTACCAAAGGAGAAAGGTGGGCAGAAGGATTAAATTAGGAGCTTGGAATGAACATACACACACTTTTAAATATAAAATAGATAACCAACAAGGACCTACTGTATAGCCCGGGGAACTCAATTACCTATATAGGAAAAATATCTGAAAAAGAATGAATATATGGATAGGTACAACTGAATCATTTTGCTTTACACTGAAACTAACTCCCAATAATTATTGGGAGTAATTATATTCCCAGTGAAAAGTATTGAGGTATACTTTTTTTGGGGAGTATAATTTTTATTTATACTCCCAATAAAAATTTTTTAAATGCACATGTTCCCTTGGGACAAATTCAAAGAGGGAGAAAGGAAGGGTGGATATGCAATGGTATGAATAATTTGGCAGGGAGTATGGCACTGAAGCTCAGGATAGGTGCGTTTCAGTGGGTACCAGAAGAATGGGGAGGAAAAGGCTTTCTTGAGAGTCCCTTGGACTGAAAGGAGATCCAACCAGTCCATTCTAAAGGAGATCAATCCTGGGTGTTCATTGGAAGGATGATGCTGGGGCTGAAGCTCCAATACTTTGGCCACCTCATGCGATGAGTTGACTCACTGGAAAAGACTCTGATGCTGGGAGGGATTGGGGGCGGGAGGAGAAGGGGACGACAGAGAATGAGATGGCTGGATGGCATCACCAACTCAATGGACATGAGTTTGAGTGAACTCCGGGAGTTGGTGATGGACAGGGAGGCCTGGTGTGCTGTGATTCATGGGGTCACAAAGAGTCGGACACGACTGAGCAACTGAACTGAACTGAACTGAAGCTCCTATAATATGATAGTAGCTTTTCATACGTCTTCTCATTCAATCTTCATAATGACTCTCTGAGGCTGTTACCATGAGGAAACTGAGGCCCAGAGAACTAAGTAAATTGCTCAGGTTCACAAAGCAAGGAAATAGCAGAGCCTGGATTCGAGCCCAGATTATTCTGGCTCCAGGATTGACTCTCCTTTCTTTGTCCAAAGCTGTTTCTTAGCAACAGGGCTCTCAGTGGAGGCCTTGAGCACAAACAACATATAAATGGGCAATAGATGGAGCCATTAAGTGTTAGTCGCTCAGTCATGTCCAGCTCTTTGTGACCCCATGCACTGTAGCCCCAGGCTCCTCTGTTCTTGGGATTCTTTAGGCAAGAATACTAGAGTGGGTTGTCATTCCCTTCTCCATGGTATCTTCACAACCGAGGGATCAAACCTCAGTTAAGTTTAGTCGCTCAGTCGTGTCTGACTCTTTGTGACCCCATGAATCACAGCACGCTAGGCCTCCCTGTCCATCACCAACTCCCAGAGTTCACTCAAACTCATGTCCATCGAGTCGATGATGCCATCCAGCCATCTCATTCTCTGTCATCCCCTTCTCCTCCCGCCCCCAATCCTTCTCAGTATCAGAGTCTTTTCCAGTGAGTCAACTCTTCGCATCAGGTGGCCAAAGTATTGGAGCTTCAGCTTTAGCATCAGTCCTTCCAATGAACACCCAGGATTGATCTCCTTTAGAATGGACTGGGTGGATCTCCTTGCAGTCCAAGGGACTCTCAAGAGTCTTCTCCAACACCACAGTTCAAAGGCATCAATTCTTCGGCAATCAGCTTTCTTCACAGTTCAACTCTCACATCCATACATGACCACGGGAAAAACCATAGCCTTGACTAGACGGACTTTTGTTGGCAAAGTAATGTCTCTGCTTTTTAATATGCTATCTAGGTTGGTCATAACTTTCCTTCCAAGGAGTAAGTGTCTTTTAATTTCATGGCTGCAATCAGCATCTGCAGTGATTTTGGAGCCCCAAAAATAAAGTCTGACACTGTTTCCACTGTTTCCCCATCTATTTCCCATGAAGTGATGGGACCAGATGCCATGATCTTTGTTTCCTGAATGTTGAGCTTCAAGCCAACCTTTTCACTCTCCTCTTTCACTTTCATCAAGAGGCTTTTGAGTTCCTCTTCACTTTCTGCCATAAGGGTGGTGTCATCTGCATATCTGAGGTTATTGATATTTCTCCCAGCAATCTTGATTCCAGCTTGTGCTTCTTCCAGCCCAGCATTCCTCATGATGTACTCTGCATATAAGTTAAATAAGCAAGGTGACAATATACAACCTTGATGTACTCCTTTTCCTATTTGGAACCAGTCTGTTGTTCCATGTACGGTTCTGACTGTTGCTTCCTGACCTGCATACAGGTTCCTCAAGAGGCAGGTCAAGTGGTCTGGTATTCCCATCTCTTTCAGAATGTTCCACAGTTTATTGTGATCCACACAGTCACAGGCTTTGGCAGAGTCAATGAAGCAGAAATAGATGTTTTTCTGGAACTCTCTTGCTTTCTGGGTCTCCTGTATTGCAGGCAGATTCTTTACCACCTGAGCCACCAGGGAAGCCCCATAAATTTCTCACATCTTTATGAGAGGAGGTAGGTTTGCAACTTGGAGCTGGAGACCAACTCCTACATGCTAAGTCACTTCAATTGTGTCCAACTGACCCAATGGACTGTAGCCTGCCAGGCTTCTCTGTCCATTGGATTTCCATGTAAGAATACTGGAGTGGATTGCCATGCCCATCCCCAAGGGATCTTCCTGACCCGGGGATCGAGCCCAGGTCTATGTCTCCTGCGTTGGTAGGCAGGTTCTTTACCAGTAGCATCACCTGGGAAGTTCGGGTGTAAAAGTGAAATGGAATTAAGGGAGGGGCTATGGAGGGATTTGTTGATTTCCCAGATAACCTGGGGCTCCAGCCCAACATAAACAAGAGCCTCAGGCTAGGAGCCAAGGTGCTCATCACAGCTCTGCTAGTAACTGAGTAGTGATGTCACACAGTTCTACTAGCAGCTAAGTAGTGATGGCCCAGGATGTCCATCACATAACCTCTTCAGGGTTCCATTTCCTCTTCTGTAAAATTAATCTGTTGATAGGGTGACTTAAGACTCATGCATCCCTGAGGTGTTGAGGATCTTCAAAAAGTAACAGCAAAATATACTTATCAAACTGTTATAGTCCAAGGCCCTTCCTGAGGAGTTAAACATCTCCAGACAGTTCTGTCAGCCTGAAGATTGCTTCTTTCTCTGTGTCCTTTGTCTCTATGGGTCTAGAGTAGGTGATAAATATTGATTAAAGCAGGGGTCCCCAACCTCCAGGCTGCAGACCAGTACTTCCTGTCAGATCAGCAGCTGCATTAGGTTAGAAATAAAGTGCACAGTAAACGTACTGAGCTTGAATCATCCCGAAACCATCCCCCTCACTCCCGATCTGTGGAAAAATTGTTTTCCATGAAATCCGTTCCTGGTGCCAAAAAGGTTGGGGACTGCTGAACTAAAGCACTGATACTTGGCTAAGGGAAGAATGTAAGAGCACACTTGAACATAATGCCATGTGAGTGGGGGAGTCAGCCTCAGTCAACAAAAACATACCAAGGCTCCACACCCGGGGCCTGGCACTGTGCTAGATGCCACGGATCCAAGAGAAAACTGGCAGCCAGAGAAGCATGGAACAAATAATTAGGCGAGTAAGTAAGCAACAGCAGTTGCATTGCATTCTGCGGTCCTCAAGGGAGCCATGCCAGGGTTCAGACACGGTAGTCACATAGGCAGGTTTGTGAATTAGAGACGGCAGGATTGGAGGCAGAGAGGCCAGTTAGAAAATACACTGCAACTGGCCTGGAGACACTTGAGCCTCTGAAAGAAATCGGGACTGGTGGGGACATTGACAGACGGACAGTCGGGAAGTAGAGAGAGCATGGCCATGTGACGCGAAGGCACCCCCACGGCTGGCATTACTGGGCAAGAGGGTGATTAATACTAATCACCACACACGGGACTTGCTTGGTTCACCCATCCAGGGAGGCAAGATGCCAAGAGGCACAGGTGTTCCATCCCATCAAAGGCAGCCTCTGCCTCTCCTGATTGCATGAACAGGCCTCCTACCATCCTGCTTCTCAACATTCAGTCTGACCCACAGGGAGTCCTGGCTTCCCATTACGGGTGCCCTCCTCAGAGAGGCAGAAAGTCTGCAGGGGTCCGAGAAGGGGTGAGGGCTCCTTATGGGAATCGTCATTCAGGCTCCCCCACGTCCCAGAAGGGCCATGGGTCCAACTCGTGGGCCCTGCATCCTGTAACCTCCACTTGCTGTGCGCCTGCTCGCTGCCATCTGTTTCCTATCCAGGCTGAGCACGAGCTCGTGCGTGTGGTCACCATCTCACAGAAAAATTCCTCTGCCAACAAATGGGAAAATGTTCCATTTTATCCATGCCCCTTCCCCCTTTCTGACTGACTTCTGGAATGGACATTGAAAATATCGACCCTTTCTATCAGGCCTCCTTCAGCTCCAAGGAACATGTAAGGACACAAAATTCCCCTTGATGTCCATACTTTGTTGAGAGAGTAAGGGACCTCATGGCACATGTACAAGGGCCAAACCAAAATAGGAAATATGAGCAAAGTGGTTGCATCCTTTTGCAATCAACTATTATAAAAGCTGGCCATCTCCTGTTCAACAAGAAACCATTGAGTTTCTACCAGGCCCAGTTTTATTTTACATAATTATAACCATCTCGGCATGTCAATTAAGATAGAATGTTACCTTTGGGATGGGATCAATTAGGGCCCTGAAGATTGAATTTGGAATCGTGATTAACCTGTTTTACATTTTGCCTTCGTTTTCTAAAATATACAATTGTCTGATTCAGCCCAATTTTTAAAAACATTTTGTAAACTGATTTATTTTTTTAAGCCAAAACAGACGTGGGAGGCCTATTAGTAACAGGAACCATAGGAAAATGGAGGATGGGGGCGGTGGGGTTGCTATTTGATTAGAGTCAATTCTTAAATTTCCACAGCAAGAAAATATTGAATGTGCTGTAATGGTTGCTGGATTTTCTTAAGAACTGAAATCATTACACTCTGGCTGCAATCCAAGTTCTTCCCTTTTTTTAGGTTACAATTTGAAACGGTGCAGAACATGCTATAGGGTTGTAGTCATTCATGTAATGTCATTGAATCGAGCTTCTGGAAATAGACAAAGGACTTTGTGTCCTGAAATGTTCTTCTGGCGGAAAATTGATAGCAGTCTGAGATATGCTATTACTGGGTTTGGTTCTGCCTCCAAATTTGTGCTGACTAAAGCGATTTCATGAGGGAGAGAGAGAGAAAAGAAGAGAGCAAGAGAGAAAATGGCTAAATGAACTTGCAACTGTGTGGGGAAGCTAAATACTTAAAATAAATGCTGCATGGAAGAAAAGCACACATTTCCCAGCAGAGATGCGCAAGTTTTTTCAGGGGTCACTAAAATTACGTGAACCTCTTTGCTTGCTTTGCTTAAGTTGTTGTTGCCCAAATGGAGATGATGAACAGGCAAATGCCTGACACTAACCCCCTGGGTAATTCCCCCAAGGCTTCCCCTCCCATCCCTGCCCTCTGCAACGTTTTCCCGTTCATTGTCACCCCTTGTCTGGAGCTCTCACCAGACTCATGAGGAAGACAAGCAAGTCCAGCTTCACCAATCAGGGATGCAGCCTGAATGCAAATCAAGCTTTGGCCTGGATGCTCCAGCCAGGACACATGGTGTTGGGCACAAACCCATGCCTGGCTCATTCTTTGCCCCCTAAATCCTTTCCAAGGTTCACCATCTTCATCACTATCATCCCTTTCAAAAGAAAAAGTTAGAATTGTTTTATGCATGATGTGAAAGACATGTCAATAAACCCCCTTTCCACATAAATAGCACATCAAAATATTACCAAATAATGCTGCTGACTTTGCCAGCAGGCAGAGGATTCCATCTGGAGATAATATCTTCCAACTGAGAGGCGTCCAAGGTGCCCTTTCCTAGGCAACGGGCAAGTTGACCGCTCTATGGCTGAATCCCATCCTCTCTGAACACACAGGCTCTCAGCAATTCCCTCCTCTTTGGTCAGGTCCAGACCACCTGCTCTCGGATCTGGAGTCACCTGCTCCCCTCCAAAATGAATTCATTGATCCTCTTTCCTCTGTGACAGCCACATGATCTCTTTCTGACTACCCTCCAATAACATCCAGGTATCCTCCAGAGATCCCCAAAGTTACAAGTACTGATTCTAATGAGGTGCAGAGCTGGCTGGTTGGTTGCTGGCTCGTTGGACCAATACTGTCCTCGTGGGTGCTTCTCTCAACCCAGTGACAATAGCCAAACCCACTGTTGAGTCAGCTCTCCAAGGCATCAGAAGTGACACCTTCTGAACCAAGCCTTCTCCACTTTCCCCTAACTCCTGGGCCTTTCCTTCTGTGAATTCCTCTGTGATTCCAGTCTAAGCCACATAGAGATTCTCTTTATTGTTCTCAATTGCCACTAAACATTTATCATGTGCAAAGGACAGTAGGGTAACAAAGTATCCACAGAAGTCCCTCATGTCCATATAATCCACTACTAACTCTGCTGAGGTCTGAAAGTTTCTGAGACATTTCAGAGGGGCTTGTGTTGTTCTCACTGTCACCCAGGTCTTCTGGCTTCTTTGAGTAACTGCCATTACTTCCAGGGCTGCTGTCCAACCTGGTCAGGAAAGAGGTCATTTCTACTTATTTAAAAGTTCTTGCAAAGCATATATGAGTTCAGTAGATTTTTGACAGAAATTGCCGCGAGTGCGGAGGGAAGAGAAGGGAGAAGTATTACAGCAACACAACATCATGCAAACCATTAAACCTAAAAGCCAGGACCATCTCGCCAGCAGAGCATTTCAGTGGCACTTCTCTCAGCTTTCTTATAGCTGGTTCATTGCCTGCTCCCCAGCTCAGCCTCACCCCTTTGTACTCCTCTCTTCTCTCTCAGGAGAAAGAAAATCTTATTCCTGAGATGCAACCGTTTGAACCATTCCTCTTTTTGAGGAGGTTGTGAAAGGATATAGAAAGTTGAGCTAACATCACTCCTACTCTTTGATTTCAAATGCCTTTAGTGAACCACAAACAAAAACAGTTTATTCCCTAAGGAAAATATTAGTACCAACTGTTAAAATTATAAATATGTTGCCTTATTACACAAAGAGGGATGATACCACTGGATTCAGTATCACCTGCTATTTTCTGTACACTCTATGCAAGAGGCACCAAGCTAAGCCTCCAAGCAGGCAAATTTACTTACTCCTCACCACAATTTACTATGGGGTAGAAACTGACCCTGGGAGTGGTTTCCTTGTCCAGCGCTACCCAGATCAGTCAAACTATCAGACCTATTCTCTTAATCAATAAGTATCTCCCACCATTCAGCAAGTACGAATTTTTTGCAAAGCACTATGAAAATTACAAAGATTAAAAAATAGGATCCCCACATGAAGTGACTTATAGTGCAGTAAACCATTAGAAAGGGAAAGAGACCCAGATTTGGGGACAGACCTGGACTTGAATCACAGTTAACATTGCGAGTTTGTTGGATGACACTGAGAAAGTTACTCAACCTTTCCGAGCCTTATGTGCCTCAAATATAAAATGGAAATTGTAGTGGGACAGCCCTCATTGTGTTGTCTGGGGGACTCAAGGAGATAAGACATAGAAGGCATTCAGTGCAGTGCTAGGCACACAAGGAGTCAGGAATAGATGTTACCTTTCATTATGATGTTATAGTGAATATGTTTTACAGCTTGCTTTGTGGATTTAGCATTTCATAATGAGAATCTTCCTGCTGCTGAATACATCTTCTAAACATCATTTAGATGATGACTTAATGCCTTATTATATGGACATAACATAATTTACCTCACTATTCCCTTGCTTTATTTATCTATTAGGTACTATTTTTAATCATACTTATTTAATTTTAATAGATGGATGATGGCTTTGCATATATTGGTTTAATTTCTGCCACATATCAACATGAAATATCCATAGGTGTGCATATGTCCCCTCCCTCTTGAACCTCTGGTCCACCTCCCATCCTTTCCCACCCCTCTAGGTTGTTGCAGAGTCCCCGTTTAAGTTCCCTGAGTCATACAGCAAATTTCTATTGGCTATGTATTTTACACTGGGTAATATTATTGTCTTCCCAATATATATGATGTCTTTATACATTAGGGCTATTAGGTTTTTCTTCATATTTGTTGTATTACCTAAATACTTTAATTTTTTCAGACAAGGCTTTATTGGGCCCCTGCTACAGCATGGGGAAGCAAGAACAAGTAACAGGTTACCTTGCTCACTCATGGGGCAGAGTCGGGGGTGGGGGAAGAGGGGAACACGAGCTTGGTGCAATGCTTGCCCTTTACTTTTGCTCCAAATTTTTTGACCTACAAGTATTAGTCAATTTTTATGTAATTAAACCTATCTAAATTTTCCTTCATGATTCCTCCTATTAATTTTAAGCGTAAAATATCCTTCCTACAAAGAGGTCAGAGGGCTATTCATCAATGTTTTTTTAATCTAAAGATACATTTTTCAATATAAAGTGATTCACAAACTAAATAGATTCTAAAATTTAATGTTAGTGGTCTTTTCTATTCACGAGCAACCTCAATATCCCATGACTTGAAGTAACTTGTAACTGCTAATAAGGATTTTTTTCATAATGTAGTTTGGGGGATTAAATCAGATTGAGTCACATCCTGGGAGTCTTTGGTGAGTTAGTCTGCAGAGATTTCTAGGCCCTGAGAAGTCACCCAGATCTCCAAGCATGCTCTCATCAGTGTCAAAGCTCTGCTCCCTGTTTTCCCTGAAATTCAGCAGGATGTGAAGAAAAGACTTTGGAGTGAGGTTGACGCAAGTTCAGAGCTCAGCCCTGCTCTGAACATTATAATCACCTAAGTGTGTACCAGGTACATCCTCTGAGCCTCTATTTCCTCACTTAGAAAATGGAAGAAAATGATGGAACCAACTTTAGAGACTGACTGTGAAGACTGAATAAGGTAATACATGAAGGGACATCCCTGCTGGTCCAGTGGTTAAGATTCATGCTTCCAAGGCAGGGAACTCAGGTTCGATCCCTTGTAGGTGAACTGGGCTCCCTTATACCAAGTGGCATGGCACACAAAAAAAATTTTTTAATAAAATAATGCATATAAATCTCTTAGAACAATGTGTGTGCTAAGTCCTTTCAGTCATGTCTGACTCTTTGGAACCCTATGAACTTTAGTGCATCAGGCTCTTTTGTCCATGGGATTCTCAAGGCAAGAATACTGAAGTGGGTTGCCATTCCCTCCTCCAGGAGATCTTCCCAACCCAGGGATCAAACCCGCATCTCTTGTCTCCTACATTGGCAGGCAGATTCTTTACCATTAGCACCACCTAGGAAGATGACCGTGGTTGTTCTCAAAGTCTGGTTGCCCAGTACAGACTGTGGAGTAAGATCCTTCATCAAAGCAGGAGACCTCCAATGTCAGGATAAGTCTAGCCTTGTAGCAGACTCAGTTCAGTTCAGTTCAGTCACTCAGTCACGTCCAACTCTTTGTGAACCCATGGACTGCAGCACACCAGGCTTCCCTGTCCATCACCAACTCCCAGAGCTTACTCAAACTCATATCCATTGAGTTGGTGATACCATCCAACAATCTCATCTTCTGTCGTCCTCTTCTCCTCCCGCCTTCAATCTTTCCCAGCATCAGGGTCTTTTCCAATGAATCAGCTCTTCCATCAGGTGGTCAAAGTATTAGAGTTTCAGCTTCAGCATCAGTCCTTCCAATGAATATTCAGGACTGATTTCCTTAGGATTGACTGGCTGGATCTCCTTGCCAGTCCAAGGGACTCTCAAGAGTCTTCTCCAGCACCACAGTTCAAAAGCATCAATTCTTCAGCTTTCAGCTTTCTTTATAGTCTCACATTCATACATGACTACTGGAAAAGCAATAGCTTTGACTAGACAGACCTTTGTGGCAAAGTAACATCTCTGCTTTTTAATATGCTGTCTAGGTTGGTCATAGATTTTCTTCCAAGGAGCAAGCGTCTTTTCATTTCATGGCTGCAGTCACCATCTGCAGTGATTTTGAAGCCCAAGAAAATAAAGTCTCTCACTGTTTCCATTGTTTCCCCATCTATTTGCCATGAAGTGATGGGATCAGATGCCATGACCTTAGTTTTCTGAATGTTGAGCTTTAAGCTAACTTTTTCACTCTCCTCTTTCACTTTCATCAAGAGGCTTGTTAGTTCCTCTTCACTTTCTGCCATAAGTGTGCTGTCATATGCATATCTGAGGTTATTGATATTTCTCCTGGAAATCTTGATTCCAGCTTATGCTTCTTCCAGCCCAGCATTCTCATGATGTACTCTGCATATACGTTAAATAAGCAGAGTGACAATATACGACCTTGACCTACTGCTTTCCCTATTTGGAACCAGTCTGTTGTTCCATGTCCAGTTCTAACTGTTGCTTCTTGACCTGCATACAGATTTCTCAGGAGACAGGTCAGGTGGTCTGGTGTTCCCATCTCTTTAAGAACTTTCCACAGTTTGTTGTGATCCACACAGTCAAAGGCTTTGGCATAGTCAATAAAACAGAAGTAGATGTTATTCTGTAGCAGACTAGGGTAGCAGAAAACTGGAGAGATTGGGTCCAAAACAGAATGCATTCATTTCCTAGGGCAACCCTAACAAATTGCCATAAACTGGGTGGCTTAAAACACCAGAAATGTATTCTTTCACAGCTTTGGAGGCCAGAAGTCTGAAATCAAGGTGCCAGCAGGTCCGGAGCTCTCCCGGCTTCCAGTGGCTGCCGACAAGACTTAATTCTCTTTGGCTAGTGAACACATCTCTGCAGTCTCAGCTCCCATCTTCACATCATCCTCCCATGCCTGTCTTCTCCTCCTCCTCTAGGGATACATACCGTGGGAATTATTCCTACTCAGATAATCCAGGATTATCTAACCTTGAGAACCTCAGTTACAACTGCAGAACACTTTTTTCCAAGTAAGATCACTTATACGGGTTCTGAGTAGATATATATTTTGCGGGGGAGGGGGCCACTATTAAACCCACTCTAGAGTGCATCCCCTCCGCCTCCATGAAGTGAAAGAGATGAGGAACAGGGAGGTAATATTCAGCATGATAAGATTATATCCTTGAAAATCAAATGATCATTAGCAAGGTGATAGCATTTTAATCATCTCTTTCCAATATCCAAATCAATAGAAATATTGAAATGTGTTAAAGCAAGAAGGGTGAAAGTGATTCCAGACTCACTGGATCAAAAAGCACAACCTTAGAGAAATCCAAGGTCACCTGCTGAAAATTCCAAACGTAAGAGTCAGGAAATTTCATAGTTGATTTTGAAAAGGTATTCCCAGCCTCACAGGGATTTCTGGATTCTTTCTGCTGCTGATATCTCTAATGATTAGAAAGGAGGATCCTAGACAGGAAAGTGTCAAGGTGTCCCTGAAGATGCCAATGTTTTGTAAATCCTAAAAAGAAAACATGCCAAACAGAAAGGGAAACAAGCCCCTCCATTACCCTCCCTAGAAGGTATCTCCTGCCAAATGAAATAAAATGTTTATGTTGTGTGCGCCATGTTTATATATCTTCTCATCCTCCTTCCTGGTGAGTGTTTTGCAAATCGATTAAGGTCGTTATAACTGTGACTCCTCCATTTCAAGCCCTGTTTTCGTTTATCCGGATCAATTTCAAGTGACCTCTAAGGGATTTATCTTTATTGGGATTTTGTAATGCTCAAAAAATGTTACTTTTATTTAAAAAATGCTAGAGGAGAAATTTAATGACTTATTATCTGTGGTGTTATTTGCAAATAGAAAGGGAATTTCAAGTCCAAAAAATAACCAGATCTGACAGTTGGTTCATGTAAATTATTCAGCCTTTCCTAAGTATATAGATAAATAACAAACATTTAGCATCCCTTATGTGTGTTTACCTAATTTTGTATGAACAAGTCTTTGAACCCTTGTTGCAACTGTGATTCCTCAATTTCAAGCCCCATTTTCTTTTGGGGGGTCTTGAAAAAAGCCCCATTTTCATTCTTTTCAGCAAATTTTGCTGAGTGCCTACACTGTGCTATTCATGTACTACTGAGGGGGTGAGCTGGAGAGTCAGACGCATGTCTAGTGGTACCCAAAATAGGCTGCTCAAACTCTTCTAGATCTCCTGAAGTGATTGGAGTATTTATTACGCTTCCAGTGTAGCCCATACCATTGTTCAACTTTCCCAGTGTCCACAGGAAACAAATGGAAAGCAGATTGCTGGAGCCATCCCAATAATTCTGATTTGTCTAGTCTCCTGAGGACCCAGAGACCTGAAATATTAACATCTACCCCAGCTGACTCTAGTGCAGGTGCTTCCCAGGTGGTCCACAGAGTGTGTTTTGAAAACCATCCAGTGGGAAGGGAATGCCAATCATGCTGCTAGACCTGATCTACGTTGGCTCATGGCCTGCACAAAACTGAGCCTCCTGCTGGCAAATTGCAGGACTAGAACAGATTCCCCCAGATAATATCCCTGGAATTTCTACCCACTGTCAAGCAGAAGAAATCTTGTCTACCCTGTGGAGTCACACAGAAGAAATCTTAGTTCATTTTCTCATCAGCTGTTTATTGAATGTCGATTATATGCCAAGGTGCTTGGTGCAGAAGCTACAGCAAAGAACAAAACAGTCAAAAACCCACCACCTTACATTCAAGTGGAAGAATGACTCTCAGTTTTCCTCCTCTAAGCTTCATGCATGCGCACATTCATCCATTTCACAAATATGGATCAAACTAAGCAAGATGAGCAATAAACAACAATCCTAACTTCTAAAGGGCCTGCAGTCCAGAGACGGAGACAGACAAAAACCTGTAAAATAATGTATTAAGTGCAAAGGTGGAAGAGTTCGAGGGTGTTATGAGAACTCAGAAAGGGTTAACAAAGGAAAGTTATCCAGAAGGAGTGACACTAGACCTGAACCTTGAGGACAAGTAGTAGTTCACCGAGGTCAAGGCACATCTGCATGCACGCAGGCTAAGTCACTTCAGTTGTGTCTGACTCTTTGCGACCCTATGGACTTAGCCCTCCAGGTTCTTCTATCCATGGGGATTCTCCAGGCAAGCATGCTGGGGTGGATTGCTATGCCCTCCTCCAGGGGATCTTCCCGACCCAAGGATCAAACCTATGTCTCCTGTGGCTCTTGCAGTGCGGGCAGATTCTTTGCCACTGAGCTACCCGAGAAGCCCCAACAAGCACATCTACATGAGAGGAAAAAACTAGATGGAACACATGATTGAAGCAAGAGTGGGGAGGTAAAGACAGAGGGATGACGCACAGACCCCTGTGCCTGGGCAGGGACCCCCGAGTATGAATACCAGATGTCACTCTGAAGGCCATGCGAAGCCGATGAAAGGTGTTAAGAAAAATGAGGTCAACTACTCTGATTTGTGTTTCAGAAAGATCTCTCTGGATTCAGTAAAAGGGATAGAATTAGAAAGGAGAGGGGCAGCATGAAGTGAGTTAAGAACTTATTACAAAAGAACAGTCCAGGGTGATAAGAGCCTGAACACAGGCCATGAGTAGGTGGTGAAGAGGGAGGCGCAGAGTTGACAGATGTTTAAGAAGAGGAATTGAGAACACTTGATGACCAATCAGGGCTTCCCAGGTGGTGCTAGTGGTAAAGAGCCCACCTGGCAATGCAGGAGATGTCAGAGACACAGGTTCAATCCCTGGGTAGGAAAGATCCCCTGGAGGAGGACATGGCAACCCCGTGCAGTATCCTTGCCTAGAGAATTCCCATAGACAGAGGAGCCTGGATGGCTACAGTCCATAGGGTCACAAAGGTCAGACACAACTGAAGTGACTTAGCACACATGCACGATGACCAATCAGGTGTCGGAAGTGTGAAGGAGAATGAAAGCCCCTAAAAGAACCAGATGGCAATTGCACTGCCCAAATTTCTCTTCATTAACCTTCCTCCAGGATTAATAACCCAGTTTTTAATTTTCACATCATCCTGTTTCCTCCCACTCATATTGTTATTCACAATAACTGAGCTGAATCAATGGGGAGCTTGACCATGATCTCTGTGGGATGATGTACTCTAGTTGAAACCACCTACTTACACCCCAGTTAAGTTTAAATTATCTTCCAAGGGTCAGATCAACTAAAAAAAAATTGGTAGTAATCCAAGGTAGAAAATGCAAAAGAGTTGGAAATTCTCCTTGCTGAATAACTGAAATCTAAAGTTCATACAAGCCAAATTATACCCCCATGGCCTTTAGAAAATGATGGCAGACTGAAAGTGCTCACCACAAATCCATAAGGAGAAGGCAGGGAGGGGGCATGGTGAGAAGAGGGGAAATGCAATTGAAGAGGGGGTAACAGTAGCCTTCCATAATAGTGATAAAATTTTATTCTTGTGCTGATTGTGGGCACTTGAGTGTGTTTACTTCATCATCTCATGCACTGTTTGATGGGCCTGAAGTATTTCAAACATACCTGGGATCACGTTAGAGATCTGGTCACTACCTTTGTGATCTGGGCCAAAGTTTTCAGGAGACTTTTGGATGACTCTGCTTGCAAGTTAAGAGACATTTACAGGTGTGAACTTCTCCCCACCTTGGTATTGGTAGATTCTTCTTCATCAGCTGGAAACTTATGCATGGAAAATAATGCTACCGCTACTGATTGCTTCTTGATATATTAATTACATAGATCTAGTCAATAAAACTTTGAAAGTTAAAAGAAAAAGATGAAAGGGAGACAACAAAGGTAATAATTTCAGGCAGTAGGTTTTACATAATGTAACTCAGTGCCCTAGACACTCTTCAGGGGGAGACGATTGAGTGACTCACACTCAGCTTCCCACTCCAACCACCCAGCAGTGCTCTCATCTGACTGTACACTGGCTTTTCTTTCAGTAGAGTGTGTGAATGATGAACTCTACAGTTTACAAAAAAATAATAATTATTATTTAGTAAATACGGGATTTTAAAAAGAAGAAATTTTAATTTTCTCCATCTCTCTTTCAGTTCTCTTTAGAATTTAGACTAACTGACTATATGAATACACACACACATAATGTATGTATAGTCACATACACAGCTTATACACACACATACACACACAATATGCCAAATGACCAAATGAACCCAATAAGGAAGAGCAATATAAAAGCACTGAATGAAGATCCCATTTTCCCTTTATTGATCAAAGGGAAGGATTCTTTTTCTTCATATCGACTTCTCCGTGAAGCCTTTTGTGATCACTTTATGCATCCTGAACTTTCACTGCGGGCTGGTACTGGTATACATTGTGTTTGTGTTTTCAGCCCTGACTCTACTAGGCCTGCATTACCATTCTGGTACTAAGTAAGCAAGCAAATGAGTGAACTAAAAATAAAAGAAGGAAATAACATACAAATAGATGAATGGCTGAACAGTTTGATCAATTAATTCACAAATAAATCATGTCCTGCCCTCATTAAAGTTATGGGTCATCCACAACAAGAATGCATACATAAATTTCTACACATTGATTTCACAGTCAGAATCCAGGTCTGACAACATTTTCACGTGTGAATACTTAGAATCAAGGCAAAAGGATTTTCCTCAACCAATATGATTATCCTTGACAGTAGAAAATAAACAGACTCATGTCAGAAATGTGTTAATTATCTTTCTGCCGCTAACAGCCACTGTGTTGATCTGCTTTACCACAAACAGGGTTTTCACTGGGAAGTACGTTGAGGACTTCGTGTGTGGATATCTGCTAGAACACAAGCAAAGACCAATTGCATACTTTTCTATCACTTTTCTGTCACAAACAAATTCAAAGGCCAACAAGTCAGCCATAGTGGTTTCCTCACTCAACAGAAAGAAATGAATACCTAAAATTAAAATCCAATTCAGTCACTGTTGGTTGAGCAACTCCCAGCAGAAAGACTGGGCTAGAGAATGGTTGAAATGCAAACCAACTTCTCAAGAAGTTGACAATCTAGAAAGACTTGCCAAAATCTACTTTTGTTTATTTTCTCATCTATTATGTACTTACCATATACTATGAGCTAGGCACTTTTGATAAGCCCTGGTGATAGTCATAAACACAAGGGCATATTTCATGCCTATGCAAACAAGAGAGTTTGCAGTGTGTTGTTATTCAATCACTAAGTCATGTCTGACTCTTTGCAACCCCATGGACTGCAGCACACTAGGCTTCCCTGTCCTTCACTATTTCCTGGAATTTGCTTAAACTCACGTCCACTGAGTCGGTGATGCCATACAACCACCTCATTCTCTATCACCCCCTTCTCCTGCCCTCAATCTTTCCCAGCATCAGGGTCTTTTCCATTGAGTCAGATCTTCACATCACATGGCCAAAGTGTTGGAGCTTCAGCTTCAGTATCAGTCCTTCCAATGAATATTCAGGGTTGATTTCCTTTAGGATTCACTGGTTTGATCTGTTTGTAGTCCAAGGGATTCTCAAGAGTCTTCTCCAGCACCACAATTCGAAAGACTCAATTCTTTGGCACTTAGCCTTCTTTATGGTCCAACTCTCATATCCATATATGATTACTGGAAAAACCATAGCTCTGGCTATACGGACCTTTGTTGGCAAAATGACATCTCTGCTTTTTAATATGCTGTCTAGATTTGTCAAACGTAGACAAACCTAGACTGCAGTGCAGTTCAGTTCAGTTGCTCAGTCACATCCGACTCTTTGCGACCCCATGAATCACAGCACACCAGGCCTCCCTGTCCATCACCAACTCCCGGAGTTCACTCAAACCCACCTCCATCGAGTCGGTGATGCCATCCAGCCATCTCATTCTCTGTCGTCCCCTTCTCCTCCTGCCCCCAACCCCTCCCAGCATCAGAGTCTTTTCCAGTGAGTCAATTATTTGCATCAGGTAGCCAAAATATTGGAGCTTCAGCTTTAGCATCAGTCCTTCCAAAGAACACCCAGGACTGATCTCCTTTAGAATGGACTGGTTGGATCTCCTTGCAGTCCAAGGGACTCTCAGGAGTGTTCTCCAACACCACAGTTCAAAAGCATCAATTCTTCAGCGCTCAACTTTCTTCACAGTCCAACTCTCACATCCATACATGACAACTGAAAAAACCATAGCCTTGACTAGACAGACCTTGGTTGGCAAATAGGTAAGGTAAATACTAAGCAATAAGCACACCTACAAATACAAAATTATAAATATTCTTAAATATTCCATAGGAAAACAATGAGATTCTATGAAAGAGAATGATAGGGGAAATATGCTTTAAAGGAAGAGTGCTGAGAAGCGACCTGAGAAAGTATCGTTTGTGCTGCCCCCTACCTGTGACAAGGCATAGTCTTAGCAATAAGAGCTAACATAAGATGCAGAAAGTTCTGTGGGTGTATAGATAAAAAGACATTTACCTGCAGCTAAGGAACTCTTCCTGGAAGAGGCACCAGTTTGGGGTTTCCTGGCAGAATAAGCAGAGATTTGGTATGGGGAGAAAATTAACAAGTATGAGAAACAGCAAGTTGTTAAGTATAGCTAAGGGACAAGGTACAAGGGATGATCAAAAATGACCAGATTATGAAGAGCTTAAAATGCCAGGCCAAAGAATTTCAACATAATTTTACCGGCGAGGAGTAAATAAGGAGGAAGTCTTGTGATCAGGGTGTGGGATGATCATATCTGCATTTCAAAGCTCAGAATGCGGATGAGTGGGGAGAGGATTGTATGGAGGGACAGACTAAAGGTGGACAGGACAACTAGATCCCCATTAGATTAGCAAATGTAAACAGAGTTGCCATGGTCCACATGAGGTTGCTGAGGACCTGAAATGGGACAGCAGTGCAATTATGGGGGGATACAACTAACAGCAGATGTTGGCAAAGTGATTTGCATGCCTGGCTGGCTGCAGTCCAGTACTTACTGGCCTTAGGAAGTGAGAGGGTGGTGTCTCTTATAACACTATAATCATGAGACTCTGGGACTAGGGAGATGGTGGTGTCACTAGCCAGAAAGAGAATCAAGAAAGAAGAGCACTTTGAAGAAGAGATGCTTTGTTTGCTTTGGGGTATGTTGGATTTAGGGATCTGCAGGGCCCTCTGTCCAGCAACTGCATCCATTCAGATTGGTAGCACACACACACGCTGGGATGATCAAGCCAGAGGCTACTGAGCTGACTCAGCTGCAGTCAACGCTGAGAACCCCAGGTCACTGCATGTGTTTTGTTTAGCTGATGAGTTATCATGAAGTATTAACTGTACTCAAGCCTGGGCCTTCCTGAGAACGGGCATGGGCACACCTAACCTAATATTCTCTGGGATTGTTACCGCTTAATAACTCTTTATTGGGGAAATCAAATAGTTGTAACTTTTCACTGGTGTTAGAAAAGCTTGAGGGGTGAGTCATGTGTTACCCACAGAAGAATTCTGTCCATACTAGCCACATAGTAAAATTAAGTTCAAATAAAATGGTTTGGAAGAGTGTTTCATTTCAGAAAGGCTTACCTTCTTCCTCTTACTGGAAGTGAGTGTTACAGGGCATTAAAAGGCTCTGTGTCTTGCATTGTGTTTAATATAAGGGCTTCATTTTTTTCTTTAATCTTCATAGATTGATACTAAAATTCATAAGTGGTAAAAAGCAGTTGCTTTACCTTTCTAGCACTGCACCATTTATGAAACACTTTGGTCAACGTTACAACCCAGTAGGGTCAGGATTGCAGCCTCTCCTTTCCTTCAGAGAAACTGAGGCTCAGAGAGGTCCCAGGAGGTGCTTAAGATCACATAACTAGAGAACATCAGAGCCAAGGCTGAGCCTCCAGCTTTATCATATTTGTATCACGCTGCATACATGTGTAACAGTTAACAGTTTGCAGTGTACTCTCATAATAACGTTTTAGATTTTCCCAAGAGTCCTATGGTTGGCTATTTCTGACTCCCTCTAAGGCAGAGGGCCCTGAGAGGCAAATGACTTGGTAATAATCACAAGGAGTGTGGTAGAGCCGAGACTCCAGGCCCAAGCTCCCTCTATTCACTCCCCACTCTGCAGACCTCCCTCCAGGACAACCAGGGAACAGAAAGTTCTGCCAGTGGCTCTCATTACTGGCAGACAACTAGGACTTTTACTTGTCTTATCCTCCTGGACAAAAGTGGCCCCCCAGAGTTCTTCCTTCTTTACGCCACACCCGTAGCCTATTTGAAGCACTGAGGAAGAGGCCTTTAAAAAGGCTGCTCTTCAGACTTTTCAAAAGTTCCAGATTTGAGCCCCAAGTTGAACATCATTGCCTTCACCCATGCTTGCCACCAGTTTCAACTCATTGACAGAGGCTACTGAGAGAAAAAACTCTTTGGACTCTAAAGCAAGTCAATCCAGTGAGCCAACTGAACACTCCTGAGGGTCCACTTAGTTCATCATGCTGGGCAACACCCAGAGAATACAGGGTCACCCAGCCCAACACAGATCCTGGGAAGTAACAAATAAACCGAGTCAGTCTCAGCCACTCTTATCCTAGAGCCTGTTGTCAATGGATATCGCAAATTACACTCCAAAAGCACTGAAGGGTCCAACACTTTGCAACTCTATGGACGTAGTCCACCAGCCTCCTCTGTCCTGGAATTCTCCAGGCAAGAATGCTGGAGTGGGTTGCCATTCCCTTTTCAAGGGGATCTTTCCAATGCAGGGATCAAACCCGGGTCTCCCACATTGCAGGCAGATTCTTTACCATCTGAGTCACCAGGGAAGCCACTGAAGTAAAAGATAGGTTCTTACCAAACATTTCTTTAATGAAGGCTCTGCCCTCATTACAAGGTTTCCATTTCATGGCACAAAGCAAAGCCTCCTTTTACTCCTCCTTGGGAATCTCTCTGGTTCCCCCAAGTTCTTTTCCCAAGAGTTGCTGCTACCTCTCTCCTCCTCCCTGAACCTTCCCCAGACTCCTCCCCACTCCCATAGCCCTCCAACCATGCCCTCTGTCTCTCCGATGAGTAGAGCAATTGGCATCCCTATCCACTCACCCCACTCAGGAAACCTAATAATATCCCTTGGGATCCATTCCCTCTAAAACTTTGGGAACTTTTGAGCAGAGAGAGTTGGAGACAAATTCTACAACTATTGAATTAATTGTTGCTCCTGGCCCCAATTAAAGCACAATAGTGAATATTTTCTGTCTCAGATTCTATGCATACTTTCTCCCTAATTCTTAAAACAGTCCTAGAAAGCAGTTATCCAGACCCATTTCACAGATGAGTATACTGAAGATTGGAACAATTAAGCTACTTACCAGCTACTGCTGGTCAAGTGCAAACCCAAATCTATCTGGCTCCAGAAAGCATGCATCCCGTGCCACACTGCAAGGAAGCAGTAAGAGCAAGCTGCTTCCCCTTTGGGAGCTACCCTCTCCCCCCACCAGCCACCCAGTTCAAGCCAGCTGCAGCCCTCCCCTGCTACCCCCACATTTCCTCTGGCCAGAGGCAAAAGGAAGCTTGTTACCTTTGCAGCTGATAGACCCACTTCCTGAGCCAGCCCTGGGTGCTATGTACACAAGGCCCAGCTCCCTCTTGCCCCCAAGACCTGCTCACCAGCCTCTAGACACATCTGGAATGTATTTGAAATTACCTCTAACCACAACTGCAAAATAAGGTTTTTTGAGTCAAAGATTGCAAAAGATTAAGCCGGTGGCTTAGGCTCACTTGCCTAAGTTCACCCCAGGAGATCCGTATCCCTGCTTCCCCCTGCTCCCACTGACCCTGGTGGGGCAACTTAACATTGGAAGTGTGGTCTGTTTGTTGCCATCTAAGAGCATGAACCCCTCAGTGCATCTCTGGAAGCATGGACTCGGCTTGCAAGTGGGAAGCAGTGGGAAGCAGTCTAGGACAAGTAAGCGTCGAAGCACTCACTTTTGGAACCAAACTGCCCCCAAGAGTGAGTCCTCCATCTGCCACTTACTATCTGGTGAGTTTGGTGAGTTACCTAAGAGCCCTGAGCCTACATTTCCTCTGCTGAGAGAGGATCCTTAGGAGTAAAAAGATAACACTTGAACCTCCAAGTCCTAAGTAAGTGTCATTTATCCTCATTATTATTTCCAATGGCAGCCTCAGCTCTCTCCTGACCTTCCTGACCTTGGACCCCAAGTCTTCTCACCTGCATTGACAGATTAGTTTCAGTCATCTCTCAGGTCCTTTCATACATTGATTTTCTATGAAGTGACCTCCATTTTGCTTCTTTTTTCCTGCTTATTGGACCAAAAAAAATCACTCATTCCCAAAACCTCTTGGAAAAAAAAGAACTCCGCCTGGCATGGGCTTTCATAGGAAACAGCTCTTCTTTTCCAGGGTTGGAATAAAAAGCATGTGTTGTTTACTGTTTGTTCTGGTTCAGAGAGAAACAGAAATAGTAGAGTAGCTTCGCGTGACAAAGTGATCTCGGGCAGGAGGGTGGGTATATAATAATGAACATGTCACATACACAGTCCGGGGCCCTGGAGGGTCTTCTACTCTGTGGGCTTGCCCAGAGTGCACACCTGTTGTGTGACAAAAATAACAAAATGGTATTCCCAGAGATCTCCATCCTGGAGTGGAATGATCGGGACCAGGGAGCGATGGTTGATATTGAGAGATGCCAAGCAAAGCAAGCAGGGAGGTGAAGAACTCAGTGTTAGCCAGAAATAGAGGGGAGGAAAAAAGAGAGAGAAACAGTATGATAATCTGGTCTCAAAACAGCCAGGCCCCTGCTTTTGGCCAAGCAAGGAGGCTTTGCCAGCAGCTTCCTAAACGCATCCACCAAACCCATCCAAACTCCTGCCAGGAGGCATCATTATAGACAAACGTCTGCCTCAACTCTATTGAGAACGCATGAAAGGAAAGGCTTCCTACCCACTCTTCTGAAAGAGTTTTGCCATTTGGACAGATTTTCGGGGTCACTTTCCGACCCATCCCTGGAAGAATAACAGCTATCAGACCCCTCCTGACTTACTTGTTAATGGGAACAAAAAAATATACATCTTTATTCAAAATACAGATGGATGCCCAGTCCTAGCCCTCTGGCTCTCTGAGGCACTTCTGCTACCTTGTCCCTTACATGTCCCCTCTACCCTTTGGCCACTCTTGGAAAGAGATGTCCTTCCAGTTAAGCATGCTTTGACTAATTAATTTATTCCATCTGTTCTTCCTCAGGAACTCTGACCATGACACAAAAGGTTCTGAAACAGATTTGGTTCTTATATTGATAACCAGGTCACCCATAATTGAAGGAGAGTAGAGTATGGAGGGCTGAAGGAAAAGGGCAACTAAGATTTGTTTCCCCTTTCATTTGCCTGGCTTTTATGCAAACTGCTGATTTACCCAGTAGGTTAAATACATGAAGATGTCTGAAACTGTATAAGAAAGAAGCTAATCTCTGCTTTGCAAGGAAATTTTTTTTAATTGGAAGCTAATTACTTTACAATATTATATTGGTTGCTTTTGCCATACATTAACATGAATCCGCCCCGAGTGTACATGTGTTCCCCTTCTTGAACCCCCCTCCCACCTCCCTCTTCTCCTTATCCTCCCTCTGGGTCATCCCCATGCAGCAGCCCCGAGCATCCTGTATCATGCGTCGAACCTGGACTGGTGATTCGTTTCGCATATGATAATATACATGTTTCAATGCCATTCTCCCAAATCATCCCACCCTCACCCTCTCCCACGGAGTCCAAAAGACTGTTCTATACACCTGTGTCTCTTTTGCTGTCTCGCATACAGGGTTATCATTACCATCTTTCTAAATTCCATATATATGCGTTAGTATACTATATTGATATTTTTCTTTCTGGCTTACTTCACTCTGTATAATAGGCTCCAGTTTCATCCACCTCATTAGAACTGATTCAAATGTATTCTTTTTAATGGCTGAGTAATACTCCATTGTGTATATGTACCACAGCTTTCTTATCCATTCATCTGCAGATGGACACCTAGGTTGCTTCCATGTCCTTGCTATTATAAACAGTGCTGCAACGAGCATTGGAGTACATGTTTCTCTTTCAATTCTGGTTTCCTCGGTGTGTATGCCCAGGAGTGCAATTGCTGGATCATATGGCCATTCTATTTCCAGTTTTTTAAGGAATCTCCATACTATTTTCCATAGTGGCTGCACTAGTTTGCAAGGAAATTTTTTAACCTAACCCTGTTCAAGTCATTGGTGAAAGGAATGGTGAGAAAGAGAAATAGCAAACTCGTGAATAATTGTCAAAGGAATGAAGAAACAGTACTAACTGATCAACTACAATGAGCCAACGCCTTCAGCAGGTGCCCTGCGTGCGTGCTCAGTCACTCAGTCATGTCGGACTCTTTGTGACCCCATGGACTATAGCCCACCCGGCTCCTCTGTCCACGGAATTCTCCAGGCAAGAATACTGGAGCAGGTTGCCATTTCCTCCTCCAGGGCATCTTCCTGACCCAAGGATCGAACCCACATCTCCTGCATTGGCAGGCAGATTCTTTACCACTGAGTCACCTGCGAAGCAGGTGGCTTATGTGTTTTCAATCCTCAAAATAAGCTTGTGAGTAGGCAGAATAATGCCTGTGTCACAGATGAGACAACTAAACCTCAGAGAAGCAAAATGACTTGCCTTGGGTCCCTCAGGCCTTGATTCAACCTCAGATTCACTACATCCTCAAATCTACTTCCACCTTGATGCACTGGGAATCTGGGAAACAAGCATTTCTTTGTTGTGAGTGTATTTTCCACAATTCTGATGACTCTGAGTCTAGCAGGACCCCATTGAGTCTTCAGGGGTGGGGAAAATAAGTGAACATGACTAGTCTGGGTGAGCTCTCTCTGACAGCTTTGGAGAAGCAAATGTGGCCTTACATGTACAAGCTCACTTCATTAAGTTAGTCGCCTTCATTTGAACTCAAATGCCCTTTATCTGAATTGACAGCAGGTTTCTGATCAAATATTACTGAGTGTGCCTCTAGGTGCAAACATGGGTGAATTTTTCTGTTTCCCTGTGGTTGATGCCTTGTGACTCTGGGTGCCAGAACCACGCAGTTTGACTCGAACTAACACAATGTGACAGGTAACCTTCAAAGGAGAATACAGCGCCTCTCGACGGCCTCCCATGTTGCCCATTTTTACAGCACGCATGTCTCAAACCCAGTGTGCAAGGGACTTCTTAACGCACCAGGTGCTGCCACTTGGAAAGGTCACTTTTACATTTGCAATCTTTGCATCCTGTTCCCCGTTATGGATTGATGGAGCAGAAGACAAAAAAGCACAATGTTAGTATATGTTTGGTCCATCCAATACCATTCTGGAAGGGGCTGAGGAAAGGGGTCCCAGGCCATAGGGCCTGGGGTTAGGGGGCCAAGGTCTGGGCTCGGTGCCCCAGGGTTTTGTATGAACTCTCAGGTGATGCCCACGGGGTCTGATGGAGTCAGGACAGAATCTCTCAGGTGCCAGAGCAGTGCCCACTCCAGTCTGTAGTCGACCGAGATAACCTTGACAGCACGAACAATGAACAGTGCATCATCTTCCTGGGGATGCAGCGATCCACAGAAAGATCTCTACCAAACCTCATGCCCTTGCCAAGGCTTCCAGGTGTTTCTTTGTGTTTGCGTGGAGAACTAACATCATTTTTTTCCTTCATTTGGGAAGAGGTGGTCCAAAGTGTTTAAGCGACAGTAGTTGCAACATGTCAGAGTGGGAATTTATTATCTCAGCCCCAATAGGTCTTAATAAGCCTTACACAACTGTTTAGGCATTTATTCTATTAACGGCTGTTCATTCTGGTGGCTTCACCTGAATATTCATGATCTTCCTTCTCCCCAGAGCTTCCGCGGAGCAGCTGTTTGAAACCCGCAGCAAATGTTCAAGAGAGTTCCACAAATACAAACACCCTCACAGCTGAGTGTTCCAGCCCTGGCCTCACAGAGGCTAGATATGAAACATTTATGTCAAGTGGTTTTTGGAGGGCGACATGTACAAAACTTAAATAGTCCTCCCCCTTTGGGGAACCCTGCACTCTAACTGGGATATGACCACTCAGACAAAGGGTGCAGAAGAGCCTGCGTCCACAAGATAACCAGATCCTTCCGTGCCCCCTCCTATCCTGGGAGGTTCTGAATAAATTTCAACTGGAAGTGAAGCTGGAGCTGCCTGGAGGGTGGAGGTGTGAGTGGTACAGGCAGTACCCACTTTGGAGAGTATCGCTGAGTTGGTTGTCTGTGAGTGAGGTGGTTTGCACAGGGAATATTTTTTTTTTGCATAAAAATATCAAAAGAGAAAGGATTGATAATGTTTTTCCAAAGGGATATAACTAGGAATGACAGGATTAAATTACCAAGAGGATGATCTGACATGAAATCTAGTGAGACACCCCCCTTCAGCATATGTTTTGAGCCTTTCAAAACAGAATGCAAAGTGGAAAAAGTTCAGGCTCATCTTTATGACTGAACAAATCTCCCCTCTGGGCAAATCCCTTAAACACATTGTGCCTCAACTTCTCCTCTTGTAAATCTGTGGGTAGGTGGAGAATGTTGTGTCAAAGATGATTATATAACAGCATTTTATAACCAATAGATATTAACGTATTGAAAACACACCCCTACGGTCCTTAGCACACACCAAGAAGATTTTTAAGGACTAGTCTAAAAGCATAAAACTAATATGCTTAAATATGAATATGAATTATTGAATAAACATATTTTCTAGCCTTTTTTGGAGATCACCTTAACCAGTGAGGACTCTAGGGTGAGCAAACACTGGGTGTGTTTGCTAGAGTAGAAAGAACATGTAGAGGCATAAGTCATACTGACCAGGACTCATATCTCAGCACTACTGCTGAAATTGGAGCAAATCTCTTCACTTTCCTGGGCCTCCGTTCCTTTACCTGTAAAATGTTAAGAATCTCTAATTTACACTTCTGTACCAAGGTTTGAAGTGCTGTGATGCACAGCACAGTGCCTGCCACAGCTCTCACCAGACGCGTGTCCTTTTTCTCATCTTCTGCCCCTGGAACTTAGCTTGCTTGCACCCCCAGCAAGTCTGCCCTCTGCCAGTCTCCCTTTAGCTGTGGGGTTTTTGTATCTGGGATCTGGATGAATGGATGGAATAGCCCCGCCTCCAACCAATGAACTGCTCTAATCAGAATTCCACTTCTATCAGCCAAGAATCAGAAACCAGGAGCAGGGCAGGAGAGAAGAATCTATCCCGTCCTTATTTTTTCATTGGCCTGGCAGGTTCATTCTTTCCTTGGGAACTCTGAGCTGGAAAGGAAGGGGAGAGTTGAAGGCTTTATTGGAGTTTATTCCAGGAGGAGAAAATAAACTGAAACTTCTCAAGGAAGGCAATCATCCTCAGCCAAGAGCCCTCTTCTGTGCTTTCCAAGAATTTACCACATGTATTTTGATCCTTGATTTTTTTCAACCCCTTTTCCCCAGTAGATGAGTGCTTCTCAGTCTTTTGTAAAAGCCGTCTTTGGAGTCACATACAAACCTCAAGCCCTCCTTTAATGGTCTCTGGAATTCAACATAAAAGAAATATGATTCAAATCAAATCAATGCAATTATAATATCAACATATTTTTGCAAGCTTCCTCCATAACACAAGTTCCTATCCCAAGCTTGAAAAAGGGTATAATACTGGGTTGGCCAAAAAGTTTGTTCAGGTTTTTCTGTAAGTTGTTATGGAAATTTTTGGCCAACCCAATATAACAGAGAATGAGAGAATCAATCATGGAAAAAATAAATTGATATAAAATGTGCAAATGTTATAAAGGAAGATGAGAGCAAGTCCTTGGGAGCACAGAGGAGGAGGAGGGATTCTGCTGGCTGGGAGAACCTAGGAAAGCTTTAAAGAGGGAGGTCACAATGGAATAGGCATTTGCTGGGTGGAAAAAAACAGAATAGGCATTACAAGCCCAGGTAACTGTGTGGGCTGAGGCCTAAAGGTAGGAAATGGATAGCGTCGCAGGAAATGGCAGAAGAGTTCTTTGTGGCTGGAGTGGTTTAGTGGGGAGCAGGGCAGAGTGGGTTAGGGCCCCTTGTGCCGTGCTAAGGACCTGGATGAAATCTTACAGGCCAGGGTCAGGTAGTTTCATCAGCATTTTATTTTAGAAGAAAAATACATGCATGTTTGTGATAAAAGAAATAAGCTGGGACGTGACAGTTAGGAAGATCCCATGCTAGGATTATTTAATCCTCCCAATAACCCCAGCAAGAGGTTATTTCTCTACAACAAGCAGGAGTTCATGACTTACTCTTTTGCTGAAAAGCAGCAGGGTCTGGGTCTCAAACCCTGGCCTTCTGATTTCTAGTCTTTGATTTTCGTCATTTCTCATCATAATCCATTAGCAATCACAACCACAAAATGCAGACGCTGAGTGGTTCTCAGGGATTTGAAATCTTTTTTTTTTTTTTAGCTGTGTGCTGTTGATCCATTTAACAGTCTGGTTAAGCCTATAAACCTCTTGTTAGAATTATTTTTTTAAGTGCATAAAAAGTGCATCAAACTACCAAAGATACTAATAATAATGAAATATAGTTATCAAAATATTTAAAATGCTATGGTAAAATAAGTGCTTCTTTATTAAGGCATCAAGAAGCCAACTCTATTGGAAGAACTAGTAATTACCAGATATAGTGGTAAATGTAAATCATGTTTCAAGATCTCTTCAAGAACTGTTATGCAATATCAAAATATCTATAATTCCTATTGGTGACATACTCATAGGATTTGCGGATGTAACTGTGACTTGATTCTAAGCATAATAAAAGCGAGCAATTTTAGTTACAGATTAGTGAATATAAAGGTGTAATTTTCCCCACCCAGATTTACAGATTCCTGAATAATATCCATGGACCCTGGTAAGATTCTCGAGAAATGTTTTAAATTTGAGATAACCTGTGAGGGTGATTTCTAAAATATTTAAGAGATGGAGACCTTTATTTCAATTAAACTAAGAAAAAGAATTTCTTTTTCAGATTCCTTTTCCATGTAGGTTATTACAGAATATTAAGTAGAGTTCTCTGTACTGTATAGTAGGCCTTTGTTGTCAGTTTTATATATAGTAGGGTTTTCCTCATAGCTCAGTTGGTAAAGAATCTGCCTGCAATGTAGGAGACCCCAGTTCAATTCCTGGGTCAGGAAGATCCCCTGGAGAAGGGAAAGGCTACCCACTCCAGTACTCTTGGGCTTTCCTTGTGGCTCAGCTGGTAAAGAATCTGCCTGCAATGCAGGAGACCTGGGTTTGATCCCTGGGATGGGAAGATCCCCTGGAGAAGGGAAAGGGTACCCACTCCACTATTCTGGCCTGGAGAATTCCATGGACTGTATAGCCCGTGGGGTCGCAAAGAGTCAGACACAACTGAGCGACTTTCACTCACTCACTCACAGTATGTATATGTTAATCCCAAATAGATATACATATATGCATAACTGAACCACTTTGCTGTACAACTGAAACTAACACCACATGGTAAATCAACTATACCCCAATATAAATAAAAATTAAATTAAAAAAATAAGGAGAATTTCAGTGATGAAAGAGTTCACAGCACAAGTGGAAGGAGTATGGAGGATTTGGGGACTCACCTCCTGGGTCTTCCTGTACCCTCCCTTAAGCACCTACTATGAAGCTGACCCATGAGGCATCGCCTCAGGACTCAAGGCTCCCCAGAAAATGCTTTGCTGGGGTTTCCCAGCCTGTCAGCTGTCCTCAACTGTCTCAAGACAGAGACCTGGAAGGTTTTCCTGTGACAATAGCCCTTTCCAGAAAACACACTGCCATCCCACTCTCAGGAAAGCTGGTTTTCAGGGAAAGTTTCTGTGCAACAATGAATCTTCAGGAATATTCCAGAGCTAGCATTGTTCATACACAGGCTGCTCTCAGTGAACAGTAACGGTTTCAAGCTAATAAGGAAATAATCCATTTTCAGCAGATGAAAGAAGGGGGATCAGAAAGGTAACTTGAGCTGAGGGTAATAGCAGTGCCAAAAACTTATAATGGAAACTATCTAAAGAATCCAAGACCCTTTGTTAGATATGAATGATTTCTTTTTTCTGGTGAAAAGTGTATGAAGAACTTGAGAAGAATGGCCTGAGTGGATTTTATGAAACAACCTCTGTGTGAGGAAGAAGGGCTCAGGGTAAGGTTGCAACTCCAGTGTATCCTTACGTTACGTAACGGGGAGGGAGGTGAAAGATGGTCAGACCACCACAATATGACGTGCTCTGTCTTTGAACTCTTTCCTCCAGTTTCAACTGTAAAGTTATACATGTTTCCTTGAAATACCTCTCTCGCTAGGTGTGTGATATAAAACAGAAGCAAACTTAATTAAGAAAGAATTCTATGAGGGATGACACACACACCTGGTGTTCCCACTCAGAGTGCCAAAATCTTCACTAAATAATCAGGAATATTCCACCTATACAAGACCCCATATATGATAATGCTTTAAGGTTTCTGAAGCAGGATTTTTTTTTTAACATTAAATGGATTCTACTGAAAATATCTAAGCCCATTCTGAAATAATAGAATCTTTTGGCTCTATTACCAAAATGCAAAGAACCGTAAAAGATACATAGTAAGCTATGATATCAGTTTCAGTTCGTTTCAGTAGCTCAGTCATGTCCGACTCTTTGTGACCCCATGAATCACAGCACACCAGGCCTCCATGTCCATCACCAACTCCCAGAGTTCACTCAAACTCATGTCCATCGAGTCGGTGATGCCATCCAGCCATCTCATTCTCTGTCGTCCCCATCTCCTCCTGCCCCCAATCCCTCCCAGCATCAGAGTCTTTTCCAGTGAGTCAACTCGTCGCATGAGGTGGCCAAAGTATTGCAGTTTCAGCTTTAGCATCAGTCCTTCCAATGAACACCCAGGATTGATCTCCTTTAGAATGGACTGGTTGGATCTCCTTGCAGTCCAAGGGACTCTCAAGTCTTCTCCAGCACCACAGTTCAAAAGCATCAATTCTTCGGCGATCAGCTTTCACAGTCCAACTCTCACATCCATACATGACCACGGGAAACACCATAGCCTTGACTAGACGGACCTTGGTTGGCAAAGTAATGTCTCTGCTTTTTAATATGCTGTCTAGGTTGGTTTATAGTGTCTTTTATTCATTCATTCACGTCTTTATTCAAAAACTGCTTCTTGAGTGACTTTTATGGTTGACAGACTGAACTAGGTTCCAGAAATACAGTGGGGAACAAGACATGATCCTTTGTTCTCATGAAACACATACTCTAGAAGGGAGACAGACATCAAACCATTACTTATTCAGTTTTCCCAAAAGAATTGATTCTCAGTCTTCAACCTGACTAAGGACTACCCAGATTAGCAGATATAAACTATTATATATAAGATGGATAAACAACAAGCTGCAACCATATGGCACAGGGAACTGTATTCAATATCTTGTGATAAACCATACTGGAAAAGAATGTGAAAATATAAATATATATACATATATATTTATATATGTACAACTGAATCACTGCTGTATGGAAATTAACACAACATTGTAAATCAACCATACCTCAATAAAAAAAATTTTTCTTAAATAATCACCCAGGAAGTTTGTTAAAAAGTCCATATTACTAATTCTACAAACCTGCAGTGGTGCTGAGGAATTCACATTTTTAATGAGTCTGCAGTTGAGTCTCATGCAGGTGGTTGGTGGACCAGGCTTTGAAGAATGCTGCAAATAAACATGTAGAACAGGCTGTCTTTCCTGCCCACCACTCTCTCATCCTACATTCTTCACACAGGAATTCCCATGTCTTACTTCAGAGCCCTTATTAATAATAAACCTTGGGCTTTACCCACACACTATCTTAGAACTCAGCCTTTGTAAATACCAGGCACTAAAATGTTAAATAATTTATTTCTGGGGAAAATTCTGATTCCCTTCAATACACGCAGTGTTTTACTGCAGCTCCCTGTCTCTCTAACCTGAATCATCTGCCCCTCCATTTTTAGGCAGCTGCACAGTTTCTGCTTTCTGTGAGCTATATTAACAAGAGGAGGGTTTCATGTCCCTCTGGGCAGGAAGACTTAAATTCTGATTGCAAGGCACTTGAGTCCTTCCAATACTATTAAATAGCCCACTCCACGTGGCATTATCAGAGAACATGACTATTTGACTTCCTCAGGCTTCATAGCACAAATGCACACATGCATATGGATGTCCGTGTGCATATAAATAGGTTTGCATACACAATCTATCTAAATAAAACCTGCCAGTTCCTTAGTGTCATCAAAGAGCATTAATTTGCAAATTCTCAGCTAGAAACTTAATACAGCTAGTAATCCATACAAGAATTTAACCCCTTTCGATTCTATTTCCATAAAGGCCCCACAAAGTGAAGAACTTCAGTCTCCACGTGCCTTGGCCCTTTATCTTCCCATAAATGACTCTTAGGATCATCCTTGATATGACTGACACCATGCCTGGACCATTTGGGGACTTGGCCCACAATTCAACAAATTAAAGCAAGACTGGTTTTCACTTCCTCCAAAGCACAAGTTGTTGCTGTACAATAATCTCTGAATCAATTAACTATATCCCAGTGGATTCTAAGTATAATATTTCCTAGAGTTAGTCCTTATATTTTCTTTATTTCTTCTTAATATGGTAATACTGAACTAATAAAAAATTAATTGCTTAGGGCTGAGCTGAATTAGTGAGGAGTGTGAATTATAAATTGTCTTTTCACAGCAGTTTTGTTACTATAAAATACAGCTAGATTAAATAAGCATGCCAAGTAAAAGGCAGGCTGCCCTGCCCCACTTTAATGAGTAGATAAGAATAATTTGTAATTAGCATACAAAGTCTGCTAAATTGCTTTTTTAAACATTCTTAGCATAGGAAGCACATGCTTCCCCAGCACACATCACAAGAATTAGCCAAAGCTGGCTCTATGAAAACTCTGTAGGGTGTTATAACAGATTCACGAGCTGGATAATTTTTTGAAGTCCATTTCAAAACTTCCATAATTCTGTGATCAGACAAACTTAACATCTTTTTTTAATTTGGTAAAATTATTTTATGAATTATCATAAGTTCCAAACTAGTGAAACCCAAATTGATAAATTTTACTGAATCCAATTACTCTATTCATTTCCTGATTTTCACAGGAAAGTTACTATTTGGTGTCGAGTGTCATTTTCCTGCAGCATTATTTACAATAGCCAAGATATGGAAGCAACCTAAGTGCCTATCAATAGATAAATAGATAAAGATGTGGCATATACGTAACATGGAATATCACTCAGCCTTAAAAAAAAAAAAAGAATGAAATCTTGCCATTCATAACAACATAATTCTAGAGGGCATTATGCTACATGAAATGTCAGACAGAGAAAGACAAATACTGTATAATTTCACTTATAGGTGAAATCTAAAAGGCAAAACAGATGAACAAACACAACAAAATAGGGACACATTCCTAGGCACAGAGAACAATCTAGTAGTTGCCAGAGGGGAGGGGTTGAGGAGAGGGAGTGAGTGAAATAGGTGAGGGAGATTGAAAGGTACACACTGTCAGTTATAAAATAAAAGTCATGGGGTACACTGTGCAGCATAGAGAATGTAATCAATAATACTCTAATAACTTTGTATGGTGACAGATGGTAACTAGACTTATGGTGATCATTTTGTAATGTATAAAATATTGTATAAAAATGTATAAATATATATTCAATGTATAAAAATATTGAATCACTACATTGTACACCTGAAACTAACTCAGCTATACATCAATTTTTTTAAGAAATTAATTAAAGTATAAAATTAAATTTTTTTAAAAAGCATCATGTTCCATGACATCTAACGGGGGAAAAATAGGAGAAAGCAGCACTCCAGAGATGGAGAGAACAGTAATAAAATTAGCAATTGACATAATGTCCTATCTACTTCCAAATATGCTGTATCTTTTTGCTTTCATAGTTATTCTGGGCAAGAGGTTAGGAGAGTTATTAGAAAGTGTTAGTCACTCAGTCATGCCTGACTCTTTGTGACCCCATGGACTGCAGCCCACCAAGCTCCTCTGTCTATGGGATTTTCCAGGCAAGGATGCTAGAGTGGGTTGCCATTTCCTTCTCCAGGAGATCTTCCCAACCCAGGGATTGAACCTGGGTCTCCTTCACTGAAGGCAGATTCTTTACTGACTGAGCTATGAGGGAACTATGAGGGACGCCCTATCATTAATAACACGAAGAGTCTGTGAGTTCTTACAGGATTAGAATTAAGGTTTTCTGAGTCCAGAGTCTACTTGGTATGTAATAGAAGCTCCATATGCATCTGTTTGGACTTCCTCCATGGCTCAGCCATAAAAAAATCTGTCTGTAATGCAAGAGATGCCAGAGATGCAGGTTTGATCCCTGGGTTGGGAAGATCCTCAGGAGGAGTGCATGGCAAACCACTGCGTTCTTGCCTGGAGAATCCCATGGAGAGAGGAGCCTGGTGGGCTATAGTCCATAGGATTGCAAAGAGTCAGACACTACAGAAGCAACTGAGCACGCAGGCATCAGTTTAATGAATGAACAAATTGCTCATCAATCAACCAATACAAATAATTAGGGATAATTTGTCTAATTAAAAGAAGGCATTGGTAGGCAAAGTAAGACAATCATTCAAAGACTAAACATCCTTCATATACTTTGGAAAATCTATGGGACCCCATCAGTATACATAGCCAGGGCTGGCCCCATCATTGGCAGGACCGGGTGCAAAATGAAAATTCAGGGACCCTTGTTCAAAAAGCATTAAGGATTTTAAGACAACAACAACAAAACATTAAATCAGCACATGTGTGCTTGCTTGCTCAGTCGTGTCCGACTCTTTGCAACCCTATGGACGATAGCCTGCCAGGCTCCTCGGTCCATGGAATTTTCCAAGCAAGAATACTGGACTGGGTTGCTATTTCCTATTCCAGGAGATCTTCCTGACCCAGGGATCAAACCCATGTCTCCTGCGTTGGGGCAGATTCTTTGCCACTGAGCCACCTGGGAAGCCAAGCATAGGACCCTTCCTTAGTAGGCAAACCACACGCCATGAAGCCAGCCCTTCATATAACATTTTAAAGCTTAGAGTGCTGGTTCTTGTGGGGAATGATAACATCCTGTAAAAGGCACTTTGGATGTTGGTAGGTGGGGAAGTTCTTGGATGGTGCTACATTTGGAGGCCCTGCTGGTGGGTAGTGCGCATGGGACAAAGGTCCTAGAGCTCTTCAATGTCAGAGACAGCCCAGCACTATCAAGAACATTCCCGCTCCCCAGAGAGCCTTTGAATGCCCCAGCAACTAGTCCCATAGGTAAAAATTCTGTTTGTAAGTATCTGAGCTTAAAAAACACCTTTGTTTTACATATCCTGAATTTTCCATGGTGTGACTACTCTGTCAATTCTGGAAAGAGTGCAAGCTGCTTGTTTAGAACTTTATCATTAAAAACAATCAAATTTGTGATGACAACAGTCATGCAAGGTGATTCTTGGGGATATACAAGCACCTGACTCCTCCAAGTGTGCCTTCTAGTTGAGGCCTAGCCATGCTTTCAGGCTTCCCTGGTGATTAAATGCTAAAGAATCCACCTGACAATGCAGGAGACCCAGGTTCAATCCCTGGGTCAGGAAGATCTCCTGGAAAAGAAAATGGCAACCCACTCAACCCACTGCATTATTCTTGCCTGGGAAATCCCATGGACAGAGGAGCCTGGAAAGCTACAGTCCATAGGGTCACAAAGAGTCAGACACAATTAAGTGACTAAACAACCACAAAACCATTAGGAAATTTCACCTAAAGGAACATGTTATTTTATCATATATGGTTTTCCTCTTATACTACAGTTAGAACATTACATTTTTCTAATTGTTTGGAGGCAGGTTATACTATGGGAGCATTTCATTTTATGTTGGCAAAAAGTGGTTTCAAAATATTTGTTACAAAAAGTGACTTTGGGTATGAAAGAGTTGAGAACCACAGGCTTAGAGGCATAAGATTAAAAATGTTTCAGCTGTAAGGAATCTTGGGGATTATCTACTTCATTGACAGACAAGGAAATTTAGGCTGATATAAATTATATATCTGACCTAAGGTTACCTAGCAATTAATGGCAATGCCAGGCCTTGAACCTATGCTGAAATCCAGGACTATAGAAAGGAACTAATTCTTTCCTCTTTGCCTTCCTCTCTTCCTTTCTTCCTGCCTGCCTTCTCTCCGACAAATGCAACTGAGCTCTTACTCTATGCCAGGCAATAGGGTGGGTCCTGATGACTCAGAGATGACTAAGGCACTAACTCTCTCTTAAGGAGACCACAGACAGGCCAGAATACAAGGAAGAACCAAATATCATGAAACATGCCTCAGCATAGACCTGTGTTCAAAACATTACAAGGAACAAATGACTGAGTCTTCCTCAGGGACTTGAACAAAGATGGAATATGAATCTTCAGGAAGAAGAGAGGTTTTGCCCTGTTGAAACAAGGTAACTTTCATTCCAAGTCCTTGCTCAGCATGGACAAAGACATGGACAAAGACACAAGGCCCCAAACGAGAGCATCTGTGATCAGGAATTGAGTGTCCACAGCCCTTAATATCAAGGAGTGCTTCCCAGAAGCATAGGATTGGCCATTATTGTGCCAAATATAGGCAAGCAGAGAACAAGCAGAGAGCAGGGCTGGCTCA
The DNA here is from genome assembly GCF_049115385.1 of Moschus berezovskii. Taxonomy (NCBI): domain Eukaryota; kingdom Metazoa; phylum Chordata; class Mammalia; order Artiodactyla; family Moschidae; genus Moschus; species Moschus berezovskii. The sequence continues at coordinate 36,663,746 of NC_142463.1, forward strand.
GAGGACTTGGGACTCCCTGAGATAACCGGGGAAAGGAAATGAAGGGTGACATCTCTGAGCCACTGTGTGGGTGTTAAAGGCCTTTGGAGTTCTGCGGGCACTGGCTGGAGTGCAAACTAAGAAAAGAGCTCATTGATTGCTGAAGTGATTAAGTGGATCACCTTATTGATTCTCACCTAACCTGGAACAGACCTCAATAACCAACATCAATTGCTTTAATAAGAATAAAGGAAAGATTTACTGGATATGAGTGCTTTTCATTAGAGAAGACAGAGGGGAAATCAAAGATGCTGACCCATCAACAAGGGGCCACGGTGTGGCTCCCAACATGATGACTGTCCACTGGATGGGAAAGTAAAGAAGAGGAAGTCAAATGAGACAGCCCCTGGGCCTGTGCTTATCAGAAGTGTTAGAGAAGAAGTTCCACAGATTGCAGATTGCCTGCTTCCCCTCTTCTCTTCCGCTCCACACTGCAAAGCCTGCCACCCAGGAAGCTGGGACAAGGCAAAGTGGCTGCCACTTACTGACTCCAAAACCAGGCACTGACTTGGCATTTTTTAGGCATTATCCATAGTCCTCACGTCAACCTGAGAGAGATGCATCATTTCCTCCACGTTGGAAGGGAGGAAACTAAAACTAATGAAGTAACTCCTAAATGGTAGGATTAGAACCCAGGTCTCTCTGTCACCAAGGCCTGCACTTGAAAATTTTCTCTTGAAAATAAGACTTGGCAAGCATCCATTTTTCCTCTCAAGGCTTTGAGTTAAGTCCACTTTACCCCACAGAAGTGAAGTGTTAGTCGCTCAGGCATGTCCAACTCTTTGCGACCTCATGAACTGCAGCCTACCAGGCACCTCTGTCCAGGAGATTCTCTAGGCAAGAATACTGGAGTGGGTTGCCATTTCCTTCTCCAGGGGATCTTCCCAAACCGAGGTCTCCTGCATTGCAAGCTGATTCTTTACCATCTGAGCCACCAGGCAACCCCACAGAAACTGACCAAATTTTAATTTTTATTGCCCAATTACTATATGTCAGACACCAATAAAATATTATGACCTTTGGCCTTCACAGCCAGCCTAGGGAGTCACTCTATTTTATTATCTCCATTATAGAGATGAGTTAACTGAGGCTGGGGGAGTTCTAAGCACATGGCAAACTAAGACCTTTTTGTTAAGTATATTTTATGTGGACCTTTTATTTTAATTGGAGTATAATTATTTTACTTTTATTGGAGTATAATTGTCTTAGTTTCTGCTGTACAACAGCATGAAGTAGCTGTAAGTACACATATATCCGCTCCCTCTCATGCCTCCTTCCCACCCCTTACCCCCGTCCCAGCCCTCTAGGCCATCACAGAACGCCAAGCTGAGCTCCCTATGCTATAGTGCAGCTTCCCAATGGCGATCTATTTGACACATGCTCGTGTATATATGTCAGTGCTACTCTCTCAATCTGTCCCACCCTCCCCTTCCCCCCATGTGTTTGTGTGGACCATTTTTAAAGTCTTTATTGGGTTATCTAAAAAAGTGTTAAGTTGAAGCTTCCAAGAAGGCTCTAACCATGCAGACATCTAATTGAAAATGATTCTAGGAGGTAAAACAGTGAGTTCAGGCCCCAGGAACTTGGTGCATCCACAAAAGAGGAGGCAACCGCAGATCAGAATGTACAGGGAGGCAGTGAAACAGAGTCAGATACCTGCAGCAGGAGTAGTTGGGTCTCCTCAGGGCCGCCAGGCTGTCATGGGAACTGGATTTTATTCTAAGTAAGGGCAGAAGTGTTGCCACGCCCTCCTCCAGGGGATCTTCCTGACCGAAGGATTGAACCCAGCTCTCCTGCATTGCATGCAAATTCCTTACCATCTGAGCCATCAGAGGAAAAGATGCTCAGCATCACTCATTATTAGAAAAATGCAAATCAAAACCACAATGAGGTATCATATGCCAGTCAGGATGGCCATCATCAAAAAGTCTACAAACAATAAATGCTGGAGAGGGTGTGGAGAAAAGGGAACCCTCTTACACTGTTGGTAGCAATCCAAACTGGTACAGCCTCTATGGAGAACAGTGTGGAGATTCCTTAAAAAACTGGGAACAGAACTTCCTTACAACCCATCAATCCCCCTGCTGGGCATACATCCCAAAGAAAGCAGAATTAAGAGATACATACCCCAGTGTTCACTGCAGCACTATTTACAATAGCTAGAAGCAACCTAGATGTCCATCGGCAAATGAATGGATAAGGAAGTTATGATACATGTACACAATGGAATATTACTCAGCTATAAAAAGAAATGCATTTGAGTCAGGTCTAATGAGGTAGATTAAACTGGAGCCTATTATACAAAGTAAAGTAAGTCAGAAAGAGAAAGACAATTATGGAATTTAGAAAGACAGTAACGACCATGAAGGGCAGCAAAGGAGACACAGACACAAAGAACAGACCTTTGGACTCAGTGGGAAAAGGCGACTGTGGGATGATTTGAGAGAATAGCACTGAAACATGTACATTACCATATGTAAAATAGATGACCAGTGCAAGTTTGATGCATGAAGCAAGGCACCCAAAGTCGATGCTCTGGGACAGCCCGGAGGGATGGGGTGGGGAGGGAGGTGAGAGGGGGTTCCGGATGGGGGACACACGTATACCTGTGGCTGATTCATGTTGATGTATGGCAAAAACCATCACAATGTTGTCAAGAAATTATCCTCCAATTAAAATAAATAAACTGGAAAAAAAGAGCTGAAGATATGGAAGAATTTTCAAATAAAATAGCTAAAATAGATAGCCTACTACTATTTAGCACAAGGACCTCTACTCATTGCTCTGTGGCGACCCAAATGGGAAGGAAGTACAAAAAAAAAAAAAGAGGATATATGTATACGCATAGCTAATTCACTTTGCTGTACAGAAGATACTCACATAGCATTGTAAGGCAGCTAAATTATTTTAAATTAATAACTTGAAATGATTTGCCTCTTCAAAACGTAATTTTGGCTGATATTTGATGGAGACATAAGAGGATTCAAGGAGACAAGTGGGAAGCCATAGTGGGAATCCTACTGGAGCAGGAATGTGGCTCAGACTTGGTGTAAACAGGAGAAGTAAAGCAGCGAGTACATTCTGGGACTTCCCTGGGGGTCCAGTGGTTCAGGCTCTGTTCTTCCAACTCTGGAGACATGAGTTGGATCCCTGACCAGGGAACTAAGATCCCACGGTGCAGCCAAATAATTTTTAGAAGGGGGGAGGGCATCTTGAATACACTTTAAGGGAAGAGCAGGCCTCACCTGCCACCTTGCACTTTTTCCTACATAGAAAAGAGCTGCTACTTTCCTGATACCCCAGGTGGTGGCCCCTGCCCACTGCTCTCATTCTGATTGGACTGGATTTTGCCAAGTGAGACTATGAAAACTGAAAGAACAGAATGGGATGCCATCATCGCCTCTGCTCACCCCAGGAGAGGGTTTTATGAAGTCTCACCAAAACACAATGGCTGTCAGGAAGCCAAAAAGTTCCCCTGACTGCTGCTCACAGCGGCCCAGACACAGAGGAAAACCACTGGTGGAGCACACCCTGCATTTCGAAACCCCAGTGATGGTTTGTCCTGTCTGCTGTGGTCAAAGTGACAGTTACCTCAGAAGAAATAGACAACAAGCTGAGCTAGAAGAAACCTGAGGTCACCTCAAGGGCCTCCTCATCCATTTGAAAGCACCTGGGGAATGCTGATTTTCCTCACGGCACGTCGGTGAAACCACGAGGAAGAGCTGGGCACCACCCCCAGGTTTAAGTTCCCACTCTAGTAGTCAGGGGACATTCATCTGAAGGATAATGAGGAATGTGACAGGCAGCATCCCTCATGTTCTCAGGAGGGGAGACAGTCAGTGGCGTATACGTGTCTGCAGATCTGACTCCAGGAAACAGAATGTTGGGCACAAGGTGAGCTGTCAGGAGAAAAAAAATCAAGGGAACCCTAAAGAGTAGTACATAACTCATCTGACAGAGCACTGCCCACTCCATCATGGCAGCTGAAATACTGCCTTCACCTATAGGGGAGCACATTTGCACTGAAGCACCCCAAACTGCATCTATTAAGAAAAGTGCTTAAGCAGAAAAGATAACATGGCTATCTGTCTGAGTCAGTGATTTTGGAAACCCAAGCACCATGTCAGAGCATCAGGATTAAAAACATACATACCTGGACTTCCCTATCCAGTGGTTAAGAATCCACCTGCCAATGCAGGGGACAAGGGTTCGATCCCTCATCCAGGAAGATCTCACATGCCACAGGGCAACTAAGTCATGTACCACAACTACTGAGCCTGCACTCTAGAGCCCGTGCGTCACAAGAGAAGCCATCGGAATGAGAAGCCCTTGCACTGCACCTGGAGAGTAGTAGAGAAAGCCTGTGCTCAGCAACAAAGATCCAGCACAGCCAAAAATAAATAAATAATTAAAAAAAGAAAAAAGGTGCATGCCTAACTGTAAACTAAATCAAAAGGAAGCTATTCATCAAGCTAGGGAAGGGAGTAAGGGGCTTAGGACAACTGCCATTCCTGACTTTGGGTTGGTTAATTATATTCAGAGAAAAAATTCCATCCATTCTGGGGGTCTTCACACAAAGTGGTCCTAGAATTAATCTTGGCTACTTGGGTTTGCTTTCTTCCTAAGGGTAAAATAGGAGATGTTCACCATTTCACCAATAGATATTTATTTAGTGCCTATTTGTTCACCCTTCTGGTAGGAACAACATTAAATAAGATAGAACATCATCTCTGCCCTCATGAACTTTATAATTCAATCCACTTTTAGGCCCTTCTAAGCCACTCCAGTACTCTTGCCTAGAAAATCCCATGGATGGAGGAGCCTGGTAGGCTGCAGTCCGTGGGGTCGCTAGGGGTCGGACACGACTGAGCGACTTTACTTTCACTTTTCACTTTCACACATTGGAGAAGGAAATGGCAACCCACTCCAGTGTTCTTGCCTGGAGAATCCCAGGGAAGGGGGAGCCTGGTGGGCTTCTGTCTATGGGGTCACACAGAGTCGGACACGACTGATGTGACTTAGCAGCAGCAGCAGATATTAGGCATGCGTGTGACAGAGGGTTAAATTCAATTTAATTCAACAAACATGTTGAGTTCTTATTCTGAGAAAAGTAATATAAGGACAACTTAAGAATTATTTATTCAATGAATATTAAGAAAACAACATGTGGGATATACTAGATTAGCTGTTTGGGGAGACATGTAGTTGATTTTGACCTAAGATAACAGCCTCAGGGAATCTGCTGTGTGGGAGCCATGATAAAACTTGTACATAGATAACTGTCCATACAGAGACATTTAAAAATGATAAATGTCATTGAAAAAGAGAAGTGCAGATAAAGAACTTTAACAGGAAGGATGAGGGAATGACCAGCTTTGAGAGCTGGGCAAAACCTATTCTCTGCTTCAGTTTCCTAATTCGTTCTTTTGGTCACTCACTCAACAAACACAGCATGAATTCTTGCCACACTCTAGATGTTATGAAGGCCTGGGATGAAGATCAAATGAGAAAGGAGAGAGATGCCAGTTCCCTGGCATAAATACCTTGGTAAACACTTCCCAGTCTGGAGGAGATGTGGTGTGAGAGAGATGAGGCACCTTCTACACGGGCTCGTGGTGGGAGATAGTTAGGAAAGGAAGGTTTTACCAAGTGAATGAGCTCTCACTGGGTGTGAAAGAAAAGTAAACATCTCAGGAGAAACAAGGAAGACACAGCACTCGAGGCTCTAGGGTGATGACAAAGTCTCTCAAGGGAGAGCTGCAGAGAGAGGGGAGGCTGTACACAGGAAGCAGGGAAGCAGGCTGAAGGTGGAAGCTGAGGGCGGAGGCTGAGGGGCCTCTGCCGGTGTCCCAGTGCTGAGGAGACTGGATGGGAAAGTAAAGAAAAGGAAGCAAAACTTTCCTGGTGGTCAGGTGGTTAAGAATTCACCTGCCAATGCAGGGGACACAGGTTAGATTTCTGGTCCTAGAAGATTCCACATGCCACATGCCAGCCAGAACTACTGAAGCATGCCTAGAGCCCGTGCTCCCCAACAAAAGAAGCCACCACAATAAGAAGCCTGCTTGCTGCAACTAGAGAAAGTCCTCGGGCAGCAACAAAGACACAGCACAGCCAAAAAGGAGAACAAGAAAAAAGGCAGCTCTAGGGACTTCCCTGACTGTCCAGTGGTTAAGACTTTGCCTTCCAACGCAGGTGGTACAGGTTTGATCGCTGACTGGGGAGGTAAGATCCCACATGCCTCATAGCCAAAAAATCAAAACAGAAAACATAACCAATACTGTGACAAAGTCAGTGAAAGTGAAGTCGCTCAGTCGTGTCCGACTCTGCGACCCCGTGGACGGTAGCCCGCCGGGCTCCTCTGTCCATGGGATTCTCCAGGCAAGAATACTGAAGTGGGTTGTCATTTCCTTCTTCAGGGGATCTTCCCAACCCAGGGATCGAACCCAGGTCTCCTGCATTGCAGGCAGACTCTTTATTCTCTGAGCCACCAGGGAAGCCCCAACAAAGTCAGTAAAGACTTTAAAAATGGCTCACATCAAAAAAAGAAAGAAAAGAAAAAAGAGGGGAGGAAAATAAGAAACGGCAGCTCTGAAGGTGAAGGATGAGCCGTAAGTGCTTTATGGCATAAATCCACATAGGAACCCAGAATACTCCAACAGCACTGAGCAGTCTGAGTGTAAGAGTGGAGGAGCTCTTCATTGGACAGACACAGCAAGTGCATTGCAAGGGAACCAGGGATGCTCTGTAAAGCTCAGATGACCGACCACAGGGTCTGGCCTCATAGACTGAAAGAAAAAGAGTCAAGCTGTTGGAGCTGGCATATCAAACAGATTTCATCTAAGATGTCAACTCCAAATGACAGAATCCTGGATTCCAAAGTTACCTCTGTGCTCCACGGGACAGCATGGCACCATCAGTCAGGAATGTCCTCTAAGGCCACAGAAAGAGTGGCAACAGCCAAGCCAGGTAGTGGCCATCTCTGGACTAGCGGCCAGATGAGTCTCTGAGAGTGAAGGAGTGAGAGAGATGAAAGAAAATGAGACGGTGGGCAGAGAAGCTACCAGAACTTGAGGTTTCCAAGATGGAATTCTCAGAGGAGATGGCCAGGCCTGGCACAAGGTCATGGGACAATCTGGCTGAATAGAAGACAAAGCACAATCTAGTGTTTAGATGCCCAAGTGCTGCTGAGTGTCTGGCTGAAGAAGAGACAGGTCTTCAGAAGAGAAAGACACTTGTGACTTAAGAGTAGGAAGATGGAAAAAGTACTGGCCATTACCAGATGGATGGTAGAAAGCCTGGGAAGCCCTTAGTCCTCCACCCATTGTCATCAGCCTCCCATTCTTCGCTGCGTACATGGATTCCCTCCAGACTCGTGGCGCAGACCAACCAACCCCCCTGAACTCTGCTGGAGTGACCAGCCACTGAAGGTTTCCTCCAGCAGAGTGGGCAGGGGGCAAGCCAACAGCCTCTCCTCCCATGACCTGATTTCCTTACATTTTTACTACTTGAGGCCACATTTTTTCTACCTCACAACTTGAGGTCTACCCTCTTAACAAATGTTCAAGTGTAAAAAAATACAGTATTATTGACTATGGTATAATGTTGTACAGCAGATTTCTAGAACTTACATATCTTACTTAACTGAAACTTTATACCCTCTGATTAGTACATTTATTTTCTCCCCTTCCCCCAAGTCCCTGACAACCACCATGCTGCTCTCTGATTCTATGAATGTGACAGTTTTAGATACCTCGTGTAAGTGGAATCCCGGAATATTTCTCTTTCTGTGAGTGCATCATGTCATTTTAGCATAATGCCCCCAGGTTTACTCTATGTTGTCACATATGGCAGAATTTCCTTCTTTTGTAAAGCTGAGTAATATTCCATTGTGGGTAGAAGCCACATTTTCATTAGGCATCCATCTGTCAGGGGACACTCAGATTGTTTCTACATCTTGGCTGTTGTGAATAAGGCTGCAGTGAACATGGGAGTGTTACTATCTCTTTCAAATCCTGATTTCAGTTTTTTTGGATAAATACCAGAAGTGGGACTGTGGGATCATATGGTAGCTCCCAATTTTTTTTTATTTTCCGAGGAGCCTCTATACTGTTTTCTATAGCGACTGCACCATTTTTCATTCCTAACAGAGCACAGGAGTTCCAATTTCCCCACATTCTCTCCTGAATCTCTCCCTGGGTTCTGGAGTAACAGTGTCTCGGGAGTTTAGCATGGAAAACACCACAGCCTCCTCCTCATTCGGTGCCACGGTGGAGGGCTGAGCTCATCGTTCTCCAAGCTTCCCCGCTGGCCAGCTTGCCCCGGGGATAAATGCAGAGATAGGCCAGAGGGGTGAATTCATGGCCCTGCAGAGCATGTCTAAAAGTGTTTGTCAAAAAAAGAGTTAATGTCTGCTTCTCTGCAGGAAACCCGAAAGAAATGAGTGTTCTGAAGTGTAGAACATTGCTTTTACGGTAGGTGGTGTTATTGTTACATGTTCATACAGACAGTGCTAATTAACAATCCTAAAGGCCACATCATTAAATTATTTCTCAGCTTAAAACCCTGCAATGTTTAAAGCACCCAGCAATTCAATTACATCCAAAACACTAGCCCAAACGCCAAGGCATTCTTCTGCCACTAACAAAATGCAATTCACTCTTAAGAGCAGGTGAGCCTTAAAAAAAGAAAGAAAAACATCTGACACGCTGCCTCTCTGTCCCTCTTCCCTACACACATCCTAAATATTAAAACTAACAGTAATCTTCAAAGAAAATTTAAAGGGAACCTTACCTTTGCCGGACAGGCAATGAAATATACACTCTACTGATTTTCCTGTATGTGCAGATAGGAAGACTATGATTAAGATTTTCTTAAAGATCTCATCTGAAAAATCAGATCGTTGCCCTCAAATCTGTTTAAGGTCCTTTGGGTTTCACTGTTTTTCCTGTGGGTCCTGCCACCCATCCTTTATCATTTCTAACCACTGTAAGTTGCATTTGGGGTTTGAACCAGGGGCAATGTCATGGCTTCGGGCTGGGTTTTTCCTGGATGTGTATCACAGTCAGCACGGAGTACTTTGAAGAACACACAAAGCCCCTTTGTCTCCCACCTAGTGAAACACCACAAGTAAAGAGTGCAGGGAGAGAGGGCTTCAGTGCAGCTCACACACACACTCACACACTCACACACACACTCACACACACTCACACACACACTCACACACACTCACACATTCACACACACACTCACACACACACTAAGCTCTGGCTCTTCTGGGCTCCCCCCAGCCTGATCATCTCTGCAAAGGGTGAGACAGTTCTGCTCACAGACGCAGAGCCCTGGTCAGCTGGCCAAGTGGCCTCAGTTCTCTGGACAAGATTTGGCAGGTGACACCATGACAGAACCTCCCACTTGGAAAGTGCTGGTGCCGGGACCACATCTGGGAGCAGCACATATGTGATTCCAATGGTTTTCACACAAAGAGGCAGTTTGTGCCAGCGGCCAGCTGGCCAGCTGGGCACTTGTCTGCAGCCATAGAAAGGAAGGGTGGGAAAGCAACCCACCTGATTCTCTTTTTCATGGTCTCCCCAAATGTTCAGTCTCTGTATAAACCATCTCATCACTCTTCTCCCTAAAACTTTCCCAAGAGTACCCTCCAAAGAGGTCCCACTCAACTCTACGGGGCCAGGAGACTTACGTATCTCCCTAGATCCATATTATAGGGCACAGTGCCTTACACAGAGCACACTCTGCATAAAGCTTTTCTTGATGGAGGGGTGTATGGACAAAGACATGGACAGAGGATGGATGGATGGGGAGCTGAATGGATGGTGGATGAATTATGGATGAATAGATGTGTGGATGGATACATGGATGGATGGATAGAAGAATAAAGCAACTGAAGATGCTGCTCTGCCTTTCTGAAAGAACTGAGTCCTCCCAATGACAGCCTCAGTCTGGACTTTAGATCTACAGAAAGGTAGCACAGGCTGGTGTTAGCAGCGCCATCAATGCACTTGTAGTGCTGCCGAGCCCCATTCGCTCACCCACAGCAGATATCACTAACCGGCCACTGTGTTCTTGCCAACAGATTTAAGACTTTTCCTCAATATTTTCTCCAACAGTGCTCCAGGCAGGTACTCTTTATCATCAAACAAGATGCAACCAATTTTCCTTCCCAGGGTTAGAACATGGGCTTTGGGGCCTAACAGACCATTGTTTAAATCCTGATTCAATCAGTTTTTTTTGCTGTTGCAAACTGGACAAAGCTACTGAATATAAGATACCACAAAACTAAGCCTTTAGCTTTTCTACTTATATAAAGGAAGACAAAGAACTGAATGAGGACTTATTGTGTTGATTAATGAGAAAACGTACCTGATATAGTAGGTGCTTAATAGAAGTTAATTGTTTTTATCCAGATACTGTTTATGGATTGTGTCACTTGTTTCTGCGAAAGGTCCTTCCCATCACTGTCACACTTATTGCTCAGTTGCATCTCTCCCAAAGTGATGGCAGAGAAAAGACATCACACTGGCTTTGGTCTGACGAAACTCGGACTGGACTTGGTTCCACAAGAGACAGCATCAGTTTGGACAGAAGAATCCGTCTCTAATTTAACTGTGATTCAGTCAGGCATTATTTGGAGGCAGAATAGTAAAACGAAAGATCTAGAACAGAGGAGGCTGGGTTCTAGTCAAAGTCTAGCTTGAGAAGCAGGGAGAGGTCACCTCTCTCCTATGGTCCCAGATGTCTTCTATGTAAAAAGGCCACTGTGTTCTATGGATGCTTCAACCCCCGATTCTACAATTCTACCTGATCAACATCTTCTCACTCTCCACCGAAGCCTTTCCTGATCTTTCCCATGGGACATAAATTCTCTCCCTGTGAGACTTTGTAACACTTGTCTGTGCTGAGCATCTGGAAATTAGTCCATGTCCTGATCCCCGTGTAACAATGATACAGTCAGATCAAACTGACTGCAGGACCACGGGTGGTTCTAAGGTACACACACACACATGCGTGCATTCTAAGTCGCTTCAGTTCATGTCTGACTCTGACAGACACAGGCTATAGTCCCATGGACTGTAGCCCTCCAGGCTCCTCTGTCCATGGGATTCTCGAAGCAAGAAAACTGGAGTGTGTTGCCATGCCCTCCTTTAGGGGATCTTCCCAACCTAGGGATATATATCTGCTGCATTGGCAGGCAGGTTCTTTACCACTGGTGCCACCTGGGAAGCCCTACACACACACACATACACACACAGCTCTCTAACTCTGAGATAAGTAATAACCCGTTTTGCAGATTTAAAAAACTGATACAAATAAAGTAACTTGACCAAAGTCAAACAGCTTTAAATGCTGGGGCAAGTATTTGAACCCAAGCAGTAAAGACCTGCTGTCTGGAGGCAATAATAGCTATCTTTATTGTTTAGCATCTCTCTTCCATCCCCAGGAGCCTGCCTGAGGCAGTGTGTGCAGTGATCAGGAAAGGATCTCTGACCAAGCCTGCCCGTATCTGAACCCCAGCTCTATTTAACTGCTTCATGCCTCCATTTTCCAATGCATAACATGAGGACAATAACTGCACTTCCTCATAAGGTTGCTATGAGAATTATACGAGTTACTCTAAGTAAAGCATTCAGAGCAGGGTCTGGTCCACCGTGAGTGCTGGTCAGGCATTGCTGTCACTATGTCCAGGGACCTGGTCCAGAGCCTCTCCACATTCCCTGTGCCTTATGCCTAGTAAGTGCGTTTGTGGTGATTCAGTTGATTTAGCTGAATAACTCAAAATCATGGTATTAGGAGGCAAATAGACCAGATCCAATCCCAGCTTAACCACAAATTAACTCTGTGACCTTGAGCATATCAAGTAAGTTCTTCTGAGTCTCAGTTTTCTCCGTTTGAAAAATGGGAATCCTGCGTGCTGCCCTGTGGATCCCTGAGAAATGCTGTGCTGCTCAACTCAACAAGACTGATGCATACATAGTGCAGACTACTGGATACATGAGAGGGATGTAGTTGGGGTTAGTCTTGAAGAAACCACCTCCTGGTGGCCTCTGAAGACCTCTGCCTGAAGGTCATTCTCACCTTGTTCCAAAAGCAGAAGAGAAAATTCTCTCCAGAAGAGCCATTTTCAGAACTTTTGCTAAGCCGGATAACCTTATTATGCAGAGGAGGTATGGGAGACTTGATCTTGTCACACTGAAGGAACCACGTCTCTATGTCCAAGACAGGGCAAGTCATGAGTTTTCTGACATATATAGATGTTCTCTAAGACATCCAAAGAATTTTGCCGTCAATGACATATAGATACCCATTCAGTTTGTTGGAAGTTAGGTAGAACATGATATTACAGACCAGACAATATTCTGAAGGAGGCATTTATTTCTGTTGTTATTTCCTTGTGGAGTTAGACACATCTGTGTTTTACTACCAGTTCAATCACTTACAAGCTATGTGACCTATTTAATCTCTTTCAGGCTCTCCTAGGACAGGAGTAGGGATTAGAGACCTAGCAGAGACCCTGACACATAAGAGAGGTTCTATGAATTTAGTAGTTATCGTTGTTTTCATTTTCCTCTTTATTTAGTTGTTTCAGTCTGAATGCAGGGATCCAAGAGTCCTCAAGTTCTGCCTTACCTGTTCCTTCAACCATTGTAGACAAACCAAGATCCATGGTCTGAACCTTTCTTGGCATCTGCCAATAAACACCCTTTTGTCTCCCTCCCATCAGATAGGCCAGTTCTTGCTAAGATGTGTGCCTTCTAATGTGTTCCCCACCCAGGTAACAATTGCTAAAAGATACTAACTTGTGCCCCCTGCAGTGGAAGCTCGAAGTCTTAACCACAGGACCACCGGGGAAGTCCCAATGACAGGTCTTATAGACTCCAATTATGATTATTAATCACATGGCTATGGCTCCCAATCCTCTATAATAGAAAGCTTTCCCTGGTTACTACTAAAGTCCTAAAAAGTCTTCTCATGAGCACTCATCAGGTCAGGCCACAGCCCAAGGTAAAACCCTAGCAGATGAAAGAACAGAAACAGCATCATATAAAAGAAAAATCACAGGTTTTCAAATCAGAGAGATCTCTGTCCCTTAGGCAGCTCTTGACCTAAACCCTTGCTTCCTACTCCATAAACTGGGGATAATGATAATATGTACCTCATGAGCTTACCACAATAATTCAAGATTATGTATCAGTTAGCCTTTGCTATTTAACAAATCTCCCAGAAACTTAATGCTTTATAATAACAAGTGCTCATTTAACTCACAAGTCTGCAGGTTTGCAATTTGGGCTGATTTCAGCTGGACAGTCCTGCTGGGCTCCACTGGGCTCTTGAGACCTGGGCTCAGAACTCACACATCATCCCTCCCACCACATTCAACTAGTCCAAACAAATCACAAGACCAGCCCAGATCGAGGCAGTAGGAAAACATACTGCCTTTTGACGTGACTTGCTTCAAATTATTGTAGAAAACACCTGGCCTTCAAACCAAGTTAATAGAATTCTAGCATATTTTTGGTTCAGAAATTCTTGCAGTGGCCTTTTATATGAAACTTTAAAAAAAATATTTACTAAGCCTTTACTATTCAGCATTGTGATAGATATTGGAGAGGAAGGGAAGATTTAAAATATGTTTATGATGGTCTCTGCCTTCAGGGTGCTTATGAATCTAACTGGGGGCAAGGGATGACATGCGTGTATTGGACTGGCCATAAAGCTCATTTGAATGTTTCTGTAAGAAGGTATGGAAAAGGCAGAATGAACTTTTTGGCCAACCTACCAACTCCCGGAGTTCACTCAAACTCATGTCCATCGAGCTGGTGATGCCATCCAGCCATCTCATTCTCTGTCGTCCCCTTCTCCTCCTGCCCCCAGTCCCTCCCAGCATCAGAGTCTTTTCCAATGAGTCAACGCGTCGCACAAGGTGGCCAAAGTATTGGAGTTTCAGCTTTAGCATCAGTGAACACCCAGGATTGACCTCCTTTAGAATGGACTGGTTGGATCTCCTTGCAGTCCAAGGGACTCTTGCTGATGGACAGGGAGGCCTGGAGTGCTGTGATTCATGGGGTCGCAAAGAGTCGGACACGACTGAGCGACTGAACTGAACTGAACTGAATACAAAAATGAATTACAAGACCAGAGTGAAATATCCATGCGGGGGATCAGTAGCTGAGGAGAGAAAAGGAGACAGAAGTGTGTAGAGCCACTGGGGAGCTTATCAAAGGAGAGGGGATTTAAGCTGGGTCTTGAAAGATGGTTAAAGTTGGCCCAAAGCACCACACTGACGTGACTCTCGCTGATGTTCACTTTCTATCCAGGCTCCCTTTCTAAGGGCCCTTTCCCAGAAAGAGCTCTCTGTATCCATCGCTTACATGATGAAGCTGTTTCCAGCTCTGTAGGGGGAAAAGGAGAAAGCCTAATCCTCAGAGGCATTAGTCAAATAAAAGACCTTTATTGGTGATCCACAGGATGACACAGTGGAAAGATTGTGGATTTTTTTAGTTCCAAAATCTGGCAATGTATATTTGCGTGTCTTCTCAAAAGACTTCATTTCTTCATCTTTTATTTCTAATGGGAATTGTTCCTACCACAATACATGAAACACCACAGAGTATTTGAATATAACGTTTCTGGCACATAGTAGACAGTAAATAAAATGTAGTCCCTCTTCTATGCTTCTCCATTGCCTCTGCCATTACATCCAACTTGGTTATTAAATGTTCCATAAAGAGTAATAATATCACAGCAAAAGCACTAGGTTTTCACCATACTAGTTGTGAAGGCTTCCCAGGTGGCACTAGTGGTAAAGAATCCACCTGACAATGCAGGAGACATAAGAGACGCAGGTTCGATTCCCTGGGTCAGGAAGATCCCCTGGAGGAGGGCATGGCAACCCACCTCAGCATTCTTACCTGAAGAATTCCACGGACAGAGGAGTGCGACAGGCTACAGTCCATGGGATCACAACGAGTTGGACACAACTGAAGCTACTTAGCATGCATGCATAGCAGTTGTATGGCAAAACTCATTCCAGAAGACCCAGGTAGAGCACTTGTCTTGCTCGCAGTTCCTGAGTCTCATCATGCTCTCTTAGGTCTCAGCCACCTGCCCACATTGCTCTATCTTTCTGAAATAGCATTCCACCACCCCAGCCACCAACCTAGCCAAGGAGCTAACTCCATTCCTCTTAGGCATCTACTTTCTCCTCCAGGAAGTCTTTCCCACCCCTACTTCCCACCCAGCCCCACTCCGGTTTAGGTATCTCTCCCCATACTCCTATAGAAGTAAATGGAACAATATGAGATTTCAGAAAACGGTTATTGGATGGATGGCTGAATAGAAGGATGACTCACTGAGGTATTCCAAACAGAAATCAATCTGCCAAAAGCTCCTTTCACATTTTTGAGCCAGCGTATGGGGCCTCTTGTGATACATAAATTTCTCGAATCAGAGATAGAAGCTAAACTTTCTATGAAGAGGTAGGGGTCAGTGATTAAGGCTCAGTCTCACAGAATAATAGACCCGACATGGAAAATTCCTGCTCAGCATATAGACACTAAATACTCACAGGAAACAGCAGGGAAGCACCATAATTAGAAGGATATGCATAAATCCAAGGAAAAAAAGTCAAACCATTCCCCCTGAAAGTTTTCAGGGGCAAACTTATGGCAAAGTCTTTGGAGATAAGATTCTTTACCATCAGATTCAGTAAGCAGAAGAACCCAAGCTTGACATTTTGGGGAGGGAAAGGCTTCTGTCCAAAGAGACTGAAGTTAGTTATTCTGAGATCCCTAACAGAAATCATTTTCATCTTGCCAAGGGCTTCAATAAGCCATGGAGCCAGGGGACCCCAACTCTCAGCTTCCTAATCTCTGCTTTCTCTCTCACCCTTCACAAAAGACTCAGCATCCTTCTCTTCCACCTCATCATGCAAAATTTTCTAAGTGTTTTAAGATTAGAAGAACATAAATATTGTTTATCTAGCTTGCGATGACCATAAAGCTTTTCTCTTTAAAAATTTGTACAACAAAACAAAGCCAAATGTGAAAGCCATGAAGCACTATCTGCATTTAATAAAACAAACAAAATAAAATGTGTATCATCAGTATATGATGCCTGTATATTTTCTCCCTCTCTCTTTTCTTCTTTCCTTCTTGAAATACACACACACACACACACACACAACATTTATGGATTGTCATGTGCCAGGAAGTCTGCTAGCCCTACTGATGTAAAATGAAAAGGGCACAATTGTTTCCCACAGTCTAGAGGAGACAGGACATGTGATACAGTCACCATATAGTGTGAGGTCTGTGATGAGAGACACAAGGGCAGGGTGCAGAGCGGTCGCCAAGAAGAAACGTGCAAATCCATCTAATGGATCACAAAAGCCTTCCCAGAGGAAACCAATCTGGAGAATAAAGGTGATTTTAAGTATAAAGAGGGATATGCCAAGCAAAAAGAAAGAAAAAAAGGATGCAGGTTTCACACAGCGAGAATGGCAGAGAAGGCAGAGTAATGAATGGGCATTGCAGAAGGATCGGTCACTTCATTATGACTATAGGAATGGGACAGACGAAGCCAGAGAGATACAGAGGAGCCAGATCATGAAATATCTTGTGTGCAAAGATGAATTTGTGTTTTATTCTAAAAGCTAATGAAGCTAATTGGAGCTAACAAAGGGTTTTAAGCAGCAAGGCTATAATCTGATTTCCATCTAGAAAAGTGGCTCCATCATAGAATGGAGGATGGATAGTAGGGGAATGAAACTGGGGGCAGAAAGACCACCTAGTAAGTACTGGAGTAGACTGCATAAGAAATGATTAAGCCCTGGTGGGCCAAAGCAATGGACCTAGGAAAGGTAGTTTAGGGTCCTTTAATTTTGGATGGAACCTTGTATTTGGGTTCATTTTTATTTTATAATGGAGTATAGCTGATAAACAATGTTGTGTCGGTTTCAGGTGGACAGCAAAGTGATTCAGTTATACACGTACATGTATTTATTATTTTTCAAGTTCTTTTCCCATCTAGGGTATTACAGAATATTGAGCAGAGTTCCCTGTGCCATACAGTAGGTATTTTTGGATGAAACTTCCCAGCAAATAATATACTGTGGTAACAGGCATTACCTGTGGGTCCCTTTGCATTCATTTTCTATTTGCTTTCCATAAGCGTCTGGTTTAGGAAAGATATGTCTTTGCAATTACTGTGAGCAGAAATCCATGTTCTTATCCCATCCCAGTCACTTGCCAGCTGTATTCCTTCAGTTTAGTCACTTGTCTCTCTGTGACTCAGTTTCTTTACTAATAAAAGATCATAAAGCTTATCTCCTAACCCTGCATGATAATTAAACTATAATAACTCAATATATTATTGTTTAGCCAAATAAGTCTCAAAAGTGCAGTAAATCATCACATACTGTACTACATTAGGAATATTCTGGATGCAGAAAAGCTAACCTAAATTGACTCAAGCTAGAAAAATGGACGTCCTGGAAAGTCTTTGAGCAGATTTGGCTTCAGACACAGTTTGACTCAGGCTCAGATGAGGTCACCGAGACCCAAAAATCTTGGCTCTGCTACTCCCATGATGACTCCATGCTCAGGCTCACACTGTAGTCCCCTTCTCTACTGCCAGCAGCTTCAGACACACATCATACCACCCAACTCTGTCTCTCCTGGTAGGTTCTTCATAAGCTTCTCTCATTGATCTGAACTGGATCATACGCCCTTCCCTGCAGCCAGAAGATGGAATTCATATATTGATTTATGCCCACATCGGGGATTCTACCCGTGGAGGCTTCCAAATGTTCAGAACTGAAAATGAGGGAAAGAAAGTTCTTCCAAAACAAAAGTGTCCCCACTCAAGGCCTCTGGTTGCTAAGCAGCTGTATAGAGATGAATCAAACTTGCTGTTGCCACCGCTGTTCAGAGATGGAGTACTAAAGAGATGTGGCCCTTCTTTCCCCTTATGTCATAATCGGAAAAATGGTTATTTATTGTTAAGCTTTGAAGTGTTCTTCCAAATGATCTCATAACACCTACGAGATATTCAGGGAACACCAGGTTTCCACACAACTCATTTAAGAGGCACTTCTACTGGTAATAGGAAGCAGAGGGCAAGAGAGTGATTCTAGCAACAAGAGGGCCTTAATGGGCAGGAATCAGATAAAAGAATCTGACAGTAATCAATATTTGTATTTATAATACAATTACAGTCAGTAATTGTATTTATAAGAGCCATCCTCTTCCTCCTTGGAAAGTACCTTCTAGCCCGTGGGGACTTACCCATCTCTATAAGCTTTAAATCATTTCACCAATCTTTTGCATCCAGCCTCCTTGTGAGTGGACCCCAAGAGTGTGTTTCCATTGTGCCCCCCATGGGAGAGCATTCAATGGCAGAGAAACAAAACCAACAACTGCCTGGTCATAAAGAGAGGTGACCACACCAGTACTATCTTTCTCAATTCAGTTCAATCACTCAGTCATGTCATGTCTGACTCTTTGCAACCCCATGGACTGCAGCACACCAGGCTTCCCTGTCCTTCACCATCTCCTGGAGCTGATTCAAACTTGTGTCCATTGAGTCGGTGATGTCATCCAACTGTATCATCCTCTGTCATTCCCTTCTCATCCTGCCCTCAATCTTTCTCAGCATCAGGGTCTTTTCCATTAAATCAGCTCTTCTCATCATGTGCCCAAAGTATTGGAGCTTCAGCTTCAGTCCTTCCAATGAATATTCAGGACTGATTTCCTTTAGGATTAACTGATTTGATCTCCTTGCAGCTCAAGGGACTCTCAAGAGTCTTCTCCAGCACCACAGTTCAAAAGCATCAATTCTTTGGCGCTCAGCTTTCTTTATGGTCCAACTCTCACATCCATACATGACTACTAGGAAAACCATAGCTTTGACTAGACAGGCCTCTGTTGGCAAAGTAATGTCTCTGCTTTTTAATAGGCTATCTAGGTTTGTCATAGCTTTTCTTCCAAGGAGCAAGCATCTTTTAATTTCATGGCTGCAGTCACCATCTTCAGTAATTTTGAAGCCCAAGAAAATAATGCCAGCCACTGTTTCCATTGTTTCCCCATCTATTTGCCATGAAGTGATGGTACCGGATGCCAGGATCTTAGTTTTTTGAATGTTGAGTTTTAAACCAGCCTTTTCACTCTCCTCTTTCACCTTCAAGATGCTCTTTAGTTCTTCTTCACTTTCTGCCATAGGGTGGTATCATCTGCATATCTGTGGTTATTGATATTTCTCCCAGCAATCATAATTCCAGCTTGTGCTTCATCCAGCCCAGCATTTCACATGATGTACTCTGTATATAAATTAAATAAGCCGGGTGACAATATACAGCCTTGTCATACTCCTATCCCAATTTTGAAACAGTCAGTTGTTCCATGTCTTTCTAGATTCCATATATATTGTTTGATTTGACAGAATAACGTTGAAACATATACATTACCACATGTGAAATAGACAGCCAGTGGGAGTTTGATGTAAGACGTAGGGAACCCAAAGCTGGTGCTTTGTGACAACCTAGAGGAGTGGCAAGGAGAGGGAAGTGGGAGGGGCTTTCAAGGGTTAGGGGACATATGTATACTTATGGCCAATTCACGTTGACGTATGGTAAAAAACCATCACAATATTGTATAGTAATTATCCTCTAATTTTAAAAAAAAATTAATGTAAAAAAGGTAACTATCAACAGCTTGGAAGTTGGATCCCATCATTTCTTAACTCTAGGAGAACACAGAGGGGATGAAGCTTTTCCTACCCTGGAAGAGGCAACATTCACAAACAGGATTCCCCGTTAAAGAGTAAATCTCATATCCTTTAACTTTATTCCCAGATATGTCTGTAGTGCATTTCTGTGTTCAAAAGTGAGATTCTCATGAGCAGCAGCCATATCTTTTTCATGTCTTAACCCAACATTTACCACTAGACTTGAGCCATAATAGGGGTTTCATAAATGTGTATAGAAACAAAAAATTCACTTTGCTAGGCACTGGCAAATTCAAAGGTATAAAAGACAGGTTAGTCCTTAGAAGTCTCAAAGCCTGGTTGGGCAAAAAATGAGAATATAATGGATTTGAAATAAGACAAAGTGTACTGAGTGTATGGTACCCATGCAAGGACCTTTCCTGTTTGTGAAGCACTAAATCAAATCCAGTTTTTATTTGATTTTCAGGACATCTAATGATATTGGCCTAGCAGATTTGTTAGCTTCATTTTACAGACATAAAGTCAGACATAAAAATTACTTGTGATGCACAGAGTAGAAAGATTTAAGTTAAATAATTATTAGTGACAGAGCCTGGACTGGCTCTGAACCCAGGTCTGGGCTCTTCCTATGACATCTTTGCAGTGTTCCAGGATGAATACTGCTAGCATGTTCAACTCTGAACCATAGGTGGTAAAACAGACTAAACTGGTTAAAAAAAAAAAAGTGCTTTCTCATTCTCTCTTCTAATCACCACACTGAATTTGTGTAACAAGTTTAAACATAAAAGAATAGAGAGAGATTCTAAGTGTCTCAAGTTTAGACAAATGTAAAATTAGTCAGTGACTAAGTTACAACTAGAATCTAAGACTCCTTGATTACCACTCCCCCTTTTGCCTTCTCTCTGGCCCTAAAAAAATGACAGTCATAACATCCTTGGATAGTAAGAATAAAAGAAACTTTACATGGCATACATTTCCACCCACACAAATAGCTTTTCCTTATACACCTCTAATGAAAACATACCACTTCCCACACTGAAATGCAGGTCATTCGATATTACCTACTGTTGGTCTTTGTGTCATAAACAAACAGAACTATGATTCCCTGGTATGTCCACTCATTGGTTCTGCACTGGTTCGATTTTATTCTGTTTTCCTGGATACCTGACAGATGCCAAGCACCTCATAGATAGGCACTATTGTTACATTCATTTTGCAAACAAAGAAACTGGGCCTTTGAGAGGTTAGAAAACTTGTTCAATGTCATATCTGGGAATAGACAAGATAGGCTCTGCTGTTCTTAAATATCAGTACAGTGCTGTTTGTGGCTGGCACTTAAAAGACACACAAGTGAAAATGCAAGTTTTCCTCCAGACAGAGCAGACAGGACCTGTTTTGCACACATGGTTCCCTCTACACCATTCTCCTGTTTGACAAATCTGTAAATGTTCAGGAGCTCTCAATCCAACATACGAGGTTAATTAATAATATGTAAAAGTTTATAGTTTATACAGTATAATCTCATAAACATTTATTAGTATGCTAATAGAGAATAATGGCCATGTGAGCATAAAATGAGATGGGGGCTGAAGTGATGGAGCAAAAGAGCTGTCAGAAATTCCGTGGTATCGTTTTCTCCAGCACGGGTATTACAGAGGTGATCTCCCGACAGATTCATTTTCCTGGTTGCCCCTCTGGAAAAGATGCTGGACTTGGGTTCTGTTGATCTGGGTTCTAGTCCCGAATCTGTCCTTAAAAAAGGAAAGGGAATTGACCTTTATTGAAACCTACTCTTTGCCAGTGTTCTACTAGGCATTTCCCCAGTGATTTCTCCAACTGTTCCACCTGGGTGAGCTCAAGAAATTACCTGGCACATTACAAATATTCAAACATATTTATTCAGTTATGCTGAGTTGAAATCACTCCCCTTCTCTAGGCTGTTTTCTCGCTCTGTCTCTAAGACTCCAAGAAAGTCTTCTACCATCTCTCCCAAATACATTAGGCAAGTGACAAAATTTAAATCATTCCACTTTTTTGAAATCTAATACAGGCTGGTTTAATGCAAGAGACAGGACAGCTAGGGTCTTGTCAACCACTGCCCTCATTGGCCACAGGGAAGTCACGTGATACAATGTACTACAGTCAGTTTCCTCATAGAAAGTAGAGATAAAGATGTCAAGACAGAAGAAAGTCATGAACTATGTGGAAGTGCATTTGTCTCTCTGCACAACAATTGACTGAGTCCCAATTATAAGCAAGCTCTCAGGCTGGGACGTTGGGGACAAAAACATCACTAAGACCAGATTTCTATATAAGATGTTCACCATGTACATGTGGTAGAGATGGAAGGGTGTGAAGTAACCCTTAAACAAATAAAGTTATAGATAAATTTCTGTAGAAAATACAATTCATTTTATTTGGATGGGATTTTTTTAGAGAACAGTTCATTACAGAGAAGGATTATATTTTTAATTTAGCCATGGAAGACGAGCAGACCATTTTGCAATGTGACTATTTTTTTTAATCTCACCTTATGATTTCAATGCATTTAGAGGTTATCTATTTTAACTACCATACAGTATTTCATTTTACGAAACCACAGCATATTTTGATTTACTGAGGGACAATTAAGTTGTTACCATTTTGCACTATTAGGTTGACTGTCCCAATCCATGCCTCAACCACATTGGAGCTCTTTCCCTACCATAGACAATTACACGTCGAATGACTGGAATGTGTTACTTACCAAGTATTGCCTAATGGCTCCTCAGTGGATATGGGCAGATTAATACAATTATGCAAAATATAAAATCACATAAACAGTGTTATGTATTATTTGTGGATACAATTAAATATAATAAAATTGCATTGGAAATGATTACATACCAGCTTCACCACCGTGCTTACCTCCAGGGTAAGGTCAAGGAAAAAGAAAAGGACTTGTGCAAATGCCAACCTCCCTGGGTTTCTGGTAAAGACTTTCTGTACTTTTCTGGATGGAAATCTGAACTAGTTCATAATTAATCCTATTTAAATTAGAAGACTCACATCAAAGTGAGAAATGGGGAGTAGTAGGCTTTCCAGACTGAGGAAATGACGCCCCCGGGAGCAAAGAATAATGTAAGCATAGCCGGTCCCAGGAGTGGTCCCAGGTGTAGCACAAACATCACTGTGACTGGCGTGAAAGATGCTGCGCTGGGAAAGAGAACGTGACAGGTCAGTGGGATTCAGCCACTCCAAGGTGTCTGGACTGTGTTCGGAAATCAATAGAGAACCACTGAAGCCATTTGCGCCCCGTCAGCCTGCGTGCTTCTAGCGGGTCTCTGGCATTATCTGGACAGCACCAAGGTCGCACACCACCCACCCCTCTGCCCCTCCCCGCCGCACGCATCTTCTGACCTCTCGCGAGATGCTGCGGTCGGAGCTAGAGAGCCAGGCGCTTCGGAGCCGGCGGGGCCCCCTCCGTGGCAGCCTTCAGAGATGAGTCAGCTCAGGGCTGCTAACGTGGAAAATGCACATTGTCTCATGCACAGGTGTGAGAATTGGAGGAGCTCTGAGCCAGAGCCGTCCGAAGCTCGATGAGAGTTCAAACAATCCCCAGAGCCGGCGAGAAGAAAATTGTCTCATAAAATTTCCCATTGATTTTAGTTGGATCCTTATATTTAAATTCCCGTGGGGCCAGATTGCTTTTAGCATGATTAATACCCTTGCTTTCCGTGATGCTCCTTCTTGCTCACTCTCTCCCTCTTCCCTGTAACACACATATACAGACACACTGCATACTCACAGCCTCTGACACACTCAGCCCTCTTCTCCAATGAGGACGTGAACACACAGAGACCCAGCGTCTCTGCCTGAGTGCTTCTCACACTCCTGCTGCTGCTGCTGCTGCTGCTAAGTCACTTCAGTCGTGTCCGACTCTGTGTGACCCCATAGACGGAAGCCCACCAGGCTCCCCCGTCCCTGGGATTCTCCAGGCAAGAACACCGGAGTGGGTTGCCATTTCCTTCTCCAATGTGTGAAAGTGAAAAGTGAAAGTGAAGTCGCTCAGTCCTGTCCGACCCTCAGCGAACCCACGGACTGCAGCCTACCAGGGGGTTAAATGTTTCTCTTGTCAGGAAACTTCGAGTCGGTTTTCTTTTGTAATGTATTTTTCACACTTATCTCAAATCTGGCTAGGCTTTGCCTTATGACCAAAATTTTCCCTTGAAAACACCCCAGCTTTTCTTAACCCAGAGCACAGGCCTGCATCAATCATGGAGCCGATGACTGGTGGGTCAGCTCCACGAACCAAAACAAGCCACTCAGCTGCTTGTACTCAGCCCCACCAGGGCTCTCTAGGGTTCACAAGGGAGAGAAGACATCTTGCACCCCCACAACCGGGTGGAAACCTGGGGGCCTGAGGCAGGAGAGGGCTTCTCAGACTTATAAAGGATCCCACACGGTGCCCAGGGAAATGCTGGGAACCAGGAGGGGCAGGGTAACCTGGCACACCCTGCAGCTGGGAGCAAACTCCAAATGAACTTACAGGCAGAAAATGGTCCCTGAGGATCCAGTTTCCCAGCAGACATCAACCTTTGGGACTTATTTTGGGGGGAAATTAGTACGTGTAATAAGAAGGGAAAACATCCATAATCATTCTCTTTCAAAGGCGCCCAGCTTAGCACAGACGTTAGCTCACGTTTACTACCATGCGGGAAATCCACTTCTCAGTCAAGGCGCCCTCTCTGCCAGATAACGCATGCTGCTGCTCCTCAAGCCTTCTCCCACCCGCAAGGCTCCCCATCCTCTCTTCCAATTCTTAGTCTTTACCTGAACCTACCAAAAGAAGACAGATTCCAGGGGGTAAGAAAGTACTGTGGAGAAGGCCACACTGTCCAGAAATGAGACAGGATCCCTTGAGCAGTAGAAACCAAAGACCAAGAAGAAGAGTTGGCAAGAGTTGACTTAACGGAATCATGTAGAGGAGTGGGGCTCCATCCATCCCATGGTGCTTTGGGAGATGTGAGCCCAAGCTCCATCAGGCCTTCACCTACCACTGGGATGGCCGTGGCCTCTCTACTCCAGCATTCCTATAGCCCATTCCAAAACCTGTGTCCTTACTGACCTTTCCTACAGAGATCCTTTCTCCCCAGATGGGGTGGACAGAATTTGAAAGCCCAAACTTTTCTTCCATCATCCCCACAGCTCCAAGCACAGTTCCCAGCACATGGTAAATGACCAGTAAATTATTTCATGGGTTGAAGTGCTTTGGAAATGAGGTGCAAACAAAAAGATGGTCCTGGGATGTTTACTCTGTCTGGAAGAGTCTGATAAAGCATACAGTCCAGAGTTGGGTTGTGTCAACGAGCTAATCCCCCATCGCAGTAGCTCAGATCCAAACATGGTGACCCAGGGTGGACCTTCTCTTGCATCAGTGATGCCCCTGAGAATGCCAAGGAACATCTGAGGGTTTGCACTATCTCTTTTGCAAAGCAGAGTGGTTAAGAGCAGGGATAATGGGCATCAGGCTGCTTTGGGTTCAAATTCCAGCTTTACCTCCTACCAATTGAGTAACCTTGGGGCTCACCTATCTCATTGCTAAAATGGAGTTATGAAGAGTTTGTACCTCATAGGGTTGATGTGAAATTAGGTGCCTTGTTACATTTAAATCTGTAAATAAATATGTGGGTATTCATATATATTCATATGTATGTGAATATGATATATATATGAATAGTGGCTGGCATAACCTGACAATAAATATCTACCATATGCCAGGCACTGCTCTAATTGCTCAAAATACAGCAAGGAATAAAAACAACAGACAAAAAGATCCATGTCCTCATGAAGCTAATAGTCTATTGAGGACATCACCCTAAAGCAATATCAGTGACCCTCATAATTAGTTTTTTATGATTATTTCTATAGCATCACCCTTTGTCCCCTACTGGCCTGTATCTCCAGACTTGGCAAAGTTCCAGGCACACAATGGTTATTCAGTAACCAGCTTTCGAATAGACAATGACTAGATTAATCCATAATTAGAATATTGCCATAGTTGTGTTAGTTTCAAAATTATATTAGGCAACAAGTACTGCACTTTCTTGGAGCAGCTGTGAAGAGATATCCCACGCCCAAGGTAAGAGAAACCCAAATAAGATGGTAGGTATTGCGAGGGGGCATCAGAGGGCAGACACAATGAAATCATAATCACAGGAAACTAGCTGACCTGATCACATGGACCACAGCCGAATGTGGTCCACTGGAGAAGGGAATGGCAAACCACTTCAGTATACTTGCCTTGAGAACCCCATGAACAGTATCAAAGGGCAAAATGATAGGATACCGAATGAGGAATTCCCCAGGTCGGTAGGTGCCCAGGATGCTACTGGAGCTCAGTGGAGAAATAACTCTAGAAGGAACGAAGGGATGGAACAAAAGCAAAATCAATACCCAGTTGTGGATGTGACCGGTGATAGAAGCAAGGTCTGTAAAGAGCAATATTGCATAGGAACCTGGAATGTTAGGTCCATGAATCAAGGCAAATTGGAAGTGGTCAAACAGGAGATGGCAAGAGTGAACATAGACATTCTAGGAATCAGTGAATTAAAATGGACTGGAATGGGTGAATTTAACTCAGGTGACCATTATATCTACTACTGTGGGCAGGAATCCCTTAGAAGAAATGGAGTAGCCATCATGGTCAACAAAAGAGTCCGAAATGCAGTACTTGGATGCACTCTTAAAAATGCCAGAATGATTTCTATTTGTTTCCAAGGCAAACCATTCAATATTACAGTAATCCAGGCCTATGCCCCAACCAGTAACGCTGAAGAAGCCGAAGTTGAACGGTTCAATGAAGACCTACAAGACCTTTTAGAACTAACACCCAAAAAAGATGTCCTTTTCATTATAGAGGACTGGAATGCAAAAGTAGGAAGTCAAGAAACACCTGGAGTAACAGGCAAATTTGGTCTTGGAGCACAGAATGAAGCAGGGCAAAGGCTAATAGAGTTTTGTCAAGAGAACGCACTGGTCATAGCAAACACCCTCTTCCAACAACACAAGAGAAGACTCTACACATGGACATCACCAGATGGTCAACACCGAAATCAGATTGATTATATTCTTTGCAGCCAAAGATGGAGAAGCTGTATACAGTTAGCAAAAACAAGACCAGGAGCTGACTGTGGCTCAGATCATGAACTCCTTATTGCCAAATTCAGACTTAAATTGAAGAAAGTAGGGAAAACCACTAGACCATTCAGATATGACCTAAATCAAATCCCTTATGATTATACAGTGGAAGTGAGAAATTTAAGGGACTAGATCTGATAGATAGAGTGACTGATGAACTCTGGACGGAGGTTCGTGACATTGTACAGGAGACAGGGACCAAGAAAATCCCCATGGAAAAGAAATGCAAAAAAGCAAAATGGCTGTCTGAGGAGGCCTTACAAATAGCTGTGAAAAGAAGAGAAGTGAAAACCAAAGGAGAAAGGGAAAGATATAAGCACCTGAATGCAGAGTTCCAAAGAATAGCAAGGAGAGATAAGAAAGCCTTCCTCAGTGATCAATGCAAAGAGGAAAACAACAGAATAGGAAAAACAAGAAATCTCTTCAAGAAGAATAGAGATTCCAAGGGAACATTTCATGCAAAGATGGGCTCGATAAAGGACAGAAATGGTATGGACCTAACAGAAGCAGAAGATATTAAGAAGAGGTGGCAAGAATACACAGAAGAACTGTACAAAAAAGATCTTCACGACCAAGATAGTCACGATAACGTGATCACTGACCTAGAGCCAGACATCTTGGAATGTGAAGTCAAGTGGGCCTTAGAAAGCATCACTACGAACAAAGCTAGTGGAGGTGATGGAATTCCAGTTGAGCTATTTCAAATCTTGAAAGATGATGCTGTGAAAGTGCTGCACTCAATATGCCAGCAAATTTGGAAAACTCAGCAGTGGCCACAGGACTGGAAAAGGTCAGTCTTCATTCCAATCCCAAAGAAAGGCAATGCCAAAGAATGCTCAAACTACCGCACGATTGCACTCATCTCACATGCTAGTAAAGTCATGCTCAAAATTCTCCAAGCCAGGCTTCAGCAATAGGTGAACCATGAAATTCCAGATGTTCAAGCAGATTTTAGAAAAGGCAGAGGCACCAGAGATCAAATTGCCAACATCCGCTGGATCATGGAGAAAGCAAGAGAGTTCCAGAAAAACATCTATTTCTGCTTCATTGACTATGCCAAAGCCTTTGACTGTGTGGATCACAATAAACTGTGGAAAATTCTGAAAGAGATGGGAATCCCAGACCACCTGACCTGCCTCTTGAGAAACCTGTATGCAGGTCAGGAAGCAACAGTCAGAACTGGACATGGAACAACAGACTGCTTCCAAATAGGAAAAGGAGTACATCAAGGTTGTATATTGTCACCCTGCTTCTTTAACTTATATGCAGAGTACATCATGAGGAACGCTGGGCTGGAGGAAGGACAAGGT
The DNA here is from genome assembly GCF_049115385.1 of Moschus berezovskii. Taxonomy (NCBI): domain Eukaryota; kingdom Metazoa; phylum Chordata; class Mammalia; order Artiodactyla; family Moschidae; genus Moschus; species Moschus berezovskii. The sequence goes on from NC_142463.1 coordinate 36,692,011, forward strand.
GGAATCAAGATCTGGGAGAAATATCAATAACCTCAGATATGCAGATGACACTACCCTTATGGCAGAAAGTGAAGAAGAACTCAAAAGTCTCTTGATGAAAGTGAAAGAGGAGAGTGAAAAGGTTGGCTTGAAGCTCAACATTCAGAAAACAAAGATCATGGCATCTGGTCCCATCACTTCATGGGAAAGAGATGGGGAAACAGTGGAAACAGTGTCAGACTCTTTTGGGGGGCTCCAAAATCACTGCAGATGCTGATTGCAGCCATGAAATTAAAAGATGCTTACTCCTTGGAAGGAAAGTTATGACCAACATAGATAGTATATTAAAAAGCAGAGACATTACTTTGCCAACCAAGATCCGTCTAGTCAAGGCTATGGTTTTTCCCGTGGTTATGTTCGGATGTGAGAGTTGGACTGTGAATAAAGCTGATCACCGAAGAATTGATGCTTTTGAACTGTGGTGCTGGGGAAGACTCTTGAGAGTCCCTTGGACTGCAAGGAGATCCAACCAGTCCATTCTAGGAGATCAATCCTGGGTGTTCATTGGAGGGACTGAGGCTAAAGCTGAAACTCCAATACTTTGGCCACCTCATGCAACGAGTTGACTCACTGGAAAAGACTCTGATGCTGGGAAAGGTTGGGGGCGGGAGGAGAAGGGGACGACAGAGAATGAGATGGCTGGATGGCATCACCAACTCTGTGGACATGAGTTTGAGTGAACTCCGGGAGTTGGTGATGGACAGGGAGGCCTGGCGTGCTGTGATTCATGGGGTCACGGAGAGTCAGACACGACTGAGCGACTGAACTGAACTGAACTGAACTGAGCCTTGGTCTAAGGATTTAAACTAACTGAGGACTCAGGCCTCACAGCAAACCTACACAGCCAGGAGTATTATTATCCCTATTATACAGATGAGAAAACTGAGACAGACATAAACTAGAAACATTGCTCAAGACCACCTAGCCAGAGCTCACACTCATCTGCTCAGGCCATCCTGCTTCTCAGGAGAACAGAATAGGCCAGGTTTTTTAAATTCACAGTAGACAGTCTTCCTGTGACTAGGAGGAAACCAGCCAGCACTTGGACAATTGTAGCCATTTAACTCACCTGCCTGGCCTTGGTCCTACCCCACCTGCACAAAGCAGCCAGAGATGACCACCCTAAGGGACAGAACTGATCTAGTCACCTGGTCATGTCCGTGCTTGAACACCCATCACCACTACCATCCCTGTGAGTCTTCGTTGTCTTTAAAGTGTTTTTCAGATTCTTATAAAAAATATTTATTTGTTTGGTTGGTTGGTTGTGCCAGGTGTTAGTTGTAGGACTTGAGGTCTTTAGTTGCAGCATGCAAACTCTTAGTTGTGGGATGTGGGACCTAGCTCACGGACCAGGGATCTAACCCAGACCCCCTGCACTGGGAACTTGGAGTCTTAGCCACTGGACCACCAGAGAAGTCCCTAGATATTTTTTTACCTTTATCCACAGTAAGAAATACATTTCACATGATAACTCAGTACATGTGCTGTGTGCTCAGGCACATAGTCGTGACTCTTTGTGACCCCATGGGCTATAGCCCACCAGGCTCCTCTGTCCATGGGATTCTCCAGGGAAGAATAGTAGGTTGCCAGTTCCTTTTCCAGGGGATCTTCCAGACCCAGGGATCAAACTGGCATCTCTTGTGTCTCCTGCATTGGCAGGTGAATTCTTTACCCCTAGTGCCACCTGGGAAACCCTAACCCAGCCCTACCCCAATGTACAAATGAAATCAAAGCTTCTCTAAACAGTACCTGACCCTCTTTTGACCATTTATCTTAGGCTGGGTATTTTCATTTTCTCTTTCAGACCCCCTCTGCCCTCTCCACCCTGCCTTGCTCTGGCTTCAAAACCCTATCTCAACAACTTAGTGGTATGTGACCTTGGGCAAGTTATTTAACCTCTCGAAGCTTCAGTTTTCTTCCTTGGTAAAAAAAAAAAAATGGGGATAATAATAATAACACCCAGCATAGAAGGCAAAATGAAATGGTACATAAATTCTTAGAGTATGCCGGAATATAGCCACACTCAGAGAAATGTTAGCAAGGGCTATAATTATTTTGAGTAGACACAACCATAAATGTGCAGTAATTTTCACGAATTTGCTTTAGTGCCTTGCTCTGATTTAGCAAAGAGGCCTCAGACACAGGCTGTGTGTCCACAGTCTTGGAGCCACATGATCAAAATGACCGTTTTAGAACAAAAGCCACCACCGTGTTGTTTGAGGCTGTTTTTAAAACAGATTCAGATCGATTGCCCTACAGATCTCAGTGGTCCCCAGCTGCTTATTGGAAAATGACTTCTCAACTGAAGAGCAGTTTCTTCTCTGGCAGTGTCTCACTGTGTCCACAGTCAGAAATCTAAGCCAGTGATAATCCTAACAGACTCACCTGATGACGTGTTTCAGGGTCCTGGGGAGCGAGGCACCCGTAACATGGGTCTCCCGTGTGAGACGTGCGTCTGCAGGAGCACAGGCAAGGGCTTTTATTCTTCAGAACTTGGGTTTATTCCCCAAAGGCAGACACCCAGGTTAACAGCCAAGTTCCAAAAGGTGCCAAAGCAGACTATTAGGAAAAAAGAAAAATCCCAGGTTACAAGTCACTTGGAAGGCAGTTTAATTATAAAATGTGTGAAGCTGAGTTTTAAATGTGAAGGTTCATATGGGCTGTTTCCTAGGACTCTTTGAAAAGTGTTAACTAGTTATCGTTACATGAAATTTATGAATGTACACACCCCAGGGCTGTATGTTATTTCCTAGGCCCTTCAAAAATTTGCAGTAACAAGGAGCTGGTATTCACTATTTAGACATTCCAATGCCGGCATCAAATTCAAGGCAAAGACCCTGAATGCAAACATTTATATCAATAGTCTGATCACCAAAAAACTCTTCTAACTTTGGACAGTGCTTAGCATCCTTAAATAATATTTACAGCCACCGTCTTACCAGACCAACAATGTGAACTTTCTTCCTATCTACCCAGCACACACACAAACACAATTCCATTTTGAAAAGATAATTTTTGCTGATAGAAACTGCCTGGCCCAAGATGCATTGGTGCAGAAGATTAGCCACCAAGTGTCCTGAAAAACTCCACCCCAACCGAAAACCAACTCCCTCCAGTCACAGTGGTGAGGATGGGATTACAGCCCTTACTGTCACTCACCCTCTCACCACCTGCCACCCTGTGAGATCAAGGGAAAGGGCCAGGAAACTTTGGCAGATGGTACCAGAGCCCACCTTTCTGTAAACCCACATTTGAGTTTTCATCCCACAAATAGGCTGGGGGCAGGGCAGCACAGCGGGGGGTGGGGGTAGGGGGAGAGAGTGTGGGCATCAAAGATGAATAGATATTGGTCCCGACCCTCAACCTGGTCACCAAGCAATAAGGGACAAATTGGGGCTCCTCCAGGGGAGAAGCCCTACTTTGTTGTTGTTTTGTGTGTTGTTTAGTCACTAAGTCACGCCCGACTCTGCGACCCCAGGGACTGCAGCGCGCCAGGCTTTCCTGTCTTTCACTGTCTCCCACAGTTTGTTCAAATTCGTGTCCATTGAGTTAGTGATGGCATCCAACTGTCTCATCCTCTGTCACCCTCTTCTCCTCCTGCCCTCAGTCTTTCCCAGCATCAGGGTCTTTTCCACATCAGATGGCCAAAGTATTGGAGCTTCAGTTTCAGCATCATCACTTTTAATGAATATTTCGAAGTTGATTTCTTTTAGGATTTGTAGCTCTTGCCAATTTCCAGCATGTAAATACTCCCATTATGACCAATTTCAAGCTGCCAACATGACATCCCAGAACAGAAAGTTGGGCAAAGATGCCCAGTGGCACCCCAGTACATGGTACCTCCACCATACAGGTACAAAACTTCAAGACTATAGATCTTAAAAATGTGAGCGGTGTAGTTTCTCAGATTTCTGTGGCACATGGTAAAATGTAGTAAAATAATTTGGAAGCAATGAATTTTGAGTACTTATTAACTCTAAGTGTCGTATATCTGATTACAAATTGAGATGATTTAAGTTTTAAAGGTAGTTATGTTTAACAACCAGTGCACAAAATTCCTGCAACCTTTAACAACTGGCTTTTATAGGTGGTGGTACTCTACTCTAGCCCATTGCTGGATGGACCTCACTTGGACAGAGGGTTGACCAGGGCGCCTCAGGGCCAGGGCAGGGATTCAAGAGGCCAGATGTGAGCAGAGAACTTACCTGAAGCCATCTGAAGTGCAAGAGCTAGGGGTGCAGTCCAAGCCAAATTTTACAGAGAGCTGAAAACCAGACACAGGGGAGACTCTAACAGCAGACCCAAAGAGCCAGAGGCCAACTCCACAAAGAAGGTGCAGAGCAGAGTTGACTTGGGGCCAAAACTCTGTGGGACAGAGAACAAAGAGAATGATTCGGGAACAAGTGAGGAGGTTTTTGGAATGCAAAAGGAACTCTGAGAGATGGTGCGGCTCACATTTATTAATGAATGCTCTTGATCGTCATTCATGAGCACTTCATAACCATTATGGGTCCCTTCACACAGACAAGGTGCTGGTGTAAGTGCTTTGCATGCTTAATCTCACTTCTGATAGTCCCATTTCACAGATGAGACAGACAGCCCAACTCCAGAGTCTGTGGTGGCCCCTCCAATGCTCTGCAGCTGCACAGGTGTGCTAGGCGTCTTTAAAATGTTCTACAGAAAAAGAAACCATGTGAAGAAACACTAAAAGTAGAACAAATATGTGTTTTCCAGCCTGTGTTCAAATGGGTGGTGGTGGTTTAGTCACTAAGTCGAGTCCAACTGTTTGCAGACTGTAGCATCCCAGGCTCCTCTGTCCACCAGATTTCCCAGGCAAGAATACTGGAATAGGTTGCCATTTCCTTCTCCAGGGGATCTTCCCGATCCAGAGATCGAACCCATATCTCCTGCATTGCAGGCAGATTTTTTTACTGCTGAGCCCCCAGGGAAGCCCCTTGTGTTCAAATAGTTGGTTCAATATAATATCTGCATTCGGAGGTATCACCACACATTACCTATGGGTGAGGAGGAGGGTTAAATTAAGCAGTGGTTGATCTTGCCTTTTGGTGAACCAGATGTACTGTGAGTACTCTGCAGGCAGGGGGGTCAAATATAGTTCCTGCCCTCCTGAAGCTCCAGTCTTTACTCCTTCACTCACATGTTCAGCTCCTTGGATTTGACACCATTAGCAGTCCTTGCTTCCTGAATTTCCTTTCTCCAAACATGACAACTTTGGTTCCTCTTGCTCCAAGGCCCAGTGTATACGAGTCAGCTCACCTTGCAGCCTGGGCCCACTTTGCAGCCCAGCCTGGGAAGAACTTGGGTCCTTGTCCCAGAGGGGAAATTCTAGTCTGTGAGCATCTTGAGACTGTACAGATTTTTTCCAGAGGACCTAGCAAAATGCCCGGGACCATAAATAGGTGCTGAACTAAATACAAGGCTGTTGGAGCAGAGGGAAGACATTACCACGATGCCTTCTCATTTGATGAGTCATTGCATGGGACATGGGCCAATGGCCCCTCTTCCCTTAGGAAGTGGCCTTCTAACTAGAATGGCACAGTACTGCACATTCCCCACCGGGAACCGCAGAGGCCTCACAAGTGTCTCAGTCTGGCTTGAAGCATTACACTGAGTCTCAAGCATTTCACTGAGTCTCTGCTTTTGTCTTTGACTGATGCGGGCACGTGAGAAAGAGCTATCAGGAAGGGCCAGGATCCCACACGTAGGGCTTCAGGGAAGTTCACGATCGGGTCTCACCCACCGACCTTGGAAAGTCTCCATGAATTCATTTTCCTCTCACCCTCAATGATGCTCCATTGGCAAACCCAGATGAGGGAAGAGGTCTGTTTTCAATTAGGGCTGCTCAAAAATGTGTTTTTAAATAGCCTGTAAAAATAATCCGATAGAGGCCGTAGAGGTGGGAGCTGTTGTCATCATCCTGTTTGGAAAACGTCACTCAGAATACACCCCAGAGCCAAGGAGGGGGGTTGTGACGCCTTCAGAAATTTAATTTGTGAAAGGAACCTGCCGGATTAGTTGTGCCCCTTTGTGCCAGCTTTAATGTGTCCTCCACCAGGGAAATCCGAGGCTTTGGATGATTAGCCAGGTTGGATCACGTTACCCTGTTTGGCTCTGCAGAAATCACACTTTTCATTTTGCCTTTAATCCTAGAGGTCACCGGGAAGGTTAGCCCCCAACACAAATGATACTTTGTGGTCTTACTTTCAGACAATTATCAACTCATAAATCTTGGTCAGACGGTAATGAGAGTGTGAGAAATAATTGAATTCGGTCCAGATGAGTGGGACGGGAGGGAGGAGAGGACTGAGTGGAGGTGAAAGACAGAAGGAGGGGGTCCAGCACCCGGCAGCCAGAAAGTCTCTGTTGACTCCTGTTTGTCTTTGTTGAATCACTGCATTTGGAGGCTTGGAGGGATATGAGTGAGGACATTAAAGATGGTGATGGTCCAGTGGGAGCTCAGAAAATAGAGAATAAAATCTAAATAAGATCGCTACTGTCTTTAAAGGTAGCCAGTAAGAGAGAAGATGGAAAAGGAACTAGGAACTAGGGAGCTGAGAGCCCCAGTTCAGCAAATATCCATGCTGTGTGACCCAGGGAGAACCATTTGACTTCTCGGTGTTGGAAATGGGGCTTCCAGCCCCTCTAACATCGCAAGAATGTCATAAGGATCACATGAGACAACACATTGAAACATGTTTAAACCCTCAGTAGAGGCCATATTCTTAAGGCAAGTTAAAACAGTTTAGTCAACAGTGATTTGGAGACAATCCTGTGGACTCTACATTCCAAGAATGTCTAGAACTGACCTACTTTTCACCAGTTCCTCTGTTCCCATCTGGATCCAACCCAGCACCTTCTTTTCCCTGGATTATTAGAAAAGTCCTCAATAGTCTTTCTCTCCATGAGTTCCCCTTCTCCAAAATTCATTCTTTATTCATCATCTAGTCTTGATTCTTTGAAATAGGTCATGTTACTCTTCTGATCAAAACCCTCCAGTGGTCCTTCATTCCACATGGGTGCCTTGGTGGTGAAGGAGAGGAACCTTTGCACCATGGTGCCTTCCTAACCAGCCTGGCTTCCACCACTGTAAATCTGCTGCAAATACCTACAAAGCTGGCAGCACCCATAAAAGAAAGGGAAAGAATCAAATTTGGCTTGAAATAACCAGTATTTTTGTTTTCAACACCAAGCATTGCCAGTAATTAACTAGAATATAAAGGTTGCTGAGTTATTTAACAAGATTATATCTATATAAAGCACCTGACACAAGGAGAATGCTCAATAAACCTGTAGTGATTCTATTATTCTGAATGAGGACAGGGTCATAGATTCAAGTTACATGGGCCACCAGGGTCTATACCGTTCCAGGGACTTGGCCCATAAGCTTCACTCAGCTGGTGATGGGAGTTAGAATCATACGGTGGGGAGAACTAGGAGCATACATAGCCTGATTTGACCTTTGCCACTAACCTAGTCTATGACCTTAGCCTGTGACCTCATTGCTGTGTCTCAGAGTTTCCCATATGTTAAATGACAGTTTAAAAAACTCCACATGTGTTTGTATGCTCACTGTTCCCCTGAAACTATCACAATATTGTTGATGGGCTGTGAAAGTGTTAGTCACTCAGTCGTGTCTGACTCTTTGTGACTCCATGGACTAGAGCCCACCAGGCTCCTCTGTCCATGGGATTCTTCAGGCAAGAATACTGGACTGGGTTGCCATTTCTTTCTCCAGGTATGTTCCCAACGCAGGGATCAAACCCAGGTCTCCTGCATTGCAGGAAGATTCTTTACCATCCGAGTTAATTGGCTATACCCCAATATAAAATTAAAAGTTTTTTTAAAAATTAAACTGAATGCAAACAGTAAAATAAATAACTTTTTCACCTACCTCCTAAAATTGTGAGAATCAAGTGACATCAAGTATCTGAATTGACTTTGCAAGGTTGATATAACTTATTAACTACAAATGAAATATCACCTTGGTGGAAAAGGGACCCTTACAGAATGATGGCTAACATTTTGTAGAGCTCTGCTCTGTGTCCAACACTGTTTCAGGGCTTTCCCAGGAATTAACTTGTCTAATCCCTACAACAATCTTTTCAAGCCTGAATTATTATTATAATTTTTTCAGTTTTTCAAATTCAGAACTGAGTACAAGGAGGTTAAGTAATTTCCCAAGGTCATGTGACCGGTAAGAGGTAGAAAGTTTCCCTGGCTCCAGAGCTGGTGCTCTCCACCTCTAGCTGTGTTCAGCGCATCCCCATTTTGCAGATGAGAAGACTCACGAGACCACACAGTTAACACAGCAGGAGGCAAGTGACATGTGGCAGGAGAGCAGCATGCGCCAGGCCGGTCCTCATGCTTCCCATGCGCTCTCTTACTACTCATGGCAATCCCGTGGGGCAGGAACCATACCCACGTTACTGTTGGGGAAACGCAAAGCATTTAATTAACACAATTAACTTGCCTAAAGTCACCAGCTTAGTAAATCATAAAACTCGGATTTGAGCCCAGTCCTTTCTGACACCAAAATCCCTGGTCTCTCCACATACCATGCCTGGGTAAAACTTACCCTGTTGCCAAGAATAATTTACACACACAACATAGTGATGTGGTACACTTATACCAGTGGGTTCAAAGTCTCTTCTGATATTAAAGGGACAGCTTATTTTTTGCCCCTCAGACCAGAGGTTTGCTGACAGACTGGCAAATAATTCTTTTAGCCACTGAGCAGGGACAGGCCAATGCAATGATGAGTTACACATCACAGAAAGACAAAACCCTTAATGACGATGCTGGCATAGTCAGCCCTGGTGGAATATACTAGTAGCAGGTGGTGCTGAAATAAGAGAGTAACTGGAAAGCAGGGGAAGTTGTGGCATACTTCATTTGGACTGATAGGCAATTTTGGGTCCACTCCCATGGAAATCACTTGGGGATAACCTAGCAGTTATTAAATGCACCATGCTTGTGGAAAGACCCATTCATTACTGAGTCCCTGCACCAGAGCTCCTGCTTAGCAAAATGTCACCATCACAGAGCCTGATTTAAACCTAATGCAAGGGGCCACGGTAAATCCTGTCACTTAGCAAAAGGCAAGAAAAGACAGCACCTTCTGAGAGATATAGTGGGGCTGTGGATGCAGCACACAGGTGCCCAGAAATATCTAAATATGGAAAATAGACTGAAGTGACTTAGTTACTCGTATTTTCCAGAAATGAAGGCTTCCTGTAATGCAATTACAAATCTTCAACCCTGCGGTGGGAGCCACAGGGCCATAACGCCACTCCCCAAGCGTCCCCTGAATCTCCTGGGCCTCTCCATTCATGCCCTTGTCACACCACACTTAATGCAAAGTCTTCCAGGGACACTGACAAACAGGTTATAGACGCAGCAGTCTTGCTCATATCAGCCCCTGCCATTCTACTGCATGGGCCATAAACCTGGGAGCCATCCTTGGCTCTTCTCTTTTCTCACAATCCACATCCAATACTGCAGGAAATTCTATTACCTCTACTCCCAAATATGCCCCAAATCCAACCACTTCCCCCACTCTCACCCTCATTCAAGCTGCCATCATCTCTCACCTGAATTCTGCAACAGCCTCCTAACAAGTCTCCCTGCTTTCATTCCCGCCACTCTACAGCTTTTTCTCAGCACTGCAGCTGGCATGATCCTATTAAAACCTTAATCAGATTATGTCGTGTCTGTGTTTAAACCCTCCGATGACTCTCCATCTCATCTTGCATCTTAAAGTGCAAGGTCAAGTTCTTTCATTGGCCCATGGTGCCCCTCATGGCACGCCCTTTGTTTCCTTCCCTACCATGGGTCTTAACTTCCCTCCTCCCACTCTCTCTGGACCCACTCCCTTGTTTCCTTGCTGTTCCTCAGATGGCCCAGGAGTAGTGGGCCACAGAAGCAGAGCCCACGAATGGGCTCCGAATGGGCAGAGTATCTCATGTACCTGCAGGAAGTTCAGTCTAGTGAGTGTGACCCGGTTTGACTGGAATATATGCAGAATGAGAAGACAGCACATTTTTAGAGAGCAGGGTGTTGAGCACAAGTTCAGGTCTCAGCAAGCCTGAGCGGGCCACATTGGAAGGTGACAATGAGCGTGCCCATCTCCTACTGGCTCTGCATCTAACTTTTAATCCCCTAGCTCAGCACACAAGGCCCCTCCTGTTCTCTCCCCTACCTCCTAGTTTAGGCAGTCATGCCCTCCTAGGTCTCTCCCGTGTCCCCTGACTCCATAGCAGGCTGCTAAGAGTTGCAAAGACTGTCATGCTGTTCCACCCTGGAGAACCTTCACCTTTGAGATTTCCCCAAACTTTCCTCCCTCTCTGCATGTCTCCCTCACCCCCAGTCCACATACGTTAGCTGCACACACGCATGTATACACTTCAAGTGACCTCAGGAGTCTTCTCTGCTCCTGCAATGCCACGTGCTCACACTACCAGACCACTTCATCCTCTGCACTGTGATAGCACGTTTGTCTCGTGTCTGCCGGATTGTGAGTTCTTTGTTGGGAGGGACAAATTGTTGTGCATTTCTGCATGCCCAGCATCTAACACAGTGCCAGGCACATGGTAGTGCCCTCTCAGTTCCACGTACCAACACTCAGTGAATGGAGGAATGAAAGCTGGTGTCCCATCAACGGAGAGAGGTTTGACAACAGTGAAGAACAAGACCCATTCACAGGTCTGGAGGTCTGAGTCAAGCCCCCAGCATTTGGGAGGCTGGAGAAAGCAAAGCAGGGGTTAGTCTTACAGGAAGCAGAACATAGATCATCAAAGTGGACCTTTGAGTACAGGAAGAAGTCAGGGACTCGAGTGCCAAAACTGGAAGCGAAGAGATCTCTCAAGGGCAGGACAAAAGACCCTAAGATGGGGAATATTTCTGATAGCTGATGGAGCTGCTGAGCTAGTAGACTGAAGACAGAAGGAAGTGAAGTCGCTCAGTCGTGTCTGACTCTTTGCGACCCCGTGGACTGTAGCTTACTATGCTCCTCTGTCCATGGGATTTTCCAGTAGTAGACAGAAAAGAAGTCAAATGTTCCTGTTACTGAGAACAAAGGGTGCAGGGAGCCTGGTTGCTCCGTACATGGCAGTTTCCATGGTGTCTTGATCCTCCAAACCCAGTGGCACAACCAACTGGGGCGTCCCTTGGCACAAACTAAAATAGGCACCGTAGTATTCCCACATTTCACCTTAACAGCTCTCTCCCTCTTTTCATCACTTCCTTCCCCAAAGTACAGGAGAAAAAATTCAATCACCACATTCACATTTAGCAGTTTTGAGACAGATTGCCGGAGTTTAAATCCCAGCTGTGCCATTTGCTCCCTATGTGGTCTTCAGGAAGCCGTGTGCTTAGCTTTCTCTTCTATGAGATGGGGATGGTCATCACAGTACACACCTTACAGGGTTGGGAGAGGAGGAAACGAGGTACACGAAAAGCATTTATCGTAGTGCCTGGTGTCCAGGACTCAGTGACTGGGCATCAGTATTTTTTAGAGTCTTTATTGAATTTGTTACAACATTGCTTCTGTTGTTTATGTTCTGGTTTTTTGGCCTTCGGGAATGTAGGATCTCAGCTCCCCCCCATCAGGGATCGAACCCACATCCCCTGCTGTTGGACCATCAGGGAAGTCCCCATGCACAACCATTGAAATTCGTGCTGTGCTGTTATTGATAGCATAGTGACTACGAACATGAACTACAGAACCAGACCTTTGGGTTCAAATTGGACAAGTTACTTACTTCAGGCACTTACTTCAATTTCTTCATCTGTACCGTGGAGATAATAGCAGACTTACCTCAGGGGGCTGTAAAGTAGTCAATAGCTATAAAGCATTTAGAACAGTGCCAGGGTTATATAACAAGCACTTTCTAAAAATTTGCGGAATAAGTACCCTATTATTTTTAGGAACCACTATTCTACTGTTTCCCCTCTCCTGAGATGCAGTGGGGCCTCAGTATCTGAGGATATGAAACCCACGGATGTGGAGGACCAACGGTATTCATTGAACTACAGTATTTTTTTTAAAGCTTTGGGATTGTCAGAAGTCTTATTTTTCACCACATGGACCAGAAGAACACTGGAAGCCAGTCTGGGGGTGTGGAGGGGGGCATGACAATGCTGGAGCAGGGCAAAGGTCAGAAATGAAGGACACAGGCAAAAAGTAAGGGAGATGAGAAGTGGAGAGAGAACCCAATGGCTTTTGTGTTACAGCATTTTGTATAAAGGACTTGAACATCCTTGGATTGGCTCTTGGAACCAACCCCCGACGGATACCGAGGGATGACTGTACTTGCAATTTTTCAAACAATCTTAGGGAAAGAAACCCTATGTGTCAGCGGCCAAGACCAATGACTATGGGCAAAGGTAATACTGGAGCTTCCTGGCGTCTCCCAAGTGTCCTGTGAGTGCCAGCCCTTTCTCTCTGCTATACATCTGGCTTCACAAGATCCAAACCAGTCCCAGACCTGCTGGGAAGGTTCCCCCGAGTCCTGACAACATATGACAAAGTGGTGGGAGGGAGTGGAGCGCCTGCAGAAAACAGCTGACCCCACTGGATCTATTTCCCAGCGTCTCGGAAGTTGCTGACTTCAGCCTTTCCAGAGTAAAGCACCGTCCATGGTCAGAGACAGCGCCGAGGCGAACACGCAGCACAGCCGTAAATCTGCAAGCCATATTATTTAAGAGACCTGACTTTCTTGTGTTGCGATATTAAAGCAAATCTGCCTCCTGCTCATAAATCAGCAGGGCTATTTCCGTCCTCAGCCTCTCTGCTCAGCCATCTCGAGATGCACACAGCATACATTTCTCTCACTTGGGAGGTGCAGATTGAGAAAGTAAAGGAAGATATGTATTTACACCCTCCCAAAACTCTGTCCCCACGACCCTACCTACCGCTAGGAGCTTAGACTCCCAACATCCTCTGGAGAGTCACAAAAAACACAGCACCACCCCCTGGATATTGACGCAGGTTACTCTCCCAGTAATCTGGGTGGTTAGGGCGGGTGCAGGTCATGAAACTGAGTATCAGAGATATTAAGTGAATCTCTTGCAATCACTTAGTGAGTAGAAGCATATATGTGTGCTAAATCGCTTCAGTCATGTCCAACTCTTTGAGACCCCATGAACCGTAGCCTGCCAGGCTACTCTGTCCATGGGATTCTCTAGGCAAGAATACTAGAGTTGGTTGCCATGCTCTCCTCCAGGGGATCTCACAAACCCAGGTATCAAACCTGTGTCTCTTATATCTCCTGCATTGGCAGGCAGGTTCTTTACCACTAGCATCACCTGAGAAACCTAGTGAGCAGAGGAGCCTGGACTAACTCAAGTCTCCCAACTCCTGGTTCAGTGCTCTTTCTACAGCGTTAAATGTCTCATCATGAATCACTTCACATGCATAAAGCACAGATGTGCAGGGACTCTCCTGGGAAAAAAAGAAAATGATGTCAGTTCAAAATTGTAAATGAACGTTGATTGAGAGTCAGCTATGTGCCAGGTACTTTCCAACACATCAGCAAACCTTATCACTCTACCAGACCTTTCTGTGGCTTCCCATCACCCAGAATGCAGCCCAGGTTCTTGGCATAATAGCCAAAGGTGCCCGTGATTTTGGTTTACTCCCCAAAGCACGGGACACTGCCTTCACTTCGTCTTTCTGTCCTCCAGGAAGTCGGTTCTGGCCCGGCCCACCCCCACACCCTGGCTGGGCTGGGGCTCTTCCTCCACAGTCCTCCAGCTCCTGTGTGCTCTCACTGCAGCGCTTTCCACACTCCATCACCAGGCTCTGTTTATTTCTGACTCGTCCTCAGATTCTGAACTCCTTCAAGGCAAAGATACTGCATAGTTCCAGGTGAGATGGTGGGTGCGCAACCAATGTTCCTGGACTGAATGCTCACTACCATCCTACCCAGTGTACAGAGTCATCTTCACTGGACAAATGAGGAAATAGACATTCAGACACACCGCATGACTGTTCGGCATCAGCCTTTAGAAGAGTCCCCAGCTGGGCCTAAAACTCACCCAGGCCCTCATCCCCTTCCCTTCCCTGCCTTATTCAGCCTTAGATGGTTCAACTGACTTCTCTCTTTTAATATTTATTTATTTGGCTGCGCTGGGCCTTAGTTGTGGCCTTGATCTTTGTTGCAGCATACAGGATCTTTAACTGCAGCATGCAGCATCTTTTATTTTTAGTTGTGGCATGTGAAGTCTTAGTGGCAGGATGTGGGATCCAGTTCCCTGACGTGGGATCTAACCCAGAACCCCTGTATTGGGAGTGAAGAGTCTTAGCCACTGTACCACCAGGGACGTTCTGCTTCAATTGATTTCTGCTTTTCCAACCAGAGTTAGTACACAGAACAAGCCCTGCCATTCAGTGCTATCAAGAAAGCATGTGTCCTGGCTTCTCCCTCCTCCAGTCAGCATGGCTCAACTATCCCTTGAGAAAAGACCCTCATGGGTCACCTTGGAAGGAGTGTTGTCCTGTGGGCTTCCACAGAGGGCTGACCAGGACCCATGGGTGAAAATCAGAGGGTAGAATATTCACATGAGTTCACAAACTTGGAGCATTCACTCTGGGTCAAGCATTTCTCAATAACTAGATCTATCAGAAACAAGAAGAGGCTATTGACCATGGCTGGAGGGGGCACCTAGAGGCAGTATGAACTCTTGGCAGCAATGTTACAAGCAGAGACAGAAGCATTTGCTGTGGGTGGGGGTGACCTGACGTGACTCCCAAAATCTCTGAATGTGGAACCCTGAGCCCATAGGCCTAGGGTCCCTCTCAACCCCAGCCCCTCCCCAACTCTTCCAAACACTATAAAAAGCCAAGGCTTAGGAAATGTAACTAAACTAATTTTGTGAAATATTCTAAAATGTTCTTTAAGTATGGCTCTAAATGATTTTGTTTCCAATACTTCCTGGCAGAAAAATATTACCCCTGCATTTCAATGCAGAGGAAATAAGCAGGCTGCATTTGGCCAAATTCATTTATTTAAGTTATTTCCTAAAATGAGTGTAATTTGGAAATCACTGGTATTATTTTCTCCCAGTACAGGTTAATGCCTTATCCGTGGCCTCTGGAAGGGACACTTCTTGCAAAGAGAGTTATTAGTTTTTTATTTAGAATGTACTGTATGGGTGATTTGTGGGTGTAACAAACCTGAATAATTTAAAGTAGTCTTTATTTGCTGAGAACTGCAGTTTTTTTTTTTTTTAAGTAGATTTTAAATCTTTAAACTTTCAGAGATTAAGAGAGATCGGCCAGGGGATTTATTTGTAGCAGGAATTTCTTTTTCTTATGCTTGCGTCTTTCCCAGCACCCATTCTTCTCTCCTGCCTCCATCTAGAATCATGTAATGTCAGCGATAAAGGAGATAGTAGATGGCCATCTTTTAGAGCGGTAGGTTTCAGACTTCTTTTATGGCCAAATCCTTTATGCAAAGAAAAATTTTAGCCCCTCTAGCAATAAAACAGGGAAAACCAGAGCTGCTCTGGTGGGGCTTGGGGGTGGGAATCATCCTTCTCAGCTGACCAGTCCATCTTCATGCCAAGACCCACAGAACTCCTGGGAACACACTTTGAAAACAAAGACCCCTCATTTCACAGTAAGAGAACAGAGGCCAGAGGGTAGGGAATGACTTATTCAAGGACAATGCAGAATCAGAATTAAAATAATGTCTCCCATTCCCTTTTAGCTCAGACTGTAAAGAATCTGCCTGCAATGCAGGAGACCCATTTTCCACCCTGGGGCGGGAAAGATCCCCTGGAGAAGCAAATGGCAATCCACTCCAGTATCCTTGCCTAGAGAATCCTGTGGACAGATCATGGGGTCACAAAGAGTCAGACACGACTGAGCAACTGTCACCTGCTTGCTTGCTCCTGACCCAACTTATGTGCATCCCATCAGATCCAGCTGCCTCTTGCACTAGGCTTTGCTGTTTGCACATAGATCTGTCAACCATCTTTCAATTCCCATCTCTTGGTGGGAGTGATAAGAAGCAACTCAGCACAGGAGCACAGCACAGAATCGCACTCATGCATGTTAGCGGCAGTCATAACGGTGGTCCCAGGCCACATCCTCCTGATGTGTGCACTTAGCAGCCGTCCTCTGGCTCCAGCAAGGCTTGGTGGCTCATTATTTCTAAGCAGGGCACGTTTTTCTGCAGTCCCCTTTCCAAAGAGCAAATGGTGACAGCAGCCGGGAATGCAGAGTCAGCAGAAGGGGAGCCGCTTTGCCTGCAAAGGCCCGGCAGCGACCCCACACCCTATGCCCCTTTTCTTTATACCTGGAAACCCAGGCCTTTTTCCTGGGGTCTGGGGCACCCTGTGCCAGCCAACACTCACCAAAGGCCTCATCTCAGTACCATACCCAACGCAGATTCCATATGAACCAAGGGCAATTTTTGTTTGCCCTTCGCTTTTTATTTCTAAGGAGAAAAGCATCTTGCTACATAAAAGGTCTTTTGTTCTGCTAAGGACCTTGGTGAGTATAGGTGTGAATTTAGCAGGTAAAGGCTTAAGGGGATTTAACTTCACTGCATAAAGAAAGGGACAAGTTCATTTTGTTTGCTAGAGATGCTAGAGTGGACAGGAGGGAGATGGAGTGGGCCTGGCAGGCTCTGCCACCTGGCAGGAAGCTGGAGTCCAGTTTGCTACATGGACTAGAGGGATTTTAAAAGCAAAAATCCCTAACATGAAATTTTAAGTTATCTGTGCTGCTGCAGTCAAAATCCTGCCCCTTCCTCTGCTTTCAGGAAGCCTTCTCTAAACTCAAATTCCCTGTTGTAAGTAGCTTTCCTGGAGGAAATCAGGAGAATGAACTGAGTTCATATCTCAGTTGGTGAGGGAGAGAACCAGACATGTGAGTGGAACAGTGAGAAAATCCCTAAAGGCAGCGCTTGAATTAAAACTGGAGCTCAAAACCAGAGCTGATCACAAAAACAGAAGACTCTGGGCAATGCTTCATCATCTTGGGGAGAGTTTACTACTTACACACTCCATGAAATGGGTGTCTGGGTCTGTTTTGTTTTCATTTTAATTCATGGGAAGATACCATCTGATGTTCAATTTATATGTCAGACAGCCAGCACATCTAACACTGTAGAAACACAGATTTTGCCTGTGCTGTCAGGGAACCTAGTGAATTAAGATATTGTAACAGTTGTTAATTCAAGCCGGTAACATTTGCTGACTCTAGTTGAGAGTAACTTTCTTTCTTTCTGTTTGGTGTATTTGTCCTTGCCTGGGTTTGAACACTACCAGAAATCTTTAGTCCCTCCTCCACAAGCTCTCGCAGAGCCACATGAGATTAGTGCAGTCATGAGGTTGAGGGAGAATGATTGCCTCATTCCAAAGCAAAAAGCATAAAAGAGGTTCACAGAGTATTTAGCCTTTGCTCTTACTAGTGATCGAGAACAATAAGACAAGCATGCTCACTCTTCAGAAAAGGTCATCTGAGGTGCTGGGAAGTCCTAGAGACAGACACAGATCACTGCTGAGTGTGAATAAATTAGATCGGATCTGAAAGGTAAGGGAGAATTTGAGGACACCCAGGAATTTGGGGAAACAGAGAAAGAACCTTGGTGTTCATTTCCAAAGTCCTTCAAGTTGGGAGAGAAAAGTCTCACCTGGGGAGAAAACCTCAGGATAGAGGTGGAGGGTCTAAGCCCATAGCTGGGATGATGGTCAGGGAGGGATATTTTCTCTGGGAAGATCAAAGGAATGAGCATGTTTAACCAAGCAGGTGGGTTCTCAAAGTGTGGCTAGTTTGAAGCATCCCAAACTTTAACCCTTTGTATCACAAGTTTTCTTCCAATAGGAATCCAGTTTCCCTTCCCACTAAACCACATCCCTGACTTGCCATGAGTAGCCCAGGGCCAAGACTAGAGTACTAGCTTAGACCCCAGAGGTTTGGATTTCCGCCTTAACTCTGGCCTTCTTGGATTGTAAGTCAGCTACCCAAGCGTCAGCTGGGGCATTATTAAATCATGAGGTGTCAAGTGCTTTCTATTTCAAGGAGCAGAACACTTTCTTCAAATAAAATCTTATTCAGTAGCTCAATATACAAAAGAGATCAAAGCAGAATTGTCTAGAAGAGAGTGAAGGTGACTGTGGCCCTCCCTAAGGAACCCTGAGACACACAGTGCTGTGGACATAGCCTTCACCTAGCAGATCACGTGGAAGGTACCCCGGGATTGTGCAGTGGAGCAGTACTAACTTTAAAGCTCCACAGAGCACAGTTCAAGCAATCACAGGACAACCTAATCCCCTTCCAGTTCCCACAGACTATGGGGATACACATTCTCCAAAATAGACCAGTCACAGGGCTAACCCCAGTTCTTTGTCTTGTCCCAACTCAGCCTGCTTGCACCCCAGGAGACTGGAGGCTGGGGAATTAGACACGATAAAGGAGGAGAAAGGACAGAAGTGGAGACAAAAAAACAAAACCGTCCCCACTTAAGCATAGGTGTATATGAAAAGTGAAAGTGTAGTGTCCGACTCTTTGTGACCCCATGGACAGTAGCCTGCCAGGCTTCTCTGTCTGTGGAATTCTCTAGGCAAGAATACTGGAGTGGGTTGCCATTCCCTTCTCCAGGGGATCTTCCTGACCCAGGAACCAAACCTGGGTTTCCCACACTGCAAGCAGATTCTTTTACCTTCTGAGCCACAGGACCTCCATCTAACTGTAAAACACACTGAAGAAGGAAGTTGCCATTATGAATAGAGTGAATCTTGAACCAGAGTCACGGGGTCTGATTTCTCAAGCCAGTTCTGTCACTTCCAAGCTGTGCAACCTCTGACACCTTATCTGTGAGGTGGGAGAGAAACAAATGCCTGCCATACAAGTCTGTTTTGAGGAACAGAAGAGAAATATGTGTTAAAATACATGTAAACTATAACATGTATATAATTTAAGATATTATTATTGCCTTATTAGTTTAACACCTTTGTGGGCTTCTCCTGCCTGCAATACAGGAGCCACAGGAGACTTGGGTTCGATCTGTAGGTCGGGAAGATCCCCTGGAGGAGGGCATAGCAACACACTCCAGTATTCTTGTCTGGGAAATCCCACAGTCAGAGGAGACTGGCAGGCTACGGTCCATGGGGTTGCAAAAAGTTGGAGACGACTGAAGCAACTTAGCACACCCGGCATCTTTTTAGCTGTGCTGAAGATTTTAGCCCAATCCTTTACACCACTGAATCCTTTATACCACTGATTCAGTTGATGTTTGAGGAATTCTGCAAATAATGGAATCACATTTCAATTTTGTAATAAATTTGAATATTTTTAAACTGTGATTCAGTGTTAGAAAAGAAAATTACAAGATGCCCAGAGAACATTTAGGGGCTTGGGATTGGTGGAGCGAGGAAGATTTACAGAAGAAAGTTATGTCTGGGAGTTAAGGGATGCAGAGGTGTGGGGAGGCCAAGGGAAGAGCATGAATGGAGATCCTACAACAGGAAAAAACATGGGGTAGCTAATGAAGTGCAAGAGGGAATTCCCTGGTGCTCCGGTGTTAAGGACTTTGTGCTTCCACTTCTAGGGGCATGGGTTTGATCCCTGGTGGTGGAACTAAGATCCCGCAAGCCATGCAAAATGGCCAATAAATAAATAAATATAATTTAAAAGTACAGAACTGGAAGAAAGAAGGCCAGTGTGGCCGGTGGGAAAGGACAATGGTGAGAGTCATGAGATGAGGTTAGTGAGGGGAGGTAAGCAGGGGCCAGACCAAGCTTTCATGATCAAGCTAAATCTTATATAGAATTCAGAAAAAAAAATTACACTTTTATTTATTTATTTTTGGCTGTGCTGGGCCTTCACTGCTGCACAGGCTCATCTCTAGTTCCAGTGGCTCCTCACGGGTTGTGGAGCACAGGCTTCTCGCTGTTGCAGAGCACAGGCTCTAGGGCGAGCAGGCTCCAGCAGTTTTGGCTCCCAGGCTCTAAAGCACAGGCTCCACAGTTGTGGCACATGGGCTTAATTGCTCTGCAGCATGTGAGATCTTCCCCGACCAGGAATCGAACCCATGTCTCCTACATTGGCAGGCAGATTCTTTACCACTAAGCCACCAGGGAAGCCAGGATTCAGAAAATTTTGCTCATTATTTTTTTCTCATTACCAAATATATTTTCATTTGGACACTCATCAGGATACGAAATAAAAATATCAAGATGCTGAAGCACATTGGCCAGCCTGATTAAGAACGGGGCAGGGATTGTAGCTGAATAATGCAAAGCCTCAGGACATGACGAGGACCCAGCACGCCAGGAAGCTGCTGAAACCCTAGTTACATGAAGGAATGACTGAAAGAATAAACAAATGACCTTCAGTTTAACCTTTCATTTATCAACGATTCTGCCCAAAGAACTGGAAACTAATTCATTAGATCCTCAGCTGGGGCCTAGACCTTCACCCACTGAGAACTGCCCACCCCATCCCACCCTCCACAGCGGAAACTAGATTCCTAGACTTTAGTTTTTGTGTTAACTTCCTGCCGTACATCGTGCAAACACCCATAAAATCTTCCTAAATCATAAGAGCCTTTTTAAAAGCACATCGACTAAAGCCTTCAGCCTCCCTTCTCAGATCCCGTATCTGAATCTCTTTGCTCTCCCTACCTACAGATCTCTGTTCTCTTCTAACAGCTCCTCCTGCTGTGGGCATCTTTTTGCCCCTCAAACAACTGTAAATGTGAAAATGATTCTTCTGAAAGCCAAAACCTATCTCCGTGAAGCATTCATTCATGATTTTATTTCTTCTACTCTTTGAGGATATACAGATTAAAGCTACCTCCTTTTTCAAATAAGAGCCTCTCATAAATGTCTTTCCTCCATTTGTTCCATAGAAATCGTGTTTCCGTTTTAGATCAGAAAAGCAAAGTTCTATGCCCAGTGAAGATTCTAACGTAACAGGGTCATGGGCACAAAACACAGCACTCGTAGGTGGTGTCTCCATGTCCTTGTTATGTGCTTTGGGTCTTCATATGGGGAGTTCAGGAAGATAAACATCAGGGCCTTTGGCAACTAGGGCTAAGGTTTGAGCTCAATTTGAAGTCTCCTGTGAAATATGTTGGTGGCTTGAACTCTGACACTTGTGAGTATTAGCTCACACAGTAAAACTATCATGACTAATTCAGCCCAACTGGAGGAAGTTATTGGCGGGATGCAGGGTAGCTGGGGTGACTTAAGGCATTGCTTTTTGAGAAAGGAAACTTGCATGAACGAAGACTGAATGATTTGTTAACCCCCAGAGAAGGTGTTACATATAGGTCAAACCTGAGTTCATTGCTAGGGCAGCTGTGCTAAAGGGCTCTGGCTATAAATTCACCTTATTTCAGCATTTATAACAATGGGTTTAAGAACTTCGAAGAGTGTCCAGAATAATTTAATAAAGCTTATTTTTGTTATATGGGTCTACTTGAAATAGGGCCATGATCTTTATCTTTTTTTTATGACTAACCACTACACAGAACCACTCCTTGCCTTTATTGTCAGAAGTAAGATCCTCCTCCTCCTCCTCTCAAGTGGACATTCATGGAGCAAGGGAAGGAATTCCATGACCCCTGGAAGGCTTTGGTCAGCAGTGTAGCACACCATGGCAGTAATCTCTGGGCCACCATTTGGCTTACTGAATCCTCTTGACTTTAATTGAAACCCAGATGTAATCTTTTACAGCTCAATGATTTTTTTCTCCCAGGCACTCTGATGAAATATAAACAGTTCCTTAGTATACAGTGAAAATAGTTTCTATTCCTCATTCCTGTTTCTAATTAATTGTTGAGCAATTAGATTGAACCTTGATCTGTAGCAGTCACTATAAAATTATACCACTGCAGAGAGTCTTAATAATCATAGGCATCACCACAAAAGATGTTCTGGAGGAAAAAAAAGAGGAAAAATATTTTGAGGGCTTAATTCATTCAATTAAAAATATAATAATATTTTAACTTGAAAGAATATCTATCGCCTGAACTAACGAGGTTCTTTCAGCACCCTGGTGAATGAGACAGATACAGAAAGATAATGGAAAAATGCTGAGTTTAAGTGACTAGCTGGTGGTTGACACGATGGAAAACCATGGCAGAACTCAGCAGGGGACCCCTCCTGCTAACCATCATAGACCAGAGCCAATAGTCACAATCTAAATTAAACACCCCGAGCCCAAGAGAGTCGCAGAGATGTCACGATCATACCAGAAAAATTACAACCGGGACTTGCCTCAAAATTCCAAACGTGCATCAGAGGAAAAGCATACTGTTCCCCCACCCCGCTCTGATTTCCTCCCTTGGAAAAATGACGGCAGTGCCATTTCTAATTCAGTGTTATGCTGGGAAGGTTGCAAATTAATTACAATTATGCCTTCTTTGTGCCAAGTGATAATTTACTGCAATTAATTATCAAAAGATCTACTGCTGTCAATTATGATACTTGCTCTTGAGGGGGGAGGAGCTATTTGTGAGCCTCTGAAATCTGTAAGCAAGTTATGTTTTGCCCTTTTTCTTTTCCACTTCCAATTAAGCTATTATAATTTGTTTTCATTATGCCAAACACAATGGAAAAACTAACAATGTTACTCTAACCTTTTTCTTAGTCTAAACATTATCTAGACTTTCATTGAGTCAACATGCCTATTGTTACACCTGCAAGTCGTACATGGAGGGAGGCATACTTCAGAATTAATGAGCGCAGCTGCGGTCTCTCTTACATTCAGCACTTGTAAAATAGACCTCTTTAAAGTGCCATTATCACAATATTGATAGAGTTATTTATAGCATTGCAAACGCTCCCAGTCATAACAGAGGACTTGTTATCCACAGCGAGTTCATGCTGCTGTCATCCCCTGGCCTCTATCCAGAGCTGGGGAGCAGGCACCAGGTGGACCATCTTTCAAAAATGAGCTCTAAAAGATGTCCAAAAAAACTTGTTCTTAAAGTGAATTTGATCGCCAACAGTTTTTCCAGTGACAGAGTGACTACCTGTAGGAATCATAGTAAGTGGGCCAGAGCCCATGCACATAAGATATGGCACCTATAACCCAACCCAGCACAGTTCTGCAGGGAAATGGGAAACCCGAGGGACAAGGCTTGCACCATTTCTTCGTAAATCAAAGAGGTGCCCGTGCAGGGCAATGTCAGAAGAAATTGTCCATTTCCATACCTTTGCTTGTGCTCTTCCATTCAACAGTGGATGATCACCCTTTCTTTTTTCTGTGAATGAACTTCCTTATTTGCATCTTCTCCCCATAAAATGTAAGTGTTTTGTGGATTAAGCATGCACCTTATTTGTGTCCTGATTAGCCCAGTGGGAAAGTACTATACTCTGTAATTAGTACCCTGTAAATTTAATTGAGGCTCCCTTGTCAGGCACCAAACCCTGTGTCAAGCACAGTAGTAGCCCTGTAAAGCAGTACAAGTCCTAAATAAGTCATCATTTCTTCTCTTAAGAATGTCATAGTCTAGGACAAGGGTCCTTTACCTTTCTTTGAATTTATAAGATCCTTCGTTAATCTGCAGAAGTAAACACTTCAGGATCTGTCCGTAGAGAAAGCAAGATGTCAGTCAAATAGACTCCAGGGCCAGGGCTCTTATAACAGAGGCTGCCTCAGAAGCCATCTGTCAGCACAAGGTAGAAGGCACTGAACTCATATATCCAGACCTTTTTACAAGAGTTGAAGATCCCTTCCAAATGTCCTTGGATGTGTGTGGTGGGACTGAGGTAGGGGACCAGCAGTGACTTACATGGCCTCTGTAAAGTAAGTGACTGTCTGCCAGGGACCCTCTGAAAAAGCGACAAGCTTCTCTGCAACAGATGGCCTGACTCTCTGTCACCTTTCAGGGTGCCCGTGTGGGTGAGAAATCTCTAGATAGTGCACCTAATTGTAGGGAGTCACAGTCTTATAAAGCCCATTCAGGGACCACCCCCACCCCCAGTCTCACCCCCGACCTCTCTCCATCCTATGATCAGTGGCAATGAATTACAAGAATTGTATGCTGGTTGGACAAGGGCATGCTTTGCCTGGGAAAAAGACTATTTATCAGCCTTCCTCCCAGAAGCACATTCTCCCTAAACAGGTTGGCCTGGCTTGCTTGAACAGAGAGAGCCAGCCAGTTATCCCATATTTTTGTAAGTTTGTTTGGACAAGTAGATTTGATTTCTTTTTCCTATCTGTATTTTGATTGAATCCACTTCCCCCACCCCACCCACATGCTAGACTCTCTCCTTGCTGGCAGTGAAGATGAGCACATGTTGATCAAACCTGCCAAGTGAATAGGTCAGCCCCTCTGCCAGCCTCCACCACAGAGTCCTGGGATAACAGAAACCCAGCTGAGAGGGAGAGATAAGCCCTAATGCATAATCTTCCCCACCCATCCACATCTGAGTTTGCAAATAGACATTCAGAAGTGACCCTGGCTCCCAGGGTTTTCGCCATGCTCTATTCTCGCCAGGCAAACCCTGCCCTGAGCTCCATTCCACAGACACCCATCTCTCACCTGCATGGACACGCTAAAGGGAGACAGGTCACATGGCCATCCTGTGGGAATAGCCTGTCACTTATCTTGGGGCACAAGACCAAACTATCACATAGCTTGCAGAGACCTTTCCCTCTGAATCCCATCACCTGCATTTATTGCTCCTAAAGGGAATTTTTCCCTTTGCACAGGGTAGCTGGAGATGGCCACTTCATTATGGGTACATTATGTTCACTTCTTCTGAGAGGCAGCCCCTGTCATAGGAAAAGCCTGGTGAAGTAGGGATCCCAAGATACTAATCCTAGCTCTACTGTATCATAGTCACTTTTCCCTTCAAGTCTTCACTTCCTCATCAGCAGAAGGAAGGAATCAGCCTAAATGAGAGGCTGCAACCTCAAGCACCCTCTAGGACCAAGAAGGTCACATAGATGACAGTAGCTGCCAACAGGTGGTGTTCAGAGCCATGGTGATGAGAGAAAGCCTCCCTTACCTAAAAAGGCATTTTTTTCTTTTCTAAAATTGTTAAATGTGCTTGAACAGCAAAATATGTCTGCATTCGAAATTCGTCCTATGACTGCAAGTTGTGAGCGTGGGCTATATTGCTCACAGCCAAAGCAAAATGATACTATTGGTATTTCAGAACTTGTTTTATTTAGTGGATCTCAGAAGTATTTAAGATGTTTTAAATAGAATCAGTGAAATTAAATAGATTTCAAATATGAAATTTTAGGGACTTCCCTGGTGATCCAGTGGTTAAGACTTCATCTTCAATGCAGGAGGTGGAGGTTCAATCCATGGTCAGAGAGCCAAGATCCCACATGCCTTGAGGCCAAAAAACCAAAACATAAAACAGAAGCAATATTGTAACAAATTCAACAAAGACTTTAAAAATGGTCCACGTTAAAAAAAAAAAAAATTAAGAAATTTTAACTGAAGCTTCCTTGGCAATTACTGGTTCTGTTGCTGTCTTTGACATTAGTCCCTTCTGCCTGGGGCAACTTAGAGCAACTGTGGGTGATGGAGTCAGTCCAGGTGGGCTCCAAAGTCTCCTGCAGGGTCTAGCCCCTAAAAGCAACCTTTAGGACCACTGCTACTCTGGGCAGCTCTTCTGCTCTGTCCACGAGCTCCTAACTGCATCACTCCTTCTCTCTCCCCCATCTGTCCAGGAGAAATGACCCTGCCTGCAGCCCACCCTTTCTCTTCTCATGTAGGACTGGAAGTAGGCAGAGGGGCAGAGTTCCTCGCAAAGCTAGCTATCCTGAGGAAAAATTGTTGGTGATGTTATTCACTTTCTCCCCATCCCCTGTGGAGCCATTGTGCCCATGTGGAGGAGAGAAGGACGCTCCCCTGCTTCGTGCTCCTCTGGCTGCACCTGTGCTTACCTCTGTCACTACACTTTCCTGCTGTATTACTTTTTTATATCATCCGCATGTCTGTTTCTCCCACTAAATCTGTAAGGCCCTTGAAGGTATTTTTGTGTCCCCGGTTTCTAGCATAGTGTCTGACAAACAGTAGATTCCACTCATTTTTTATATTATTCCTTACTTCTTATTTATTGCAAGGATGTTGAATTTATATAAACAAAATAAAGAAGACAGGGCGTTCTGGGCTTGGGGGAGCATAAACATAATAAACATAATCTATCATTATTTGTATTTCTTCAGAATGTCTGCCTTTTCCACTCCATGGCACTGCCAGCACCTAGGGCAACCCCTGACATATAGTATGTGCTGAATTAATATTGTCTAAATGGATGAATGAAAGAAGGGAGAAAAGCCATTTTGCACAATCTCTATTTCCATCAGCCTTCCTGGAAAAATTGCTTTTCTTCCTTGCTTTCTTGAAGTCACATACCAGACTCTCCCCTCTTAAGCCATGTGTTGATAATTTATATCTTAGCATTGGCTGAGGGTCTCGAAATCTTGAAAGAAAACCCTATACAGAGCTCATGTTCATACACAATAAACCAGACTGACAGTTAAATCAGAAAGGCTGTTTCATAATTTAATTAAACTCCCTTAAATGTAGACATTAGTCAAGGACAACTTTATTGATTGAGTCTAATTGCATATATTTTCTTATACTTTTACTGAAGCCTATTTTTCAAGTCACTTGAAAGACTAGTCCCATTTTTGAAAGAGGATACGACAAAGTGAGGTTTTAATTCATTACCTTTTGGACATACTGTCATTCCCTGGCTAGCACCAATCCGTTACAGAATGTGATAGTGTAATTACTTATAGGACTCCCAATCCACCTTTTTACAAGTCTTAGCTACTAGAAAATTCTGAAGATCTCTCTGATGTTCATTCATTTAATCAGTCAGTCAGTCATTCGACAAACATTTATTGAACCTCAGCTACGTGCTAGAATTACAGAAATGAATGATGCACGAAACTGCTCTCCAGGAACACCCAGTTTGATGGAGGAGGCTGATAAATAAATAGTTTATTTACTGTAATATGCTCAGTGGACTAAGAGATCTGTATAAAACACCAGGTACCCCAGAGAAGGATGGGGTGACTCATGAGGGAGAGGTCAGGGAAGGCTTCACAGAGTCATGTGTGAGCTGGGTTTCATTAAACCTTATATAGTAAAGGGAGTAGGAGTGCTTTAGACAAATAAAGTGGGGTAGGGACATTCCAGGCGATGCCACCACTAGAGCAGATATATCCACAAGAGGAAGTAAGGAGCAACTAAAGCACTGAATGCCTGAGGTGGAGGAGTAGCAGGTCACCCTAGAGAAGGAGCTGAGTGTCAGGATGAAGACTGGGGGATGATCAGCTTGACACTGCAGAAAGATGACCCTAAGCAGTTGCATAGAAAATAAACCACAGAACAGTAGGTCTCATGCTTCTAGCTCAAGTCACCCTGTCCAGCACCTCCTTCCCCAACTTTCTATGGACCAGCAGTGAGAATCCATTCCTTGCCTTTTCTGTGAGGCTACCTATAGCCCTTGATTCCTGGTCCCTTTCTCCATCTTCAAGGTCAGCAGCATTGCTTGTGTCTGATTGTACTTTCATCCTCAGATCTTCTCTGACTCTCCTCTTTAGCCTCCCACTTCCACTTTTAAGGACTTTCGTTTATACATTGGATCTACCTGGATAATCTAGGATCATCTCTTAAAGTCAGCTGATTATCAGCCTTAAATCCCCCTTGCCATGTCAGGTAACCTATTCACAAGTTTCAAGGACTGTGACATGGGCATCTTCGAGAGGCCATTACTTTGCCATTACAAGGAGGAAGCAGACAGAATGAGACAGGTTTGAGACATTTGTGAGGAGGAAAGCACCTAGTGTGATGGAAAGAGCCTTTTCCACTGTGGCTTTGACGTTAGAGATCTGGGTTACATCAACAACTCATCCACATGCTCACCCATGAGTTAGGACAATTCAGTTGATATTTCTGAGTCTCAGTACCTTCATCTATCAAGTGAGGATAACCATAACTACCTCCCAGAAAAACTGAGGGAATAAAATTTTTTTAAAAAAATTAAGGAAGCAGTGGTTGGCCAAGAGTAAGTACTCAAAAAATGAGGAGAAAGAGTAAAAAGTTGGTTCCAGCTAAACTATTAGGAGCTAGCAGAGGAGTAAAAAGACGACAGGGCTGGACAAGTAAGCAGAATTCATACCATCAAGAGCCTAGAATGCCAGAATTTGACTATGAAATGCTATCAAAGACACTGACTAGAACAACAATGAATGGCCGGAATATTCACCAAGCAAACAAGAGTGTCAGATGAATCAGAATGAGCAGCTTTGGCATGAAGAGTCCCTGAGGACAGGTAGGCGAGCCTCCCGCACAGCTAGATATCACATTTTAAGCCAATAAGCAGAAAATAAATACCCCATCCTGCTTCTGCCCATGGCAAACAGCGTGTTGCCCTCTAAGTGCTCAGTTCATGTTCACACATAATTTTAAGTCTGCTTTAACCTCAGATTCATAGATTTCCAAGTTACGCAACATCTGGAGCACCAAGGACACTGGAAAAGCCACTCTGGGAGCCTGCCATTCAGACAGTGGTATCTCAATAAGCATTTGTTGATCAAAAACTGCAAACACAGCAGAAAGAAGATTTGGAAACCAAAACCAGGTCTTTTGACATGGAACAGAATTTGAAAAGTTTGAACTGTGACATATTGAAAAACATATTTTGCAAGTGAGCACCTGGGGAAAATTATCATCTAAGGTCAGCAAAAACATCCAAGGGAGAAGAAAGAGAGTCTAGAATATTTGTGCATGTAAAGGGAACATTTTGGACTTATTTTCCTTTTTGTCCAAATCATATGCACACACACACACACACACAACCTGGGGCAATGCCTAATAGAAATCGTCAAGCAGTAGCTTTGAACGTTCAGGAAGAGTCTTCTAAGTTCCTATGACTATTATACCGTCAGATATCCCTAACTAATATTTGTTAATTAGCAATAAGAATTTGTTTTGTAAAATTGTTGTGCAATTGACAATATAGTTTTTATGGCTTTTCTAGTTGATTAGCTAGTCAGGTAGTCCTATATAAATCGATATACTTCTGATAATAAAAATAATATTTTTTGAATGACTGTTTTCCTCTTGATTATAGGCCTAACAAATGAACACTGTGCTTACTGCACTGATCTCTGCCAATAATATGAATCATTTTAGGGCATGTGTAGTGAGTTCCAAATGTGTCAACTTTAGCTTCCTGGTTTAGAATACTTGCCAGAGCATTTGTCGTAGACCAATGTCACCATGTCTCCAGAAGTTTCCTTTTAAAATGTAGATTTGTTCAGTGGCACTAGTGGTAAAAAAACAGAACAAAACAAAAATCTGCCAATGCAGGAGACACAAGAGAAGTGGGTTTGATTCCTGGGTTGGGAAGATTGATCCCCTGGAGGCAATCCAAACCAGTATTCTTGCCTAGAGAATCCCTTGGACAGAGGAGTCTGGCAGGCTATAGTCCATGGTGTCACAAAGAGTCGGACATGACTGAAGTGACTTAGCATGCAGCAGGCACGCAAGGCAAGTGAAGCAGAACTAATATTTGTAGAACTCCTCTCTAAGCTTTTTCATGGACATTATCTCACTTAGTCCCCACAGCAACCCTGTGGTGAGCAATTATGAGTCCCATTTTATAGACGAGAGGGTGAACCTGAGAGTTTAATATCTTGCCAAAGGTCTTTCCACCAGTAAGTGGCAGAACTAGGATTTAGACCCAGTTTTCTCAGCCAGCTTTACTTCCAGCTGCCAAGACAATTGGAAAGTTAAAGCAAAAGTCACTGATGAACCAGAACAGATGCTGAAACCTATAGGAAGAGGCCTGAAAAAGAGTCACCCTCACTCTCTGACTTCTGTTAAAGAACACCTCACTTAACTAGGAATTACTAATTTGTCCCCAAGAAGAAACCAAGAAAGATTTCAGTCAATAAATCATCCCTGGATGGCAGTTGAAAGCAAGGCAGATAATAACAGCTATCGTCATAATAATATTTATTCATTCATTTGTACCTACTGTATGCCAGGCGTTCTTCTAACACCTTCGAGATACAAACTCTTTTAATCTTACAACACTTCTGTGAGGCTGGTACCATTGTCATTCCATTTTATTGATGAAGAAGTAGAAGCACAGCAAGACCACAGGGTAAGTGACAGATGAGAATCAACCCAGGCAAGTCTGGTTTCAGCACCCACAGTCTTATCCACTAAACGTCACTGCCTCCATAAAGGAGATTCCGAGTTATATAATATCAACGAAAACAGAATCACACTGATACAAGAGGGTTTTTAGCCACAGAAGTAATGATGGATGCATGTTTATAAACTTTGCAATTTATAAAAGCAACTTATTCATTATCATTCATATCATTCATTCACTATTATCTCAATTGATTCTCTTAAAAAGAGACTGAAAGTATATTTTTTTATCCACACTGTACTGATCCTTTCATTCATTCAACAAATTTATATAAAGTGAACACTTGTCTTGAACAAGCTTTGGAGATAGAGAAGTACTCAAAAAGAATCTCATCTTTGCCTTTATAGAGTTTACAATACAGTAGACAGGATATTCTTTAATAAATAATCATGTGAGTATGTAATTACAAATGGTGCTAAGAACTTTGCATGAAAAGTATTGGGGATTATGAGAGCATATAATAGAAGATGACCTAGGTATTCAAAGACTCGCTGATAGATCTAGGCTGGAAAACATCCATGAGGAAGTTAATTTGAGCTAAATTCTAAGAACAATTGAGAATTAATTTAAATTTTACCCTTTGAGTAAAGACTTCCTCCCTACTCAAAATAGCAAGCACTTTTCATAGACCTTACTCCTCTCTAATCTTCCCTAACAATTATCATCTTCTAACAAACAGTTTACTTATTTATTATGTTTCTTTTGGTCTGAGTACCACCTCACCCCCAACTAGAATATGAGTTCTATGGGGATGGTGAATCAGTTTCATTCACTCAAGTCTTTAGCAAACGTAGGACCTCAATAAATATAACAAAGGAACTAGTGAAAGGGGCTTGGGGATGTCATAACCAACAATAAAGGGAGAACATTTCTCAGTAGATATATCCCTCTCTCAAAGGACCTGGGGTAGGAGGGTGTATCCATTTTTGATTTTGGCCATACCACACGGCAAGTGGAAATCTTAGTTTCCTGACCAGGGATTGAACCCGTGACCCCAGCAGTGGAAGCTCAGAGTCTTAATCACTGGACTGTGAGGGAAGTCTCCATATCGATTTTGAAGGAACTCAAGAAGGCCATCAGGCATGTTGAACAAGGAAGAGAGTGGCAGAAAATGAGATGTAAAGGGAAGATTAGACCATGTTGTGAGAAAAAGGAAATTCAGAGTGAATGATTCCCCTCACCAAAGAAAAGGAGCCATATGTGTATTTCAAGTAAGATCTAGCCGACTTTGTCACCTCTTAGAATTCTCTAAGAGGAGTAGGGAACTACATGCTCTTCACACAAAAATGACCAAGCTTAAGCAGATGACATGAACAATGACAAAGAATGCTCAGATTGGGAAAATAATTAATAGATGGTTAAAATATGGTCATTTAACATGCCTGAGGCAGAAAGGCTTGATGGATGTAGTTGATTTATGAGCAGCTGGATATTAACGCACAGAATGTCAAAGTGTCTGAATTTTGTAGAGTTTCCTAATTCTGCTTTGTTAGAACATAATATTTAAAAAGTGGTATCCTAGATCATTACTGTCTCAGCTAGAGATAATTGATATTGTGGCAGATAGCCAGCATTGTTGAAGGAAAGAGAATGTTTCAGGAGGCCAGCAACACCAGACCTTCTAGGACCCATGGATAGATTCCTACTTGCCTGCCCCAAGGCACCGTTGACCTCTTACAGGAAGGAATCTCTTCAGGAAGTCTTCCTTAGAACAAGATGGCAGAGGGGGGACTCCTTTATGTCCCTCCACCTGGTTCAGAAGAGAGAGATTTGTGTCTTTTAATTAAAGTGCATCTTTGTCAAACTAGTGTTCTTACTGTCAAACTAGTGTTCTGACCAGAAGCTTATTTCATACAGACTCCCAGATTACACCTAATATGTGGTAGGACTCTTGAAACCCTGTGGCACAGTATTACAGGAGGAGCTTGGGGTTTGATTCTGTCAAACAAATTAAATGTCTGCACTTCATACACTAACAAGGACAAATTAAACACTCATCAAAAGGGAGATACCTTTTAATGTGCAACGTCTGCAGCCTCCTTGACACCAGCTAGCTTTCTCAACAAATCCCAGACTGTCTTCACTGGACACATGAAGATGGCATTTTATTTCCAAGGTAGTCATTTCTAAGATTTGTCTTCCCTAAAAGGATGATTCTTATTCCGGCTACTCTGAAAGTCTAGTTAGTACAGGAAAGAGTTTAACCACCACAGATAGTTTGTTCTCACAAATAAACATTGCCATAGATGTCAGCTATTTATTTTGCCCAGAAGATAATTTATAGTAAATTAAATGGGACCGCCATTCCACTGACCCTTCCTAGAACTTTAAGAATGGCTATTTACAAATTGAACTATGATAACTTACTCTGTGATTCCATTCTCTGACATGGTCACTGCCAATTCTTTGGTTGCTGTAAGCTAGAGATATCCAGCACCTCATTTAGATGAAAATCTAGTTAAAACCTAACATAAGCATGTCTGGCTGTGGTTTTGTCAGGCAGCTATTGACCTGGGAAGCCCTTTAAAGAAGTAGAATCTTGCTACAAGTTATTATCTCATCTTTCCCAGTCTTTATATTAATTCTGGAATGCTACATGTTGAAAGCTAAAAGAGACCTTGAAAGAATATTTGGCCAAGTAATTCTCAAAAATAAGTCAGCTCTGCATTAGGATTAACTGATGTGCTTATTAAAAATACATTTTTCCAGGTTCCACCCCAGATCTGCTTGAACAAAGGTGGTGGTTGTGGAACCTAGGGATCCAGGTTAGCAATAAGTCCCTCAAGCGATCTAGGGGGCTTCCCAGGTGACTCAGTGGTAAAGAATCCACCTAGTGATGTAGGAGACACAGGAAACTCAGGTTCAATCCCTGGGTCTGGAAAATCCCTTGGAGGAGGAAATGGCAACCCACTCAGTATTCTTGCCTGGAGAATGCCATGGACAGAGGAGCCTGGGGTGGGGGGGACTGCGGTCCATGGGATCACAAAGAGTCGGGCGTGACTCAGCATGCAAGAGATTTTGTTCCTTAACTACTATGTTTGGAAACCAGAGTTATATTCTTCTCCTCACCCCATAATCAGACTACAAAACCCTCTTAGCAGATGAGATCTTATATAGAGAAAAGACAAATATTTCCCATGCACACTTTTAATTATTATTAGGAACAGAGAAAGGCCTCAAGTTATCAACATGCATTTCACATTTTCATCCTCTTATCTGGGTTGGTTAGGATACTGCATTATGTTGTAAGAGGGCTTGGTGTGGCTTTTTACAACTGTGTATTCTGTAGTGTTTTTTTTCATTTGGTGAAGTTTTGGCTGTTAATGTTTTTGGCCTTGTGCTTTGTACCATTTATTAAATAAAAATTAAAAAAAAAAGAAGAGTCTAGCAAGTGGGTTACAGTGGCCAGAGTTTCCAGGTGAGGTTATAGTCAACATCAAGCACCTGCTACATCTGGTTGAAGTAGGACTTACACAAGTAGCTGTTCTGATAGGAAATCCAAGACCATCACAGGAGGGGATCAACCAAGGTTGGATGAGGACCCAAATCAAGCACTTTTCATGGATTAAATTATTTAATCTAACAGTGACCCTCCTATACAGACCCTCCTATTATTAATACCATTTTAACAAGTGAGGAAAATAAAGCAAGGTTAAGTAACTTGCTCAAGGTCACACAGCTAATGAGTGGCTTCAGAAGCAGGCAAGGTGGCTATATAATCCACATCTTTAAACATTAAACACACTGCTTCTTCAGAAAGCTAATGATAAGGATTATGCTCTAATCAACAGAGAAGTGGAACACTCACTCAGTAGGAAAGACAGCCAGAGCTTGGCTGTAGCACAGGTCAACCTACCAGTCATTTAAAAAAAAAAACTTAAAAGCTTTTGTACACCAAAGAGAACTATAAGCAAGGTGACAAGACAACCCTCAGAATGGGAGAAAATAATAGCAAATTAAACAACTGACAAAGGATTAATTTCCAAAATATATAAGCAGCTCATACAACTCAATATCAGAAAACCAAACAACCCAATCAAAAAGTGGGAAAAAGACTACCCAAAGAAGACATTCAAGTGACTAACAAACACATGAAAAGATGCTCAAAATCGCTCATTATTAGAGAAATGCAAATCAAAACTGCAATGAGATATTACCTCACACCAGTCAGAATGGCCATCATCAAAAAGTCTACAGACAATAAATGTTGGAGAGGGTGTGGAGAAAAGGGAACACTCTTGCACTGTTGGTGGGAATGTAAATTGATACAGCCACTATGGAAGATGGTATGGAGATTCCTTTGAAAACTAGGAATAAAACCATCATATGACCCAGCAATCTCATCCTAGGCATATACCCTGAGGAAACCAAAATTGAAAAAGACACATGTATCCCATTGTTCATTGCAGCACTATTTACAATAGCTAGAACATGGAAGCAATCTAGACGTCCATCGACAGATGAATAGATAAAGAAGTTGTGGTACATATACACAGTGGAATATTACTCAGCCATAAAAAGGAACACATTTGAGTCAGTTCTAATGAGGTGGATGAACCTAGAACCTATTATACAGAATGAAGTAAGTCAGAAAGAGAAAGATAAATACCATATTCTAATGCACATATACGGAATCTAGAAAAATGGTACTGAAGAATTTATATACAGGGCAACAATGGAGAAACAGACATAGAGAATAGACTTATCGACGTGGGGAGAGGGGAGGAGAGGGTGAGGTGGATGGAGAGAGTAACATGGAAACTTACACTACCATATATGAAATAGATGGCCAACGGGAATTTCCTGTATGGCTCAGGAAACTCAAACAGGGGCTCTGTATCAACCTAGAGGGGTGGGATGGGGAGGGAGATGGGAGGGAGGTTCAAAAGGGAGGGAATATTTGTATACCTGTGGTTGATTTATGTTGAGGTTGACAGAAAACAACAAAATTCTGTAAAGCAATTATCCTTCAGTAAAAAAGTAAATAAATTTTTAAAAATAGATGATATAAATTCAATACTAATTTACATGAATTATATTAGAAAGAATATTCTTTGGATTTCAATCATGGAAATCTTGGGTGGGGAGGAAAAAAGTTTTCCAAATTCAATTCAAAGGTGTACAATGTTAAATAAATACGTTCCTATCATAAAAAGACAAAAAATGAAAGCTGCATCTTAGTGACCATCAGCACTCTTCAGGCACAATGACTTCTAGACTGTACAGCAGCCAGACTAACTCCAACCAACCTCACCTTCAGGGATGGTGTAGGGGCTCCTTCTGTTGTCTCTGCTCTAGAAGGAACCAGCTTAGGAGAGCACGGTGTTGGGCATTGCCTTACCTCCCAGGCTGCCATAACAGTATGCTTTAGATGGCTTAAACAGCAGAGATGTACTCTTGCAGTTATGGAAGTGGGAAGTCTGAGATCAGGGTGCCAGCATGGGTGGTCTCTGGTAAGACTTCTCTTTCTGGCTTGCAGGCAGCCTCTTTCTCTCTGTGCTCACATGGCCTTTCCTTGGTTACTACATATGAAGAGAGAGAAGACTCTCTTTGCCTCTTTTTAGAAGGTCACCAGTCCTGGGACTTCCCTGGCTAGTCCAATGGTTAAGACTCTGAGCATCTGATCCCTGGTTGGGGAAATAAGATCCTGCATGCTGTGCCTGGTGGCCAAAAATGCATACATACATATGTACATAAAATAAAAGATCAGCAATCCTATCAGACAAGGACCCCATCCCTATGACCTCATATAACCTTAGTTTCTTCCTAAAAGCCCAATCTCCAAATACAGTCTCATTGAGGGGAAGAGGGGCTAGGGCTTCAACATATGAATTTTGGGGGACACAATTTAGTCCACAGAAGCCACTTAGATATTACAGGAGAAGGCGGATCCAACACCAGCAATGACGATATTGATTTCTGCCGCTGAGGATCTCCTATGTGCCAGACTCTGAGTTAAGCGCTTCCTGTATGTTACCTCATTTAATCAGTGTCCTACAAGCTCAGGAGTAATAAATTCATTTTTTAAATGAGAAAGCTGAACAGGTCAGAGATTTGGGGAACTTCAGATTTAACTAATGGCAGAGCCAGGCTCTGACTCTGCTCAGTCTGACTCTCAATCCCTATGCCAGAAGTGATACTCTGGATCTGTGATCTGGATCCCATGGAAAGTCTAAATCAAGTTATAAACCCTCTCCCTAGGAAAAAAACACACAAACACAAAATTTGC
The DNA here is from genome assembly GCF_049115385.1 of Moschus berezovskii. NCBI lineage: Eukaryota > Metazoa > Chordata > Mammalia > Artiodactyla > Moschidae > Moschus > Moschus berezovskii. The sequence continues at coordinate 36,728,462 of NC_142463.1, forward strand.
ATATAATTTTAAGGGGCCTCCCAGCAATCCAAAGGTTAAAGGAAGTGAAAGGATAGTATAAACAAGGGTTTTATTTTTCTGGAGAATCAGAATCTCGAGCGTGTGCTACATGCATGCTCAGTTGTGTTCACCTCTTTGTGACCTCATGGACAGTAGCCCATCCATAGGGTTCTCCACGCAAGAATACTGGAGTGGGTTGCTATTTTCTCCCTCAGGGGATCTTTCTGACCCAGGGATCGAACCTGAGTCTCTTGCTTTGGCAGGTGGATTCTTTACTGTTGCACCACCTGGTAGCCATATTATAGAGCAAAGGCAACTTTTGCATAAATTTCTAAGCTAAAGCATATACATCAGAGAAACTTGCATGCTACATGGGCTGCAATGGGCTTAGCCCCAGGACAACAAGACCACCATCCCCTGACTGAAGGTAACAAGGCAGCACCAGGCTCCCTTTTTCTCTCTTTTTCTGGGAACGGATTTGATGCAGGGAGAGGGAAATGGCTCTTTAAGATGTACCAAAGAAGCAAGCTAAGGTCACCTGACAGCAGGAGGCTAGAATTCAGAGAAAGTCAGGGATCAACAGATAATAGAGACTGAAGCAGATCTGGTATGATAGAGCAGGCAGCTCTCATCCTGAGGGGCCACCCCACAGCAGCCCCTGTCTGCCTTCTCCATGAGGAATGTGGGTTCAGTCGGGACACATCTTTATTTTCTTAAAGCAAAAAATCCAAATTTTTATGTAAAATCTCCCCATTTTCAAATGTCAGCTCTTAGAGGACAAGCAGCCTTGGGATAATCTCATTCTTCATAGCTTTTAGTTTCTCCTGTTGGTAACATGAGATTTGTAGTAAGATTAGTCTCGGGATATTTTTTTCAAAGATCAAATGAAATAAAGTATATAAAAATGCTCTATAAACTATAAAACTCTATATAGGTGTTAACAAAGAAACCTGTAAAAAGCAATTTCTCTCCAGCAGTAGTGATAGTATATTTAATAGCTGGGCATCACACACCTATAGAGTTTGAGCTGTAGCAGAAGGGACCTTTTAAAAATGTAAATCAGATTATATCCTCCCTCGGTTAAACTCTCATCCCACTTAAAGTAAAATCAAAGCTCTGTATGGTCTGGGTACTGTCAACCTGTCTAACCCAATCCCTGACCTTCCCCTCACTTAGGATGCTCCAGCCACAGCTTGTTTCTATTCCTCAACCACAGAAGGATTCTCCTCTTAGAGTCTTGGCAAGAGGCTCCTTGACTGGCACACTGTGTCCCTGACCTGCATGGTGGACTCATCATTTAACTCTCAGATCAACAACCGCTTCTGAGAAGGGCATTCCAGTCCAAAAGAGCCACCTGAACACCCTCAGCAACCACACTTGACTTTATTCTTAGCATAGCCCTTCTCTCTCTTCGATATGGTTCTTGATTTTTATTGGTTTCCTTTTTTAACAAATGCGTCCTCCCACAAGATGCAAGTTCCAGTTAGAAAGGTCCAACATAGTCTTTTTGTTTATTTGCTTTTTACATTTTAAAAAATTTACTCTTACTTGGAGGATAATTGCTTTACAAGGTTATGTTGGTTTCTGCTGTATGTCAGGGGTTTCCCTCATAGCTCAGTTGGTAAATCATCTGCCTGCAATGCAGGAGACCCAAGTTCAATTCCTGGGTTGGGAAGATCCCCTGGAAAAGGAAATGGTAACCCACTCCAGTTATTCTTGCCTGGAGAATCCCATGGACAGAGGAGCCTGACAGGCTACAGGTCCACGGGATCGCAAAAGTCGGACACGACTTAGCAACTAAACCACCACCACCACCACTGCTCTATGTCAATCAGCCTTAAGTTTACATATACCCCCTCCCTCTAGAACCTCCCTCCCACCCCACGACAATCCCACTCCTCTAGGTCTTCACAGGGCATCAGGCTGAGCATCTTGTGTTATACAGCAACTTCCCACTTCTTTACAATGGTGATATATATAGTCTTATTCACCACCAAATTCACCAGCCTCTGAGTTAGGTCTGGTATATGGTTGCAATTACAATACCCATCGAAAGAAGAGCCTTAAAATTGGTATTATAGTAGAAATTTTAGTAGAAGAGCAAAAAGCACTTTGGATTGGACCAAGGCCATTCCTTGGGTCCCGCTCAGATTAACTTAGCCAGAATCTCTAAGAATGTGGTTCAGGTATCTGAATTTTTAGTAAACACCCTAGATGGGTGATTCTGGTGCAGGTGACTTCAGAACACAATTTTTTTTAACACAGGATTTAGAGAACAAAGACTGAGTTCTAAAGCCTATTTATTTTGCAGGGTGTTCATGAGGCCTCAAAAAATAAAACAGCAGGTAAAGTTCTTTGCCTACATCCAGACTTAGAGAAACACAGGCTGTTGTTCCCTGGCCTTCCTGTCAGGGGCCTGAAGTGTCAACGTTCAGGGATAGAAGCTTGCTGTGCCCTCAGGCAGCTCCTTCTTTTCATGGACCTGAGCAAGCTCTATGCCCTCCTCCATGAGGTACATCATCAAGGATTAAAGACAACTCTACCAGCTTCCTTTAGCATTTCTAGCTTGTTAGCCATTCTCAGACCTTAACAACCTGGATATATTTCAGTTTGTCTATGCCATTTTTAGAGTATAAATTTTTCTAAATTAATGAAATAGTCCTCTACAGTCTGTTCAGTGTACCTACATGATAAAAATATTGTTTTAAAAATGACTGGAGTTGTAAGGTCAAACATACAGGAATTTGACTTTTTTTTCTCAGCTCATCAAAAACAAAGCAGACTTTTATAGAAAGAATCATCTGCAGAACCTCACAAAAGACTGATGGGGAAACAAAACCCAGAGTATCAATCAACCTACAATGAAGAGGAAAATATAATAGTAATAACTAACACACATAAGCCCCAACTCAAGCCCAGCACCATCACACACTCATTTCATACGCATAACCCTGTAAGGAAGCATCATGACTCTCCCCCTTTCAGAGATGAGAATTGTCCAGCATGAGTAACTTGCCCCAAATGACATAATTAGATCTTTGTATACTTGGTATAAGAGCCCGGCAGCTGGTTGACCCCAGAACCTTATACTTATCCACTGACTATGCCCGGTGAAAACTTCTCTTCTGACACCACACCAGTTGGTCTGCTCTCGTTCTTTATAACCAACCAGCTCTTCTTACTGACACCTCTCTTTCTGGAACAGTACCATGGATGATACCACAATCAAACTCCATTGGCTTTTCCAGTTTCTCCTCTTGAGGGTATTTCTGCAGCCATCCATTATACGTTGATTTTGTAATTTAAGTCTTTGAATTTGGATGGAGGAAGAACTCCGTACGGATACCTGTAACTTCCTTTAATGATCAAATAAAACTTCTAAATATTTTTCCAGACTACTGGTCTAAAGCTAGGCTTGTATACTTGTGCCACTGATTTTTTTTTTCAACCCAAATACAGGACTTTGCATATATACCTGTGGGATTTCATCTTGTGGTTTTGGGCCATTGTTGTAGCTTGTCAAGATTATTTTAAATCTTGATTCTATCATTTGCGGTATCAGCTACTCCTCCCAGCTTTATGTCATCTGTAGACTTTATTAAATGAAGCATCTGTTCCTCAGGCAAGTAAGTGATAGAAATGTTGAACCGCACAAAGCCAAGCATAGATAGTATGTACGACAGGAGGGATTTTTAAGAAAGAGTATTGGTATTCTGCTGGACTGAGCATGAAGATGAACATTTCGTCACTAAAATTAACCCTCAGATGTACAATTGAAGAGAGTGTAGTTCCAGCTTTCTTCCAGTCTTCATAATGCCACATTCTGGCAGTCATACTAATAGCATGATCATCACTTTTGATGTACCTTTTCATATACTTCCTTACCCTTTATAATTTATTGCCTTGAAGGAAAAAGCTCTCTGCATATGTGCTTTGGTTACAAAAATGAGGAAAATTAACAATTAAGTTGATCATCTGGGCTCTTAAACCAAGTGTGCAAAGTTCTAATTATGTCATTTAAGGCAAATTACTACTGCTTTGCCAATTTTCATTTCTAAAATAGGGAGAAAATTGTGATCCTTTCTTACAGACTCGTGTGTATGAAATGAGATAGTGTGTGATGGTTCTTGGCCCTGAGTTAGAGTCCATGTATATTAATTATTACTATTTTTCTCTTCACTGTAGGTTTGACACCCTGTTTTTTTTTTTCCTCATTAGTCTTCTTTGGGTTTTTTGGCCACTCATGGGGCATGCGGGATCTTAGTTCCCCAACCAGAAATAGAACCTGTGCCCCCTGCAGTGGAAGCACTGAGTCCTAACCATTGGACCACCAGGGAAATCCTCTTCATCAATATTTTATGAGATTCTGCAGGTGATTCTTTCTACAAAAGTCTGCTTTATTTTTAACAAATTGGGTGGGAGGGGTGGAAAATCAAATTCCTGAATGTTTAACCCTGGAAGTCCAGTCATTTCTTTTTTAATAATATTAACAACACAGGGCTTCCCTGGTGGCTTAGTGGTAAAGAGTTTGCCTGCCGATAGAGGAGACGTGAGTTTGATCCCTGATCTGGAAGGATCCCACATGCCACGGAGTAACTAAGCCTCTGCACCACAACTATCAAGCCTGTGCTCTAGAGCCCAGAAGCCACACTACTGAAGCCCGCATGCCCTAGCCCCTATGTTCTGCAACAAGAGAAGCACCACAATGAGAAGCCCATGCCGCAATGAACCCAGCACAGCCAAAAGCAAATAAAATCATTTTTTAAATGATATTGATATCATGTAACTATTGTGAACAGACCATAGTGGACTATTTCATTGGAGAGATGATTTGGGAGAAAAAGAAGGAGGACACATTACTATGATGAGAGATCAAGAAAGGCTCCCTAAAGGAAAGGATGCCTGGGTTAAATCTGAAGTTCAAGAGTGGATTGGCCAGAAAAGATTTGGGTGAGGAGTGGTTGTCCTGAGCTAGGGTCACAAAGCATCTATGCCATCTTAGAAGACTGGATTTTATATTAATAACATTAAAAACTTTCATTGAAGTTTCTGTCCAAGAAGTCTCCCCCATAGATTTCAATTATTTCCAATCCCTCCTGCCTTGAAAATCCTGCCGACGTTTTTCTCCAACCCAGGAGCAGGTTGCCTTTTAACATATATTCATATTTTTATCTCAATAATGTGTTCATGTATCTTTCACCCCCCAAATCATGACAGGACATTGAAAACTAAAACTATGGCTCACATCCTCATTCAATCCACAGTTTAAAGCACCAAGATGGTAGTGAACAAATTCTTGATGAATTGAATAGAGCCAGCAGAGCTGAAAGGCTAACAATAGCCGGGGGAGATCAGGCGAAAGGCTGATAACCAGGTAAAATGGCACGGATAGTGAGGATGCCTGGAAAACTGGGGTGGAAACTCAACACAGACAGGGATCATGTTTGTAATGTTCCCTCTTTGTGCCAGGTGACCAGTGGAGTGCCTGGTTTTATCTTTGGATAAAATAAAGCAATGAAAAGTGTTACATTCTTCTCAGAACTACGTCATATTTACTATTTGTATGTTCAGTCCTACTTTACAAGGACAGCATATGGCATTGGCATCCTTTGTAAATGTTCCTGAGTCTGTAAGGTGGTATTAAATTTTTTCTTTTCCAGTACGATCTATTACAGGCTATTGAAAATGGTACCCTGGACTATACAGTAGGACCTTGTTGTTTCTCATTCCTATACATAATAGTTTGCATCTGCTAGTACTGAATTCCCAATCTACTCCCCCTCTTTTGGCAACCATAAGTCTATTCTCTATGCTTGTGAGTCTGTTCCTGTGTCATAGATAAGTTCATTTGTGTCATATTTTAGATTCTACATATAAATGATATCGTATGATATTTGTCTTTCTTTCTGACTTCACTTGGTACAAAAATCTTAGGCACTATTTCATCATACATGTCAAGATATAGTGAGCTTTTGGGGGTATGCCAAGCTCATACACAAGCTTTTACCTTATCTGATAAGTCAGGATATATTGACAACAGGTGGAAAATAGATCGGAACATCCATGACCAGTCAGGTTGGTTGAGAATGGCTGTCTGGGCTCGATGGGAAAATGAGGCCTAAGCTATTGATCATGTTTGTTGGCTATGGGTAAAGGATGTGGTGATTGGAAAACACAAGGGCCATACATATGCCAATCCCTGATAGGTATTGCCTTTAATCTGGCTTTCTTAAGGATTTTTGGCATAATCTAAATGTTCAGCATCATCCTTCACCTTGTAAACTGGTACTCTAGCCTTTACTTTAAACTTATTACTATGAAATAAAATATATCTAAATAATTTATCAATCCAAAACACATTACTAAACAAAAAAATATATAAGATACACCTAAACAGTTCAAAAATTTGTCAAGTGTGAACATGTGATACCACCACCCAGCACAAGAAATAGAACATGCTCAGTCTCTTACAAACACCCTGTTTTTTGCTTTCTCCAAGACACTACCCACCATTGTCCTGATTTTTAAGGGTATCACTTTCTTGCTCTCTTTTATAGTTTTATCACCCAAGTATATTTCCCTAGGCACCATAGTTTGGTTTTGCTCTGTTTCTTTTTCTTTTTGGTGCATGCGTGCTAAGTCGCTTCAGGCATATCCGATGCTGCGCAACACTATGGACTGCAGCCTGCCAGGCTCCCCTGTCCTCTGCAGACATAAGAGACACAGGTTTGATCCCTGGGTCAGGAAGATCCCCAGGAGGAGAGCATGGCAACCCACTCCAGTATTCTTGCCTGGAGAATCCCTTGGACAGTGGGGCAAGGAAATAGTATCTTAAGAATCAGAACAGTGGTGGGTAGTATCAAACATACACTATACTTTCTTTTGTGTTTCTTTAATTGATATTAGGAGAGTGAGCTTGATTGATTTTGCTGCAGGTAGCTGTGGCTCGTTTATTTTTATTTTTATTGTAGTATTAAAAAGTGTAACTGTACAACAGTTTTTTTAATCCAAGCCACAGGTGAAGGGTATTTAGATTGTTACCAGTTTTTAACTAGTCTGAATAATGTTGGTATGAACTTTCTTATACACATTTCTTGGAGCAGATATTTCTGTTGGATTTATGCCTAGAGAGTAATTGTTGGGTCATAAGGTGTTCATATGTTCAATGTTAATAGATAATGCAAGCTGGTTTTCATAGTCATTGCATCAATTTCACTTTCACCAGAGATGCATGAGAATTTTAGCCCTTCTGATATGTGTGTGATATTTTATTGTGGTTTTAATTTTTATTCCCTGATGACTAATGGGCATCTTTTATATATATTTTGACCATTTGAAACCCTCTTTGGTGAAGTGCCTGTTCAGGCCCATGTACAAGATTTGCCATTTTCTTTTATAGGAATTATTTTTATCTATTCTGGACACAAGCCTTTATCAGTTATACCTATTACAAATATATTCTATTTGGTGGCTTTCTTTCCACTCTCCTAATGGTTTCTTTGGAGGAAAAGTAGTTATAAATATTATATAGTTCATATTATTCAACATTTCTCTTTATAGCTCATGCATTATTTTGTCCAATTTATGAAAATTTTACCTAGCTCGTATTTTGAAGATATATTATCTTCTAGAGCAAGGGTCCCCAATCTCTAGGATCTAATGCTCATGATCTGAGGTGTAGCTGATGTAGTAACAATAGAAATAAAGTACACAATGAATGTAGTGCCCTTGAATCATCCTGAAACCATCTTTTTGTTTGGTCTGGTGGAGAGAAGTAAGTCATTTCATTTTTTCCAGAATGATCACCAACTGATGCGTTTTTAAAAAGACTGCTCTGAAGCAATATCTTTGTTATGGATTACGTTCACATATGCGTGGGTCTCTTTCTGAAATCCCTATTTTATCCTTATTCAGGTAGCAATACCAAACCAATTTCTGCAGCCGTCACATCCAGTGGAGCAAATCTTCCCACTATTCTTCTTCATCAAGTGTATTACCTAGTCTTGGCCACTTGCATTAACATGTGCATTTAAGATAATCTTTTCAAGTTTCATTCAAAAAATCTTGCTAGAATTTTAATTGGGAATATATAACTCTATAGATCATTTTCGAGAGAAATATGATATCTGTAATATTGTATTGTCCAATAGGACATGGTATGTCCCTACTTTTATCTAGGCAGTTTTATAAAATAGTTTTGTTTTCTTAAAGTTTATTTCTGAGTATTTGACAGTTTTGATATTATTTTAAAAACATGCTTTTTCGATTTTATTTTATAATTGAGACTACAATATAGAAATGTAATGTTTTTGTGTATTGATCTTGTATCTAGTGATCTGCTAAGCTCACTTATTAATTTCAACAATTCATACATATTTTGGCTTCTCTACATACCCAACCATAGCATATACAAATAATCAGAGTTGATTACTTCCCTTCCAATCCTGATAAATTTTGTTTCTTTGGTTGCCTTGCTATACTGCTGCTGCTGCAGCTAAGTCACTTCAGTCGTGTCCGACTCTGTGCGACCCCACTGACGGCAGCCCACCAGGCTCCCCTGTCCCTGGGACTCTCCAGTCAAGAACACTGGAGTGGGTTGCCATTTCCTTCTCCAATGTGTGAAAGCGAAAAGTGAAAGTGAAGTCTCTCAGTCGTGTCCGACCCTTAGCGACCCCATGGACTGCAGCCTACCAGGCTCCTCCATCCATGGGATTTTCTAGGCAAGAGTACTGGAGTGGCTTGCCATTGCCTTCTCCGGCCTTACTATACTAACTAGGATCAATACAATACTGGATAGAAATAGTGATAGAAGTCATCCTGCATGTTGCTCCCAGTCTCAAAGCTTTTAACATTTGCCGTTAAGTATGGTGCTTGCTGCTGGTTCTTGGTAGCTACTCTATTCCTGATTAAGGAAGTTATTTTGTATTCTTAATTGTACAGAGTTTTTAAAATCAACAATAGATACTGAATTTTACCAGATGTTTTTTCTGCATGTATTTAGATAAGCATATGATTTTGTCTCCTTCACTCAGCTGATGCAGCATATTGTTGGGTTCAATATCAAGCTGACTTTGAATTTCTGGAATAAAGCCAAATTGGTCATGATTTACTATCCTTTGATACATGTCCAATTTTTGTTTAGAATTTTTACATCTATGTTCACAACAGACAATAGGATATACTTCTACAAACCGTCAAGCTTTGGTATTAAGGTTGTGCTGATCTCATAAATCAAATAGGTAATACTCCTTTTTCTATTCTCTGGAAGAGTTTTTGGAAGATTGGCAATGTTGCAATATTTCTTCTTCAAAAGATAGGTAGAATTTACTGTGAAAGCTATCTAGTTCAAGATTTTCTTTATGAAAAGGTTAAGTATAGATTCAATTTCTCTAATAGTTACCAAGTTATTCATACTTTCCCTTTCTACTTTTATCCATTTTGAAAGTTGTTGGGTTTTTTTTAGAGAATGTGTGTATTTCATCCACATTCTCAAATATATTTGCATAAAGTTACTCATACTATCTTTTCATCAAATGTTTTTAATGTGCATAGTATCTGTAATCATGTCCCCTTTTCCATTTGTAACACTGGTAATTTGTGTTCACTCTTTTCTTTTCTTTTTCTTTTTTTCCTTTGATCAACCTCATAAGGGATTTATCGACTTTATTGACTTTGACAAATTAACTGTTTGAAATTAACTTTTTCCAATTTTTTTCAAACTTTTTCAGATTTTTTTTTATTTGCTCATCCTTCCTACTCTATTTTCTATTTCATTTGTTTCTGCTCTTATTTTATTACTTCCTACCTTATATTTCATTCAACCTTATTTTCAGCTGTCTTTACATTATTAGAACAGGTGATTAGCTCATTGATTTTCAGCCTTTCTTCTTTTATAATATATGCATCTGAAGCTACAGATTTTCTTGTATACATGGCTTCCATTGTATCTTATTAAGTCTTGATACATATTTCTCATCATTTTTCAGTGTAAATTATTTTCTGAATTTGTCATTTCTTCTTTGAACTATGAGTATATATATTTCCTAGGTTTCTAGTTTTTTAGGGTTTTCCAGTTATCTTTCTGTTATTGACTTCTAGCCTAATAGCATAGAGGGAAGTTTTTTGAAAAGTTTTTGATCCTTTATGGTATAGAAGTTCTATATGTGCTTAACAAAAGAATATGTACTTGGCCATTATCGGTTCTCTTACTCTACTTATGTCTATTAAATCAAATGTGACCATAACGTTACTCACATTCTCTATCAGTTCAGTTCAGTTCATTTCAGTCGCTCAGTCGCGTCCAGCTCTTTGCAACCCCATGAACCGCAGCATGCCAGGCCTCCCTGTCCATCACCAACTCCTGGAACTGCACTGAACTGAGAGAATTTGAGCAACGTTATGGTCACATTTATTTTTTTATTTTTAAGTTTATTTATTTTAATTGGAGGCTAATTACTTTACACTATTGTATTGGTTTTGTCATACATTGACATGAATCTGACCCAGGTTGTAGAGTAAGGCAACCAATAATGGCCAAGTACATATTTTTTGTATATTCTTACTGATTTTTGGTCTGCATACTTTATTAGATATTAAAAATGACTTAAAATTTCCTGTTATGTTAATCTATTTCACATTCTAGTTTTGTCAATCTTTGCTTTATATATTTTTGTGTCTGCTATTAGGAATATACAAATTTCCTGTGAATTAAATATTTTATCAGTGTAAAGTATCTCTCTCCATTAATAGTGTTTCATAAACATTTAAAGTATATAACAGTTAAGTCTGGCTAGTACTTGTTTTATGTACATTTTTACTCTCCTTCCAATTTCTGTATTTTTATGCTTAGGCATGCCTTTTAAAAATATGTTAAGCACTGTAATTTAAAGTTTGTGTCTCATGACTCCTCTGTTTGGAATTCCCATAAGTCTGTTTCTTTTGCCTATTGGTTTTGTTAGTTTTCATTCCTGTTATCTGGTCACCTCGTATTCTTATTTCTTTCCTTACTATATGATGGTCATTTTGTTCAACAATGTGTTTATAGAATTAATTTGAGGCTTTAAGATGAGGTTGTCTTCCCCAGAGAGGATTTACATTTGTCTCGGCCCTCAAGCCATAATCTCTTCAATTCAATTTAAAGGTGATTCAAAACTGGTCTTAGTCCTTTCTGGGCCTGCTTCTGGTTCACCCACTCCCAGGGCTCATACCTTTCTAGGGTCATAGCCAGCACTCCCAACCTGGGTAAATCCTGATGTCCAATCTCTCCCTCCCTCGCTACCCTCTCTAGACCTGACAGACCTAGTAGAAAAGTGGGCCCAAGTGCTGAGCTTACCTATTGGGCCTCACTCTCTTCTTCATCCTAGCTAGGTCATTCTTCATTACTTTGTTAGTTATCTAGTGCCTTCAATTCAGTTCAGTTCAGTTCAGTCGCTCAGTCGTGTCCAAATCTTTGTGCCTTAAAGCTGATATTTTTATATTTTCACCAGTTTTTCTTATTGTCCTCAGAGAGATAAGCAGTCCAAATTATGCAATCCACAATAATTAGATAAATGTACATGTCTGCTCTCCATTTTTTTTTTTTTTTGCCACATGGTTTATGGGATCTTAGCTCCCAGACTGGGGACTGAACCCTTGCCCTCTGCAGGAAAACATTGAGCACAGAGTCCTAACTACTGGACTGCCAGAGAATTTCCTTATTATGGTTGCTTTTTTATTCTGAAAGTTGAACAGTTTCACTGTCAAAAATTTAGAAAATACAAACACAAGAAAGAAGAAAAATTAAAAATCACTTAAAATTTCACTATTTCCTATTTATCTTTTTTCTCATATATATAGACATTTTTAACAAAAATGAGATCACACTGTAGTTATTTTAGAATAGAATGTATTCATTTAATATATAACATCTTGACAGCTTTATATTATTCTAGTATATGTATACCCCATAATTCATTTAGAATTGGATATTAAAATTTTTCTAATTATAAAATCGCTATGACAAACATTATTTCATCAAATATTGTAACAGTTCATGATATTTCTCTTAGGATAAATTCCTAAAAATGAAGTTGCTGGTCAGAATATATAAGGCATTGTATACATAGCCAAGTTGTCCTCCAGTGTACACATCTACCAGCAGTGTGGGAGAATGATAGTGCTCAACTCCTAAAATCAGATTAGAACTTCTGAGTAATTATTTCCTTACCAACATAGGTGAGATGTATCATTTTAAAACAAGTAAAAAGCATTTTAAATGCTTTCTATCCTGCTTTTGCCATCATTGTGACTTTGATTTCTTCCTTGGTATATAAAATAAGCCACTAGCTTGGGGATTGGAGGATTTAGGGGCTTAGCACTAGAGATCAAACATTTCTTCTGCAGAGGGGTTCAGGGCGGGGAGGGGAGAAGAGGGAGGTCTGTATAAAAGCTGATTCACTGAGGATCACCAGGGATGACCACTGATATTTAGCCAAGTGGCCAAAGTAGGGCTCCTCCTTCTGGTTGGTACCCTCACACCTTCTATTAAAAATCAAAGTAAATGAGCATAAAACATCTTTCTGGTAATCCAGAAACTAAGCAATACTAAAACAGACAAGCTTTGTTTTGGATTCCCCTGTACCGAAAAAGTCCAAACTCTTTAGCAGACTTTTTGAGGTCTGATCTGTTCCCCACCTCTCCTGTCTATTCCTTCTCTTTCCTGACTTTACTTACCCCTTAATAGCCAGCAATGCTGACTTCCCCTGGGTTCCCAGACAGAGTCATGCTTTCTCTCTTCTTCTCCCCTTTACTATGGATACAGTGTCCTTTGCATGGAATTCTCTTCTTCTATTCTCTATCAAGTCCAATTTATCCTTCAAACTTCATCTCAAGGAAATTTCCCAGGACTCCCACATCCTGGCCAGGAGGAACTCCTATCTTACAGTATTTTGCATTAATCTCTGTCACAGAACCTGTCAGTCTACTCTTTTCTCCTCTGTTTGTCAGTGTCGTCTGCTATCTTTAGAACTTGTGATGTCAGGGACTATTTCTTATTTCTCTTTACACTCAGCACTGCACCTGGAAAATGCTCCTTAAATTAAGTCTTTCCTTCACCTACAGATATTCTTTCACTTACTCCCCAAATCCAGGACTTTGTTTCTATTGAAGATAATACCACCTGAACATCTCATTCCCAGTAGGATGTAGTTGCATAACATTCTAGAATGATAAAACAGGGAGGGATGTAGGTAATTATGAGCCATGTTCTCTATTTTTGTGGCAAAGGAACTGAATTTCAGGGAGACAGAGTGACCTGTCCAAGATTATATTGCAAGTTTATGGTCAAACTACAATGCCAATGCCAGTCTTTTGATTTCTAAACCAACATGCTTCCCGCTAAATCAAGGAGCTTAAGAGCAGCATCTCAGAGGAGATGGTCCTTAAGTCACAGAAAAGAATCTATACTTGTGGGATTTCAGACGCTATGGCTTCCATAGGAGGGAAGCAACTCTTCGTGTCTCTCATCTCATGCCACCTATCTCTACCCAAAGTGAGGAAAGGGGAATTCCACAATATTAACATGGAGAAAAGAACTATATTTCACTGAATACTTAATAAGGAGGATTTTGTTTTATGCTCATTACTGTATACCCTCTTTAAGGTGTTGTAAAATATTTCTGAAGATGAAGAAATAGAAACATGTAGCCACACATGTTTTTTAAACCAAGGCTTGATGTAGTCAAAACCAAGTTTCAAAGGTTTATTTTGATTGACTTATTTAATGTTCTGATACCACCTTATGGAAAATAGCAGATATCTATTTCTGAAATGTATTATGACTTAAACTGATAAGCTAAAATCAATTATGCTATTTTAGTTTTATTCCTAATTATTATTAGAACATAAAATAGTAAGAAACATTGTTACTAAGCCCTGGCTTAGCCCATGGGGCAGTATAACATGGTGATAAACAGCATAGACTCTGGAGCCAAACTGAGTTTGGATTAGTGACTTCTAACTAACTTTGAGTGAACTCCGGGAGTTGGTGATGGACAGGGAGGCCTGGCGTGCTGTGATTCATGGGGTCGCGGAGAGTCGGACACGACTGAGCGACTGAACTGAACTGAACTGAACTAACTTTGAGCAAATTACTTAGCATCTCTGCCTGAGCTTTTTCATCTTGAAAATGGGAATATAAATAGACACATTTCAGATGGCTGTTTTGAGAATTAAATGAGATAATAACTGTAAAGTGCTTAGAAAAAAGCCAGGCACATGGTAAGGCTTAGAATTAGTTATTACAGCAGGGCCTCTGTAAAGAAATGTTAAGTTGAAAATAACAGATCCATAGCGGGGAGGCGGAGATGTTACCTACTCCTGCCCCAAAATGCAAAGTTCATGCTTCTGGAAATAATTTTAGCGAATGGAACATATCCCCATTGACTCTCTATAATATTATGCTACAGGAAGTCCATGAAAGAAAATACGATAAAATACAATCAGTAAATGTAACTATTCAAAATTTCTGGATTTTCACAAAGCAGTTCTTCCGAATCGTAATTAAGGGTTTGAAAGTCAAATGATTTAAATGCTAGTTTTAATTACCGCTTGGTGAACTTTAGCGTGTTAGAATTGTCACAACTTTCCTTAAGGATTACTCTGAAGCCAGGCGATACAGTGGGAAATTATTAACTCCTACTTTGGTACAGCAATTATCTGCATTACAAGGTTTATGCAATTAGCTGTTTAAGATGTCATTATATTTTGCCATCTGGTACACAGGAGTTTATGCATATGAACCGGCACGTGTTGAAGTGATTTTCACTATATGACTTGTTCTCAACCCAAGTCATCTCTCTAATGAGGGGAAGTTACCGTGCACCGTACATTAGTGGCAGGTGCACACTATCAAGCTTCATTTTCATCGAAGACCTTCATTTTTCCATTTTAAAGTATTCTGCACAAGTGCTGGAAAATTAATTAGTCGTTTGCCATTGAACGACGCCTGCAGACGTGCTCCTCAGCAGTCAGACGCGGGCACGGCTTCAGCTAGCGGCCGCTCCTCCTCACCCCGACGGCTGCGACGAACCCGCGTTGGGTGAAAATAGCCAGGGGCGTGAACCACCGCAGGAGACGGCCTCTCGGGGGTGGCGGGCGGCGGGGTCCCCAGCCTCAGCCCGGCTTTCCACCCATCAGGGGGCGCGCCGGACGGGGGGCGGCGCGACCGCTTTCAGTCCGCAGCTCCCGCGGGGCCAGGCGGGTCCCGACCGGCGCGCATTGGAAGGGCGCCCTCTGCCGTCGGCTCGCGGCCGCCGGGTAAGAAGAGAGGCTTGGCGCGGTCGGCTTCACTTGACACGCGTTTCGCACGCGGAAAGCCCGGCTCTGCGAAGGGGCTTGCAACGCTGCGCACGCGCGCTGCGCGGACCCCCGCCCCCGCCTCCCCGCAGTCGGGCGCGCTCGGGTCGCGCGAGGACTCGGCCCCGCGCCCCGGGGCTGGCCTGGGCGCCGAAGGCCAGGGAAGAGAAACCCCCGGGCGGGACGGTGGTGGGGCGCGGGGCCGCCGGAGATCCAGCACCTGTCCCGGAAGGTGGCCCTGCGCCGCCCGCCGCGGGGCCTTGCTTGGGTGGTTCCGTCTGAATCGCCGCGGGGCCCAGCCGCCCCGCAGAGGCGCGCGGGCACCTCGCCGAGGCTGGGCCCGCGCTGCCATTGAAGCGTGACACTGACGAAGGAGCTGGGCCCGCGGCTTTCTTTGGGAGAGTTAGGAGTCGCCCGTCGCGGAGAACGTGGCTCTCTGGTTCCCTGGGAAACGTTCTGCCTCCTCGGCTGCTGCCATCTCCGGTCTCCCTGCGAACACCGCCACGGCACGCACGTGTTTCCTCTTTCCCGGTCGGCGTGCCAGGAGCCCAAGTTCAGCTCCGAGAGTCGAGCAGGGAAGGACTCTGCTGAACACGGGGAGGTGGGGTTTGATGGGGCCCAGGCAAGAAGGTAGTTCTTGAGCCTTTTGTTTTAGGACACTGACTCCATGTGTACTCAGTCGTGTCTGACTCTGCGACCCCATGGACTGTAGCCCAGCAGGCTCCTCTGTCCATGGGGTTTACAGGCAAGAATACTGGAGTGGCGGGGGAGACTTTAGCCTTTAGGGGAGGGGGTCTGAGGATGATGGCAAGGGGACTGAAGGCGAAGACCCTGGCTGAACCTGTCTCCCCCACCCCTTTGTGAAGTTTCTGCGCCAGCCTTTTGCGGGAGGGGGTCGGGGGGAGTGAGGAGTTCGTTCTTTAGTTGTCTATTTCCACATAGACAACAATGTGTGAAGCACTGAACCAGGGACTAGCAGTTATTAAGAATCAAAGTAGGAATTTGCAAGCTGATTAAGGAGAATAAAATTCAAAAAAGGGGATAAAATGGTCTCATTAAAAATTCAAATGTTGCGGCCGAGCTGAGTGTACAACTAAAGGGTGGGTAAAATTAGAATTGGCAGTTGGAGTCTCAGAACTTCTGTACCTGGGCGACCCTGCAAGTAAACTGATCAGAGGTAATTCTGTATTCTCACAGCACAGGAAACAGACAATAAAGACTGACGTGATAGTGGCAAAAAAAGAGCCAGTCGTTCGCGCTGGAAGAGAAAGTTGGACAAGTAAATCAAGGCCAGATTGGAAAAGGCGGAGGCGCCTGGGATTGAGTGGATAGAGCAGGAAAACCTTGTGCTTTGGGGCCAATCTTGACTAAGTCTAAATCTCCTTTATGCCTCTTAGAAGTTGTAATTAGGAGCCTCTGTTCACCTCTGTGAGGCATTAATTATGCCTCAGTGCCATGAGGATTATACGGGGTTATATGAGACAGTGTTCTTGGCCCTAATACATTTAGTATCGATATAACCTTCTTTCAACTATTTCAAATGTTGCCATGATCTCTAGGCTTCTTCAAGGCATCTATAAGGTTATTTAAATAACCATATGTTCATTGGAAGGACTGATGCTAAAGCTGAAACTCCAATACTTTGGCCACCTCATGCGATGAGTTGACTCATTGGAAAAGACTGTAATGCTGGGAGGGATTGGGGGCAGGAGGAGAAGGGGACGACAGAGGATGAGATGGCTGGATGGCATCACCAACTCGTTGCATATGAGTTTGGGTGAACTCTGGGAGTTGGTGATGGACAGGGAGGCCTGGCGTGCTGCGATTCATGAGGTCGCAGAGAGTTGGACAAGACTGAGCAACTGAACTGAACTGATGCTCTTCTTGCTTAAATCCAGTCAGCTCTGTTGCCTTCAGACACTAAGGAGTCCATGCTATATCGCTATGTTTTATAGCATCTAAATTATTTGAAAATATTTAATTTCTATCATAAGATTCTAGTATAATCAGCTTTCTGAGCAACTATCCCATCAGATTAGTCCATCTGATGCCAGTCACACATAACATGGGTTTATTAGACCCTCACCACTGGCTTTGGCTGAAAATTCAATTCGTCATGAACAGGAGCAGTTCAGTTTCTCAAACAACCCTCACACCTGTGGGCCTGCAGTCCACATTTAGAAGCTCTGAGACTGCAACTTAGGAAGGTCAGGCTGTGATTCACCATAGGTGATATGAAGAATACTAATGAGTTTCAAAGTGACATATAGACTGGATCCCCACTCTGTCCTTTCATTACTAAAAAGAGCCCTGGATTGCTCACTGTTGCTGTTGGGGAAAGGTACCAAAAAGAAGTAGCTAAGATCTCCAGATATACGGCCAACACACCCCACCCAATATGTGTTTTCATGACACAGAAGCACAATTACACATCAGAGAATAAAACAAATGTCTCCAAAGTACAATGCTATCTATTATAAAATCTCATTATAAAATGAGGCCATAAACTATAGTTCCCACTTGTCTAAAGTATTCAACATTCACTCTTTTATCTAACCATACTTGAAGATGATGAAATTTGTAACTGAAATTCTAGGATGAAGATAGTAATTTAAGAAGAGAAACATGTCAGCTTAATGTATGAGGCAGAGTCTGTGTTCTCTGAACATTAACCCCACCACTTTATTATGATAGAACTAAGACATGGACCTAGGGAGTGGGAGAGAGCAAGAAGTTTCTACGTTGAAGTTTAGAATGTAAATCTCAAGAGAATTACTCCTGCATTTCTTCATACTTCTGCTAGCACTCAGAACAGGGTGAAACACACAAAATAAATTTCATGAGTAGGCAGTGGTTTCAGATGGTTTTTCTTCACAAAGCCCGCTTACCTAATTACCAAACTGGTCCCCAAAAGCTGACCATCCAAAGCCATCTGACCTTAACTTTGATAACTTTATGGTGTTAGTTACACAATGGGGTTTTCTCTGCTAATGAATCTCCTGTGACATCTGTTTTTAAAAATGAAAATCTATTACATTATTAGCAATACTCTCAGGGTACAGAATCTGTGTAGAAGTGAAATGCAGTTAAGGTCTGAGCTTTTGACATTTCATTGGCAAGCAGAAGCACCAAGACTGAACCCAGTTTTTAAAAAAGTAGAAGAAAGTGGGATGCACACATTTACATCCAATACCCCAACCCAAAGCCTCTTTAACTTCCCTTTTGCTATATTTGCATGCGTGCAAAGTTGCTTCAGTCATGGCCGACTCTTTGTGACCCTATGGACTCCAGCCGACCAGGCTCCTCTGTCTGTGGGGATGCTCCAGGCAATAAATGTTTGCTATGTTTAGTTATTCTCAAAAGTGAAAAGAGGGTATTCTCGGTAGAAGTGCACCATATTCTACCACACCTTCAACGTGGTTTGATTTAGTGCCTAGGTAGATAAGAAGAAGGGGAACTAGTGAGTAATTCTTACACAATTTGGAAAAACAAACGCACTGAAAGGAGTATAACTTTCCTGCCAAATAATCCAGTCCTTTCATCGTGAACTGTTACTATTCCATGGATGCAGATATCAGCAAAAGTATTTAATATTCAAAATTACTTATTGTAAATTTTATAACCAAATCAACAAAGGACCATCACTATAGGTCAGATGCCAGGATTTTGCCATAGCTACAGTGTACACAAATTTTCAGTGTGATAGTATGCTACAAAGAGATTTGGTTGGTTTGGTCGTTAAATATGTTACTCATATTTGTTAATGAGTAACTAGATCAACTCATTGTTTGGCTTCTCCCATGGCACACATGCCACCTTCCTCCACCATCAATATTTCCTTATAAAATGTTGTAATACTCGACCATTGCGAAAGGCTATAAACACCATCTTCTACAACACCTTCAACATGGCAAAACCACCAAGGTGCCACTTCTCCAGGTGACCTTTCCCAATAACTTGTAGCAGTGTCCCAAAGCCAGTTGGAACTATACTAAGTTATGGCGCAACAGACGGCACCTGGATGTAGAATCAGAAGAGCTGGGCTCTTCATGGCCCGGTTCCACCACTTCTCGGAAGCATTTTAAGTGACCCCCTATTCTCCCACCCTCCCACCCCCTAACCCCCATCTACCTGAACCAAGGTTTCCTCTTCTATGAAGAGTGAATTTGAAGTCCTACTTCATGGAAGTGTTATGAGAATCACATGCACATAGTAGGTGCTTAATAAATTGATGTTAAAGGTAGATTCTGAAATATAGATCTGAGTTGTTGACATAGGAAAATTTCTTTGAAGAAACTATACCAACTATTCCTTGTATCCTCTTGTCTTTATTTCCTCATATTCAAAATGAGAATAACATAAACAATGTAAGGTGATAAAAATTAAATGAGGTAATAGAGTGTGTGTGTGTGTGTGTGCGCGCGCATCCTCAGTTGTGTCTGACTCTTTGTGACCCTATAGATTGAAACCCACCAGGCTACTCTGGCCATGGGATTCTCCAGACAAAAATAATAGAGTGGTTTGCCATGCCCTCCTCCAGGGGATCTTCCCAACCCAGGGATCGAACCTGTGTCTCTCTTTAGTCTCCTGCATTGGCAGGTAGGTTCTTTACCACTAGTGTTGCCTGGGAAGCCCCCAAATAGCAATTGTAAGTCATCCGTATTAGAATGTTGTTATTTGTCTATGAGGAGGGGATTAGATAGAGAAAGTAGTTATCACAACTTCTACTAACGGGTCCTTCTAATCAAACAGTCATCTCTCTCTGGCTCTCTCTACCCTCTTCTAAGGCCCTAATCTTTAAAAAACAGAAGACAGTAGACAAGGGCTTATAAGTTAGATTTGTTAGAATAAAAGACAGTTTTTTTCTTATTAAAAATCGCTGAAAGCTCCGTCTAGAAGGCATCGCATAGTACGCCGATTAACTCAAGAAAGGATCCTGTCCGACAGGTATCACTATTCCCCTTTTAAAAGGAGGACGAAATCAAGACTCACAAAGATCAAGTAACTTGTCCAAAGTCACACGGCCACTCTTAGTGAAACAACCTGCCCTCCCTCGGACTAGCCCGGAGGAGGGATTTCTTTGATCCACGAATTCCCGAACTCCCGTATTTACTACCCCAATTTCCCACTCCCCAAAAGTTCATTCTCAGTGCCCTCGGGACTCCCGCTTCTTCTAACAGATCCGTAATTCTGGAGCTCAGAACTCAGACTCAGGAGCAGAGAGACGGCCCCCTGAACAAAACGGGGCCCTGCGTCCTCCCCCGGGTCGCTTTTCTGGACCGGCGGTTTCTCCCTTCTGCAATCTGGAGCTCGCCTGTAGGTGGCGCCCTGATTCGCTCGGGGAATTTGGAGGGCGAGGACACCGGCCACCAGCGGCCTCCCCTCAAGGCCATTTTAAATAGGCCCTTGGCTGGCGCCCGGCACAGGAGCCCTGGCGATGCGGACATGCCCCCCGCTCCCGCCCGGTCTCTCTTCCTCTCCCCCAGCGCGCCCCTCCCGCCTCGGGCCGGTGCGGTGCGGGAGCTGTCTGTCTGCGCTTCCTGCGAGGTCGGGCTAGGGCGCGGATCTCCAAGCGCTCCAGGCCGAGCCTGGCGCTCCGCGGTGGTGCTTCGAGCCCAGAGCCTCCGCCTGCCCGCCCGCTTCCCCCAGCCCCCACCCCCGGTGCTGCAGCTGTAGCGGGGGTGGAGGGATCGGGCAAGAGTGTGACCCGTGAATGCTGGGCGGGGCGGGGCAGCTTTAAGAACTTCTGAAAGGCCACGTTCAAAGCCTCCAGGGACCGAACTTGGGCCGGAAGGCGGTTTCCACGGAGGGGGCCTCAAAGGGGGCGGAGGGTGCACCTGCAAGCCCGGGAGCGCGCTGCCTAGGAAGAGGGTCTGGGTACCCGGGAGCCCAGCAGCCCGGCCCGGCACTCGCCACCTGGCCCCAGCCTCCTCCGCCCCGAGCCGTCGCCCCCTCGGGGAGCCAGCGGCCCCTCCCGGGACCTTGCTTTCATCCTCCCCGCGGGATGGCAGTGGGGCGGGGTGGGAGCCTTTTGGGGCCGCGTGTTCCCTGCGGGGTCTTCCTTCCCTCCGGCCCCTCCTTAAGAACCAGAGGTTTCGCAGCAAAGTTGAATTCCCGGATTTTAATTCCAATCCTCCCGGGTGGGAGACGGCTGAGGAAGTGGGCATCGCGATGGAGGAAACGTTCCCATTTTACTTCCTACCCCCATAAAAATCACTGGGGAGGGTGAGAAGGAAGAGAAAACGAGAGGAGGGGGCCCACGCTGGGGGTGGGGAGGTGGGTAGAGGGTGGCCAGGGTCGCATAGTGGCGAATCGGATAGTGGGCCGGGCGGGCGGCGTCTGTGCGCCTCGGCTGAGCCATCTGGGGGCACATCGGAAGGGGCAGCCGCTGGCCAGGGTCGCTCTTGAACAGACAGCTGACGCCGTCCCTCGAGGGGCAGAAGGGGAAGGACTAAAGGGATTTTCACTAGCATGAGGATCTCCGGGCCCAAAGTCCTTCCTATAGAGGCTCTTGAATTAATTAGGTAAATGATTTCCTCCATTAGTAGTTTCTGAAGAAGACATTTTCTCCTATTTTCTGAAATTGAGCGCTTTAGCCAGGGAGCAAATACAGGGAGGGTCCCCTTAGGAAGGTGCCCACTCTTGCGGTCTCTCCGGGTGTGAACTGATTGATGGGTGGGTTAGTAGGAGCACTTGGGGATACGTAGACATGTAATGGAACAAATCTCATGAGTTAGTAAAGGAAGAAAAAGAGCTACTGAAAATAGAATTGCTTGAAAATAAACAACATAAAGTTTATTATTTTGCTTGGAGTCCTTTTCCTTGATCTGAGAAAGTAAAAGTGAGAGGTCGGTTTTTTTTTTTTTCAATTAGCACTTATTACATTTTCTCAAAGGCCTTGAAAGAATCATTTTAGTAAAGTTTAAGAACAATAGTGCTGGCATTACAGAGATGAGGCGAACCGATCGCTAGACTCCAGGAGAGTTTAGCTGCAACCCTCACTCTTCAAATGTAGTATCCACTTCATGTATTTTTTTTAAAAATAGGTCAGTGTTTTTATTAACTCATAACTTTAGGAGGTAGGGAACACTAAGAAGGAAAGAGACCTAAAGAAAAATAAAGCAATGGGAACAAAAAGAAATGAGATTAATTGTAACAGTCTGATCTTCAGTGAGTCCCAAGTCGGCATTCTAATACAGTGCACATTTCTGGGAGCCTTAACTTTACCGCAGTATTGGTGGGCCCGGTCTCTAAGTGCTTCCTAATAAAGAACAAGCTTAAGCAAAATGTGTTTTCTTTTGTGAAGGTCTATCACTTACTTAATGAAATTGCTCCAACAGAAAAAGGGGTCCTCCTGCTCTCGGGTGACCTGAGCCGATTTCACTGCTGTAAAATCGGCAGGTGTGTGCAGCATCCGCAGCGCAAGAGCTTGGACCTGGTGAGCCAGAGAAACAGATGACCGGAGTACCTTGCCCTGGCATTTTAGCAGACAAGAACTGACACGTTGAAACTGTCCATGTGTTGGACAAAGAGATCGAGTTTCCTCCTGTATACAGGGTGAAAGCAACATTTTTATCCCTTAAGACTAAAATGTAACCTTTAAAACGAGTTGAAAGCATGGTCAAGGGCTCACAGGCCAAGTGCAACTTATCTGGTAAAGACCAAGAAACTTTGTAAAAGTTGCCAGTCAAAGAGATAGTTTAAGATGCTACAAAATAGCCTGGTCACCACAAGAGAACCAGAAATACTTGGGGGTGCATTTGTGTTTGTGAAGGGGGCGGGTAATTGAGACTTGTTTTGCTATTGTTTGAATGATTTGAGGTTTATGGAAAGCAGACCTTATTCTCATGAAGCTGGAAGGCTATACTTTCTGGGCAAAATACTCTTGGTGATTGCACCCTCAGAGTTGTGGGATCTAAGACCTTTGCAAGCACCCTTGACCAGAGAAATCACACATCTAGCAAACTGCAACATTTCTCTTGAGTTCATTATGCAAAATGCACAAACCTTGATTGCTAAATAATTTAGGTGGTGTTTTCTCTCTGAAAGAAAACTCCAGGGAGAATTTCTGGAGATAAGGGCTGCATTAGAGCCCATTCCTTAGTAGTGGGGCAGGGGGTCAGACAACATACTGGCACAAACGCAAATCTTTGCCTGAACCAGCACCCACATTCCCACCCTGGGCGCAGACACGGCCAGCTGAAGAACAAGAGTTTATCCACCCCAAGTGGATAAGGAGTAAGGCTTGATGCAGAGTTCAAACACATGGCCACAAAACACTAAAAGGGCGGGGGCTTAACTCTGAGTGTTAAGAAGGGTTACCTCCAAGAAGCCAGGGACTTCCAGCAAGCAGTGAAAAGGAGCTCCAGAGGTCTGCAACCTGCCAGCTCCAGGGGTAGTCCCACCAGCCCCACAATATCAGTGCTGTGGTTCAAAAGTTGGAAACTGCGGTTTTTAATTGAGTCGGGGTCCTGCCTTCCCCTTTCCTCTTCAGCGGCCCCTCTTGGTAAGCGGATTTGCTTTTCCATGCATCGCTGGCAAGTCGCTTTTAGGAAACCTAGCTTCTGCGAAACGTTTTAAACATGGTAATATATTACAGCCTTATGAAATCCCCCTCCAGAAGTGCGTGAAAGAGGCTCTGTTTTCCTGAAGGATTTGGGGACTTTACTATCAGAGCAAAGGCTGGCTCAGAATCCAAGGAAGGCTTGGATTCGCTTCACATCCACTCACGTGAAGGCAGCGTATTTTGTTTTCGGTTTTGTTGTTTTGTTTGGTTCTTAACGCCTAGAAGATTTTAAAGTCACATAATACTCCCTCGAAAAGAGGTGGGGGAAGCATTGAACTTGTTTCCTTCTCTCCAAGATACCCTAGAAGGTATTTGTCTGAGAGAAGCGGTGCTGAACTGGTGGAACCACCAATTAATATGGAGAACTAGGCCGTCTGGGCCAAGTTCCCCAGGCATGGAGACGCGGAGGGGAGGGGATAAGTCTCTCACAAGTCGCCACTAGGAAAGAGGGTGGCAGAGCAGAGAGCCCCTTCAAAAGTTCAGCTGTGCTGGGCGTCTGATCTTCCTTCCAAGACCGCTCGCCAGGGAGCCCCGCGGGTTTCAGCTTCCACTCAAAAGTAAGGGTTGGTTCTGCGGCGTCGCCCCCTCCTATTCCTAGGAACCTGCCAGGCCGGTGACCGAGACCTGAGCGGCGCGGGGTCAGCCCCGGGGCCAGAGGGCGGCGCCGGCCGCTGCGCGCCTCGGTCAGCAGCCTGGCGGTCGTGACCTTGTCGTTCAGCTCCTGCGACTCCCGCTCCGTCCCTCCGCCCGCCCTGCCCCCCGCCCCCTTCCAGGACCCGGGGGATTCTCGACCTATCTTTCCGGTCGGTGAGGACGGAGGGTAGAGCTGAAGGGATTTACTCTCAAATTCCCCCAATACCTCTGCAACAGGGCAAGTCCGCGGGCCACTGCAGACCGTGATCAGTGAGGTCCTCGCGGGGACTCCGTGGAGGTCTCCGAAAACTATGCGAGGCCAGGCGCCGGCGGCTTCTGGTGCCAAGTTGCTGCGGAGGCGCGGAGGAATGAAATTCGCCAAGGTTCCCACCTTTGCCTCCGGAAAAATTTTAAAGCATATAAGTCTCTATATACTTTCTGTATATACAGGGACCTTAGGTTTCCTTTCGGCACCTTACAGCGCCTCTTTAGAGGGAGTGTGTCATGATGGAGAGAGTGGGAGTCCCCACGGGCGAAAGGAGGAAGGCAAACAGGTGTTATGAAAGGCAGAACACCCTCTTCTATTGATTTATTTATTTAGGAGATTGTGTGTGACAAAGTGGAGTCGAGAACGCACTAGCTAGCGCTCGGAACACAACTTTTCTTCCTGCGCTTTCAGCAAGACGTCGTCTGGCTAACGGAGAACTGAACCCGGCGCGTGCAGCCCTCTCAACTTGGAGTTGGACTTCACCCCCGGAGCCCTAGGTCTGCCAGCCCTGGATGGGGCGGTCTCTTCCCGGCTCCTGGTAAAACAGTTAGTGCACCTGGGGCTTCAGGTGCCACGGGAAGAAAGAAGTGGGACCTTACTTTCCAACACGCAGTGACCGAAGCCTGCCAGCTTCCACCTTGTTCTGGAAACACCTAATCTCCACTTCCTCTATAAAGCTTAACTACAGCTCGCCTCCAATCCCAAAATGCAAACACTATCGGGATTGCTCCCTTAAGCATACCTTGCCTGTGACCCTTCCTAAAGCCTGGTTCAAGTCTGCACTCTAGGGGGTCATTAAGAGAGGAGAAAAAGTCAGAATGTTGCTTTTCCCCTTTAAACTAATAATGACAGGGAGGGAGCACGCCAGAGATTTGCAATTGTTTTGACCCCATAATTCAATGACAGAGATTAGGCCTGAGGTAACAAATTGTGTAGGAAAGAAAGTATCACAACAGAACAGGCAAGAACTGATTCCTTGCAAACTTCTACCCAAAGAAAATCTTGGCTTCCTCCCACCTGGACAGTCAAGACACTCAGGTGGAGTGTCTTAATAAGGATGCACTCAACACACAGACCCAATATTACACATTTGCACTGACCTGGTCAAGTGAAGGATTCTCCAACTTCACCACTATTGAATGTATGGGAATGGAGTTTGGTAGAGAATGTTTTGGTTTATTTTTAATAAAGACTGCTGTGCTCCCTGCTTTAAGCTGACATCACAAAAGCCTGATAAAGTGCTTAGAGGCCCTAGTTGAAATTCAGGAGCAGTTCAAAGATCCCTCTATTATATCTGACCTTGCTTTCCCTGTATTTACACTGGAGTAATAATAACCTCTAACATTTATTGAGCTGTTGGTTACATGTGCCATGCTCTGTTTCCAGCACTTTAATATGATAACTCATTTATCCTGACAACAGCCCTATGAATTAGTTGTTATTATAATCCCCATTTTATAATGTGGGAAACTGAGGTGCAACTAAACTAAGCAATTTGGCTATGATTACTCAGCTGGTGCATGTGAAAATTAGTTAGTGGTCTGGCCCGAGCACTCACACTCCTGACCACTCATGACACAGACAAGAGGAATGTCAAAGAGTGGTCTCTGCCTGCGACCCTGCTTGGAGTTGTTTTCCGAAAAAGTAGACAGAGTAATTAATCTCCTTAATTCAGTCAATCTTGACAGCCAATATGGCGCAGAAGAACTCTTAGACCTACTAATAACTTATTTTCTCTAAATTATCCAAGTAATTTAATGTATTTTACAAACAGATTATAAACAAGAATGTTGAAAATTGTTCCAATCCCAAAATTATATTGGCTGATCCTTGAAAATAGCCTCTACCCCAAAAAATATAATTACAAGATTACAATGTCATTCTCAAAGAGCATTCATTATATACTATCTATACTTCAGAACTGGGACAATAGCAGCTCTTAATATAGACACAATCTTTATTGTCAAGAGTTCAGGCATACTGGACTCATCACTTTCATCACCACCAGTTTAAATAGATGCCACCTGAAGAATGTGACCTCTTTTTCTCTCTACATTAAAACTTCTTCCCCGTACCCCATCATTATTCCCTCCTAGCTAGAATCATGTTAGTGCAGAAAAAAAAAAAAAAGGATCTTAGAAAGCA
Source organism: Moschus berezovskii (assembly GCF_049115385.1). NCBI lineage: Eukaryota > Metazoa > Chordata > Mammalia > Artiodactyla > Moschidae > Moschus > Moschus berezovskii. The sequence goes on from NC_142463.1 coordinate 36,755,407, forward strand.
TATCATTTACCCTCTGCGAATTTACAGATGAGAAAAGAGGGACACAGCAAAAGAGACCTGCTCAAATTCACAGACCATGGCCATGTCTGGAACCCAGGACTCCACTCCCAGTTCAATCCTTCTCCCAACCCGAATTCATCCTGAGAGTTCATAAAGGTATTTTCACTGACAGCATACTTTAAAAAAAAAAGTTTTAACAACTCTTTTTGACCCACAATATATAAAGAAGGGGCTCTCTTACGCCTTTCTTCCTTTCAGATGTGTTCCTGGAATGTCTTCACCAGATGTTTACCCAAGAAATTACAGTCGCAGAGTCTTCAACATGTGCGTGCATTTTGAAAGCAGCATTTAAGATCTGAACTCAATTAATGATTTTCTTTTCCTTCTTTTATTAAAAAAATAAAAGGATGGGGGCATGTTAGTTTTGCCTGCAAGTGAGTCTTTACCGAGTCTGCGTTAACGTCACTCACTTTCACTCTGCGACGTGCTAGTCTCACAGTCTAGTTTTGTTCAGACTTTATTTTGCTCCAAGCTGCCTTACAAGCCACTTGTCCACGCTGCAAAAGGTGGGGGTAGTGTTTGGGGTGAGGGGCTGTTTGGCTCTTTTTTCCCCCCGGTTCCTATATGTGATGCAATCTGGAATCATTTCACTTGGCCCTCCGCGCTCGCAAACACGCGCGCGCGCACACACGCACACACACGCACACACGTGTACCATGCATGTGTGGGTCCCTATAGAAGGTGTAGACGCGCGTTTGTGATTTAAAGTGGCAGGACCGAGAGCCGGACTGAAGTCGTGAATTATTTTGTGTGATCAATCAGCCCGATCGTCTGCACACTGTACTGGCATTATTCACCCGAGTGCTCGGCGGTTACGGCGGACGTGCACTGCGGCAAAAACGTCCTCGGAGCCGCTAATTTTGTGGCGGCTGCGGCGGCCGCGGCTGCGGCTTGGGGGCGCGAGCACGGATTGATTTTTCAAGATCACGTCTCCTTCAGTGCGGGTCGCCAAATCGAATCGAGTTGAAGCCTCACTGGATGCATGCGGATTAGGTTTTGTACCTGAGATTGTTAAAATCCTTTTTTTCCCCCCTTTAGGAAGACGAGCAGAGCCGTTAGTGCAGGAAAGGAGATACACCTTTTCTGTTTTATTTTCCTTTTACGTTTGGCGGGGGGGGAATGAAAATGGCTACCACCGCTTCTTGAGCACAGGGGAGGCAAGACCTTTGCAGACTGGGAGATGATGCTCGAAATCCTCTTTCTTCCTTCCATCCCTCCCTGCCTCGCCCCATCCTCTGTCTGCTCTGAGACAGCCTAGGGAGAAAAATGGTCATATGCACTTGCGCGGGTCATTTGTCCTCGCTCTTACTCTTTTCTTCCGACAAGTAGTTACCTTTTCTGTTTTGTTTTTTCTTTTGACAAACTGATCCTTTTTATCTGGTTTCAAATTTTTAATAAAACGTGTCCGGAACATGTTTGATTTGTCTTCTGCGTAAACACCCAGCCTTGCAATGGTTACACAGCGGCAGGGTGGGGGTAGGGACAATCTCCGACCCGATCTGTAGAGCTCACCTGGGCTGCAGACACTGCCCAGTGGTTACCCAGACTTTTGCAGGGGGGGGGAAGGCGGGTGGGAAGGCTAACTAATAAACTAGTTACCAGATGTGTATTGATGCCTGCGAGTTTTTGAAAAGCACATCCAGAACTTCACGTGCTCGTGATTGTATTGCTCTTTCGAGCATAAGGATCCCTCCAGACCAGTCATTTACATTTAAAATGTGGGGTTCGAAAGACTTGAGAGACGGTTTGGGGTACCACTTTGTTTGCAGGATAAAACCTGAGTATCTCTCCAGAGGGTGGGAAACCTTTTCCATCCCTGAGGTGGCATGGACCTATTTATCCCGGATTTTTACTTCTCCCCGAAGCAGCAAAGCAGGTCATATTTGCCAAACTGGGAAAATAATTGCGGTGTCAATGTGTAATGACACAGTGTTGCATAATAATAACTTAAGCAACTGTGTTTTTGTTTACGGTGATGTAACTTTCCCAAAGTTTGTTTGTAGTTTTAAAGGGTTTAAGTGCAGAGCAGAATGCCTGTGAGCAGCTGCCCTGAAGAAAGTGAGCGTGATTCAACCCTCCGGCTTGGAATCTGCAGTTCCCATCTTTAGCTGCAATCCCAACTTGGAGGTCCCGGGAGCAGGGTGGAAGGCAGAGGCAAAGCAGAAGACTTGGCTTTACCTGATAAAGTCTGCCTGAATTGTCCACGACTTGGAAGAATACTCCTGTTCAAAGCAAATTAAAAAGTCAGAGGCAGCAGTGCTGAGAAAATCCAGCTCAGTTAAATGGGAGCATATAACATAGTTGAAATACAGCTTTTTAATGAGCGTGTCTCAAGTAGTAAAAATGAGTGCAAATGAATTCAAAACCAACCACCCCATTTGCTCCAACATTTCAAACATACTGAGTCTGTCATGTGTTCCGGCTGCTGTTTCACAGCCCATGATGTGTAGACAGTGTGCAGTTTCTACGTTATAATGACTTGGAGATAAACGAGTGTTTTAATTCAGTCGTTAGAGACAAATGAAAGTAGGTTATACATCTAGGTCCACAGAAAGGCGGCCTAGCAACCCAGAGGAAGCCCACACTCTCCCAGACAGCAACACCTCCACTGTCCTTTTTTCTTAAAGACTGGGATTGCAGGGCCTCTGAGTTGGGCATGAGTCTGATTTATAACTATAAAAGTGATAGACCAAGATGTATTGGTTCACACATGGACATGGATGTATGAAAACTAACAAATAAAGAAGTCTTTGTTAGCCATTAGGCAGGGCTGTAAACTTGGGAAATGCATCCCTAAAGTTTATCTTAATTAATACTTTTTGTGATTAATACTCTTCTGTACAACCTTGATTTGCCATTTACAGAGACCCTATTCAGGCAGGAGTGTTAGCTTTTTAAAACTTTTGTGGTATCAAAGTTTTGTTTTTGTTTATTTTTTTAAAGGGGAAAAATCACAAATCAAGCTCTCTTATATGTTATAGGAAAAATTAGTAAAATTCTTAATGTGTTGCTGCTTTAGAATTAAAGTCAACAGGCATCTCCTTTGATGAAAATAATAAATATCTGAACACTATTTGCATTAATTATGGTGTTTTCTTAATTGATCATGTTTTTATTTTCAAAGTAACTATTTCCGATAGTGAAAAACTTCAGATTTTCTCATAATGGGACTGTGGGGTTGCTCTATCAGTGAAGTGCTTTTAAACTTTCAATTCAGATTGTTATGTTAAACTTTCATATCATGAACTGTGAGAACATAAGGTTTTTTTTAGTTTTTGTTTTTACTGTTTTTGTTTTTGATGTCAAAGTTAATTCTAACTATTTTATCTACAGTTCATGGAAGTCTATTACTATTGAACCTAGCATATTCATTAAGACAAATAGTAAGTAATGTTACATAATACATTTTTTTAGAAAAATTAAAGCAAAGGACATGAGCAAATTGAGACAACTGGAATGATCAAGTAACAATATCACAGCAATACAGACACTTGTAAAATTATGTATTTGAGTCATTATTCACACTCAAATTTACAAAAGAAAAACAAGGAGGATGAGTTTTTATAAGCCTTTCCAATTAACACTTAGCTGGGGAATAACAGGTGTCTGTGTCACTGTTATCCACTGAGAAAAACTCTTTTCCTGGTCACACTACACCCTCCCCCCAAATTCAAATAGTATTTTAACAAGTACCGATATTGACCTTGCAATGAGTCTTTCTTTCAACTATCTGTAATATAAAATTCAACTGTATTCTCAAATTTTGACTTTGAGAAACTAAACTGAACATGAATTGTTATGTTTTTAATACACTTTGAAGCAAGTATCATGTATATTATGTTTTCAGGACTTACTCAAATACTATGCTTCCACATAAGAATGTAGGGTTTACTGCAATCTGATATTCAAATAGAGACTTTCAAAAGTTAGTCCTACTAACATAAGGATTAGGTTTGGAAGGAGAGCAGTGAGGTAGGATGTGCCTTGTTATTTGGTACAATGTCATGTGTCATATGTTTTGAATGACCTGAAGAAGGTATTCTGCTCTGGCCTTCTGGCAAATAAAGTAACCCAGCCTTGCCAAGAGTCACTTGCCTCTTTGAAGACCAGATCATCACTGACTTGTCCTGAGTCCCCAGAACATAATGGAGTGCCAGGCTACCGCAGGATCCAGTAAATGTTTCCTAGGCTTGAATTTATTTGATAGTTCTTAATTTTTGACAGTAAGTGTAAATTTGGGGAGTGGATGGGGTTAGTAGAAATACTTTGGCAGAAAAACAGTTGGGAAAATTTTGTTTCTATCTGCTATCTCATGACAAATTAAAATATATTTGATTTATTGTTAACTTTATAGCTCTTGGGCGGGCTAGCAAACTAATAGGAATAATGTTAAAACCAGAAACACTTACCATTCTTTGGCTTCTTTCTTGAAGCACTTTTTTTTTCAATATACCAAAAGCATACCATGTACCATACAAACTAATTTCCCGGCTCTTGGCCTGGCCCTGCTTGCTACAAGCTGGCCATTTCAAGCATCCTCGCCAGACTAAAGCACTCTTAATAATTGGTTCTCCTTGCTCTCATTTTGGTTTTCTTTAACACAAAGTAAAAATTATGCCAAACTGCCAAAATTTATTGAAGGCAAATGCCATTCTTTCCAGCATTACTTTACTAAACAAGGCATCGGTGATTGAATGAATCTTAATACCTGCAGTAAACCATGGCATTATTCTTGCATATTAAAACTCAGAGTATTTTTCCAAACAATTTGTTTTGCATTTGAGTGATCTAAAATAAAACTAAGATCTAAGAACTCCTTTTCTTCACCCATTAAAAATAATGGCCTTCAGGGATCACGCGTTATCTTCATAGGTATACAATCTGCTGATGCACCACAACACATAACTTTCAGAGTGAAGAAAATGAGGTGTATGAAAAAAGGAAAACAGCATCACTATGTATTTTTATGATTTTAGAATACTACATTATTTATATAAAGAATATTATATAAAGCCAGAAGTAGACTATTTGCATCCCAATTAAGGAAAAACTCCACTTAATTAAATATGAGTTTTCCAAAGTTTTCTCATGAAATATAAGAGTGATATTAATATGGTGATATTTAATTTTTTTAACATTGTAGATAAAAGGATAATAATTCCCAATCAGAACATCTTTAAAATTTTCTTTAATGCCATAGTCCTATTGTATTAATTTGCAAGTTAACGACCTGAAGACACTACATGATGAGTAGTTTTCATGGTTCAGGGGAAACAGTGGACAAATACTTTTCAGTGTAAGGTGGAGTTCAGTACAGTATTGTTTACCAAGATAAAATAAGTTTGATCTAAATGTCTTTTGTTCCAAGTTGGTTCTGGGACATCTTGACTAATTTTCCCACTGTCAAAGAAAAACACAACAAAGGAGAGAAAGAATAGGTAACTTGTTTTGAACACTTATAGTCCATTCTCCACATTGTTGTTGGTTAGTGTGATTTTTTTAAAACAAAGACTGATCTTGTTACTACCTTCTTTAAGCCCTTCAATAGCTCCCCATTAATGTCAGGATAAAGTGCAAAATCTAAAAGCTGGTTGCTCAGCCTAGAGTGGCCTGACCCATATTTACCCCTTCAGCCTTCTCTTGGTACCTGCCTTTCCACTAGTTCACAGTCCATTTTATTTCTTTTTTCAACTATTACCCCAGCCTTCCTTCTCCCCATTCCCATTCCCCTTGGATAACTCCTGTTTATCTTTGAGAGAGAGAGAGAGGGAAAAAAAAAACCTGCTCTGACATTCAAAAAGCATCTCCAAAATAAATGAAGAAAGGAATGGATGAACTCATGTACCAAAGAGAATATGCAGAATTAGAGACTTTTAGAATTTCAAAGGACCTTAGATATCAACTAATTTAAAAGCGTCTTTTTCAAATGAGCAAACTGAGAGTGGTCCTGAAAATTCAAGAGACTTTAAAGTTTACATAGCTAATAGGAGAAGTGAGAATAGAATCCAAGATTCATGATGCTCATGAAAGCAACTCTGTAAATGAACTGTCATTAAATAATTTGTTCAATTTTTCCCCAAAGACAAACTAAAATTCCCATTTCATCCTCAAAAAATTAAAAATAGAATTACTATATGATTCAACAATTCTGAGTATATACCCAAAAGCATGGAAAGCAGGGACTCAAAGAGAAATTTATACACCATATTTTTAGCAGCATTATTCACAAAAACCAAAAGGTGGAAAAAATCCAAGTTTCCATCGATGGATGAATAGATAAACAAAATATGGTACATACTTATATTGAAATATTATTCAGCCTGAAACAGGAAGGAAAATCTTATACATGAAGGACCATGCATGAATTTTGAAGACATGCTAAGTGAAAGAAGCCACTCACAAAAGTGCAAAAACTGAATCATTATTCTTATATAAGATTCCTAAAGTAGTCAAGTTCATAGAGGCAGAAAGTAAAACAGTACTTGTTAGGGACTGTGGGGAGTAGGGAATAGGGAGTTATTATTCAATGGATACACAGTGTCAGTTTGGAATGATGAAAAAATGCTAGAGACGGATAATGATAAAGGTTGCACAGCAATGTGAAAATACTTAATGCTACTGAATTGTACATTATAAAATGGATAAAATAGTAAATGTTGTGTATTTTACCACAATTAACTTTTTAAAAAGATTGTTATTTTCCTAAGGGACGACCAGTACAGTGTCAAATTGTACCCTATCTCCCTACCCTTGATGCAAACAGGCTTTTTTTTTTTTTCCTGTGATGTTTATGGTTAACTCATAATCCTGATTCTAAGCCTATTAACTGTACTTTGAAGCAAATCACCTACTTATTACTGCTAGTGTATCCAACACAATAACAACAACCCCAACTCTATACATTTCTTTGCTGGAGTTCCCTTTGCTGATCCCAGTTTTAAGTCACTTTATGAAAGAGAAAGAAAGGTCTAGGGAGGCTGGGGAGCTCTGAAGGGATAGAGGATGGAAGGGAGAGTCTGAATTCAGTATCCATGCCAACTGGGTTGTCCAGTTCCTATTTCCTTCCTATCCATACTATCTTGGGGGGAATGGGATGTTATCTTAAGAGTAGTATAAAAAACACTAAGGTCAGGACTTCCCTCGTGGTCCACTGCAGGGGATGTAGGTTTGATTCCTGGTCTGGGTAGTAAGATCCTGCAAACTGTGAGTTTAAAAAAGAAAAAAAAAGAAGAAAAGAAAAACCCCAGGCTAAAGGGGCCAACCTCAACTGGTTTTCTCCTTTCTTTGTCGCTGATGTTCTGGACCTATAGACACTGATGTCAGACCAGGTGCATCCTAATTTAGCAGTATCCAGAGCACTAGTTCCACTAGCCCAGGGCACTCAAGCTATAGTTGAGGACTTCCTAAATTAGTCGTTTTAGATGAAGCACACTCCCTCTGTACTTATGCTGGCTGGAGTCTCACCCAGGGATTGAGTACATGGTTCCGTGTCTCAAAGTGAAGCTTGCCCTCTTTACAATACCGGTCTGTGTACATGTATGGCAGACCTCAGATTGTCTGTGTTGCTTTTGAATAACTTTTCTTGAATTTGCATTTTATAATTATATGAATATTACATATTTCATATGTTTTTACCTTTTCTTTTTTAAATTGATGACAAGGAAACTCAAAGTTGAAATTGCAAGTCAACCCTAGAAAAGTATATCCTGGATACTAACTTTGGTCTTGACTTTACCTTATTTCTATGTTAATAGTTTCTATATATATATACATATATATATAGATATAATTATAGATCTATATATGGGCTTCCCTGGAGACTTAGACAGTAAAGAAGCTGCCTACAATGCAGGATACCCGGGTTCAACCCCTGACTGGGGAAGATCCTCTGGAGAAGGAAATGACAACCCACTCCAGTATTCTTGCCTGAAGAATTACATGGACAAAAGAGCCTGATGGGCTACAGTCCATGGGGTCACAAAGAGTCAGACACACCTGAATGACTTTCACTTACTTTGGAGATATATATATGTGACTATATGTGTGTGTGTCTACATATAGTTAGACAAACAGAGACACACACACACACACATCCCCACTCAAAAACATTTCTGAATAGAGTCAGGATAAATATGACCAACTACAGATCCATGTTCTTTATTCTGTGCTGTATGATAAACCATTGTTGGTGGTATAGGCCTTCATAGAACAGAAACCTAAATTTTTGTACACTTTCACACTCATGATTTCATTGAATCCTCACAAAACTTCAATATGTAAGCAGGGCTGATGATACTTAAACATTTTTCAGAGAAGGAAGCCAGAGGGAGAGGTTGAACTGTCTAAGGCCACAAAGAGCAGAGACTAGAGAATCAGATCCATTCACAGCTCTTCACACGAATTTGCAGTTCTAAATAGCTGCTCTCACCCCACCCTCATTTATTTTTCCTGAAAATTATCACTGAACTGTCTAAACACGTTTAGGTAAATCTGTTAGGTACCCGCCTGGATTTTATAGTTGTCCATTCAATTTAGATAATTAACCATTTTCTTTCTTTTATCAGATTCAAGAGCAGTATTTCTTCACTTTCCCAGGCCTCTTTTCAACTTTGATATCAGAGATAGTTATTCACTCCTTTCCCATTCCTGCAAAATATCCTTTGCATGATGTAATGAAACTGGCACTGAACTGGGGATTAATTCTTTACCAGCTGTAAGACCATGAGCTTCACTCAGCTAGTTGCAATTTTATCATCTGCGAAATGTGGTGGCTGGAGACTTCTGAGTTCCCCTTCACCTTTCCTTCTGTGAATTGGCTACTTTGCTACCTTCACTTTAGTTATGATACAGATTTCCTCTCTCTGGTTAGCCTAGCAGCTCAACTGTGCAACATCACCTTTGGTATTGAGGAATTTCTGCAGTTTATCACGGTGTGTGTCTATGATGCTCAATTGCAGGTGTGCTCAATTGCTCAGTTATGTCCAACTCTTTTGCGACCCCGTAGGCTGTAACCCACCAGGCTCCTCTGTCCATAGGATTTCCTAGGCAAGAATACTGGAGAGGGTTGCCATTTTCCCCCTCCAGGGGATCTTCCCAACCCAGGGACTGAACTTGGGTCTCCTGCCTTGGCAGGGAGACTCTGTACCACTGAGCCACCTGGGAATAAGAAGGATGGGTCTAGGGTGGGGGAAACGAAGAGCTGTTATTCAGTGGGTGTTAAGTCTCAGCTATGCTAGATGAATAAGTTCTAGAGATCTCTACAGTACAGTGCATATAGTTAACAATACTGTACTGTGCCCTACCAGATTTAAGAGGTTAGACCTCAAGGTAAATGTTCATACCACAAACAAAAGCGGGAGGGCACAAGCAAACTCTGGGAGGTGTCGGATATATCTATTACCTTGATTGTGGTGATCGATCATGGGTGTTGGTATATGTCCAAGCTCATCAAACTGTATACATTAAACATGTGCAGTTTTTTTTTTTGTATATCAGTTATATCTCAATAAAGCTTTTTTATTTTTTTAACAATGGATCCACGTGTTTGTCTTTGATTATGATTAGAGCCCACTCGGAGAAGGCAATGGCAAGCCACTCCAGTACTCTTGCCTGGAAAATCCCATGGATGGAGGAGCCTGGTGGGCTGCAGTCCATGGTCGCTAGGGGTCGGACACGACTGAGCGACTTCCCTTTCACTTTTCACTTTCACACATTGGAGAAGGAAATGGCAACCCACTCCAGTGTTCTTGCCTGGAGAATCCCAGGGACGCTTCTGTCTATGGTGGGCTTCTGTCTATGGGGTCACACAGACTCGGACACGACTGAAGTGACTTAGCAGCAGCAGTAGCAGCAGCAGAGCCCACTAGTACTTAAAAAAACTGAAGCCTGAACTTTTTCCTAAGTCAGAAATCATAGCTTTGAGTGAAAAGTGAAAGTTGCTCAGTTGTGTCCAACTCTTTGCGACCCCATAGACTATACAGTCCATGGAATTCTCCTGGCCAGAATATTGGAGTGGGTAGCCTTTCCCTTCTCCAGGGAGGAATGCTAAATGAATTGAACTGTTTTCAACCACGTGTGAGTGACCTTGAGTAACCACTACAGTTTCCTGAGCCTTAGTTTCCTCAATTGTGTAGTTAGAATGACAATGGCTGACCCACCTAGAAGGAAAGGTAAAGGTGACAGTGTGTGTGGAAGGTCTGTGATAAAAAACTCAATGTCCTACTATTTTATTACTAACATTTCCATCCAGTGATAATGCCATGTCTTGCAACAGCCATACTCCTGACCTTGTGTTTTATCAGACTAAAAGTTTGGAACGCTAACCATTTGTTCATCTATTCATTCACATGCGAATTTGCCCAACATTCATTGAGGATCTACTATGGCACTTTGCTTATAGGGATCCATGAAGGAACGAAGTCATTGCACTTCCAAGGAGCTCATAGTCTAGCAGACAAACGGACAAATAAATAAATGATATACAAACTAATGTGTCTTCCCTGGTGGCTCAGACAGTAAACAATCTGCCTGCAATTTGGGAGACCTGGGTTCAATCCCTGGGTCTGGAAGATTCCCCAGAGAAGGGAATGGCTACCCACTCCAATACTGTTGCCTGGAGAATTCCATGGTTAGATGAATCTGGCGAGCTACAGTCCTTGGAGTGCAAAGAGTCAGACACGACTGACTAACACTTTCATACAAATTTATATACAATGTGAAGAGAGCTGTCCTAAAAAATGAGTATAACACACTAGAGATCATGCTGGAGGGACAGATGGATTCTGCCAGGGGAGTTAGAAAGTAGTATTTGGTTCTTGAAAAAACGAGTGGAACTCATTTTTTAAGGGATTTCTGGACAGAAAAAAAGCACACAGACAAAGGAAGAGAGGAATGAACATGTATGCTGTGTTCAGAAAATGAGAAGAGATGAGTTGTTCAGTGTGTGTGGGATGAGCAGGTCACAGAAAGAATTGAGGGAGGAGGAGAGTCTGGAAAAGGAGGCTGATAATAAAAGCAAATGTAATCTGTACCAAGTTGGGGAAAAACCATAACATCTTTATAGAGAAAATTATCCAAAGATCTCATGAGATTATTTTATAATCTTTATTATAAAGATTATTCCGTCCGTTCCGTTCCGTCGCTCAGTCGTGTCCGACTCTTTGCGACCCCGTGGACTGTAGCCTACCAGGCTTCTCCGTCCATGGGATTCTCCAGGCAAGAATACTGGAGTGGGTTACCGTTTCCTTCTCCAGGGGATCTTCCCGACCCAGGGATCGAACCCGGGTCTCCCGCATTGGAGGCAGATGCTTTAACCTCTGAGCCACCAGGGAAGCCCATAAAGATTATTAGTTGTAGTGAATGCTGCTGCTGCTACTGCTAAGTCACTTCAGTCGTGACCGACTCTGTGTGACCCCATAGACGGAAGCCCACCAGGCTCCCCCGTCCCTGGGATTCTCCAGGCAAGAACACTGGAGTGGGTTGCCATTTCCTTCTCCAATGTGTGAAAGTGAAAAGTGAAAGGGAAGTCGCTCAGTCATGTCCGACCCTTAGCGACCCCACGGACTGCAGCCCACCAGGCTCCTCCATCCATGGGATTTTCTAGGCATGAGTACTGGAGTGGCTTGCCATTGCCTTCTCCAAGTAGTGAATGCTAGGCTGCTATATCAGAGATCTCAGAACCAGAGTTTAAATATGATCTAGGCTGCGGGAGCAACTTTGCTCCCTGAGATCACTTAGGGACCAAGGTCCTTCCATCGTGCAGCTCTCTTGTCTCTGAGGGTGCAGTCCTGGTCTTTGTCATTGAAGTTTGGTCTCTAACTTGGCCTCATGGAAGCCCTTAGAATGGCCAAAAATTTACAATAAATTTATTTTAAGCAAGAAATGTGGAACTTGCCCTCAGCTATCCTGCTTCCATCCTATTGAGAAGAACTTAATCATGTGTCATGCCTATAGGAAATGGAGGCTGGAAAATATAGACTCTAATTGTTCATCTATGTATCCAAAAGTAGAGAACAGATTTGGGGGGCGGAGGGGGGGACAGTAGACTGCCACAACTTGCTTATTTGGAAGCCTCTTCAAATCCTAGATTTAAATTTGCTTCTAGTATTTATCCTTTGTATTGCCGTGTTATATATTATCCTTGATATTGCCATGTTAGACCTCTAAATGCCAGTGTTCATTACTTACCCTAAAAAGTTATTTGGATGATCTAGGATTTACCCAAGCAAATCAAGAAAACGTGAAGTATACCTTTGTGTTCAACATTCAATTCAGTATAGAAATTTAAAGTTATTATTAGAAAAATATAGTGATTCTGAATTATGTTTCTATTCTGTAAGACTCTGACATTCTAGTCTCCATATCAATGCCCTGCAAAAGGATTAGGTTTTTATTTGGGTCAACAAAGCAAAATTCCTGGAAGAGCGTACTATTTTTAAGGCATAAAGCCAGCCTATGTGGAAACATGAGGCTCTCAAATGGGTTGACAACTCAAAACCACCCTATTTAATGTACAGCTGTTTTTCAATGGGGCTGAAGTTCAGTTCAGTTGCTCAGTCGTGTCCGACTCTCCGCAACCCCATGAATCACAGCACGCCAGGCCTCCCTGTCCATCACCAACTCCCGGAGTTCACTCAAACTCATGTCCATAGAGTCAGTGATGCCATCCAGCCATCTCAGTCTCTGTCGTCCCCTTCTCCTCCCGCCCGCAACCTTTCCCAGCATCACAGTCTTTTCCAGTGAGTCAACTCATCGCATGAGGTGGCCAAAATATTGGAGTTTCAGCTTTAGCATCAGTCCTTCCAATGAACACCCAGGATTGATCTCCTTTGGAATGGACTGGTTGGATCTCCTTGCAGTCCAAGGGACTCTCAAGAGTCTTCTCCAGCACCACAGTTCAAAAGTATCAATTCTTCAGCGATCAGCTTTCTTCACAGTCAAACTCTCACATCCATACATGACCACGGGAAAAAACATAGCCTTGACTAGATGGACCTTTGTTGGCAAAGTAATGTCTCTGCTTTTTAATATACTATCAACGTTGGTCATAACTTTCCTTCCAAGGAGTAAGCGTCTTTTAATTTCATGGCTGCAATCAGCATCCGCAGTGATTTTGGAGCCCCAAAAAATAAAGTCTGACACTGTTTCCACTGTTTTTCCACCTATTTCCCATGAAGTGATGGGACCAGATGCCATGATCTTTGTTTTCTGAATGTTGAGCTTCAAGCCAAACTTTTCACTCTCCTCTTTCACCTTCATCAAGAGGCTTTTTAGTTCCTCTTCACTTTCTGCCATAAGGGTGGTGTCATCTGCATATCTGAGGTTACTAGAACACAAATTCAGAGACTGTAAAGAGCTAATAGTAAACAGTCAATCTATGTGAGCTACTGTTATGGTTACTGTTATTATTTTTAAATTATTTAATATCATAGGTTTAAGGATACAGAAGTGGCAATTTGTGGGGAGATCATATACGTCATGTAGATATTTGGACTTTGGGAAGAGTGTGGAAACACTGCACTCTCACATTGTCCCTATTGACCAAAGTCCCTGAAATGAATATCAGTGATGAGTCTCTCCCTTGCTTCCACACCGCTCTTCTACCCTCTAGTCTTCCCTCCTTTTTCCTCTTGCTCATTCATTTCTGCTGTGCTGTACTTCAAGACTTCATCTTCTCTCACCTTGTTCTAACTGGTCTCTTTGCCTCCACTGCTACCATGAGCTTTCTAACTTGCACATCTTATCTTGCCTATCTTTTGGTTAAATGCCTTTGAGGCTTCCCCAGTCCCTCAAGCAAAACTCATAAGGTTCTCCACCATCTTGCCTCAGTCGGCTTTACCAACTATATCTCTAGTTACTGTAACACAAGCCAACACTAGCTAGTGCAATCAGCCACAGTCGAAACCCACCCATTCTCTGGCCCATTGCATATGCTGATATCACCATGCTTTCCTAACCAGGAGTACTCTGCCCCTCAATTGTTCACCTGACAAATGCATACTTTTAGCCCAATACTAATGTCACTTTTTTTTTTTAGCTTTTTATCTGTGCATCCAAGCAAGATCAGTCATCTGTATACCTACTGCCCTTTATGTATATCTAAGTTAGAGATGGCACTTGCTGCTGCTGCTGCTAAGTCACTTCAGTCGTGTCCGACTCTGTGTGACCCCATAGACGGCCTCCTACCAGGCTCCCCCATCCCTGGGATTCTCCAGGCAAGAACAGTGGAGTGGGTTGCCATTTCCTTCTCCAATGCATGAAAGTGAAAAGTGAAAGTGAAGTCGCTCAGTCGTGTCCGACTCTTTGCGACCTCATGGACTGCAGCCTACCAGGCTCCTCCGTCCACGGGATTTTCCAGGCAAGAGCACTGGAGTGGGGTGCCATTGCCTTCTCTGAGAGATAGTACTTACTATATTGTTATTTACCTTTATGTCTTGTCTCTGCCATTGGACTGAAAGCTTCTTGGAGGCAGGGATAATATCTTATTCTCTGTTTTCTTAGCTCTTAGCACATTCAGTGTACCTAGAATATGGGTGACTGCGTGTGCACGCACGCTCAGTCACTCAGTCATGTTCGACTCTTTGCAACCCTATGAACTGTGGCCCATCAGGCTCCTCTGTCCATGGGATTTCCCAGGCAAAAATACTGGAGTAGGCTTCTATTTCCTCCTCCAGGAAATCTTCCTGTCCCAGGGATCGAACTTGTGTCTCCTGCATCTCCTGCATTGGCAGGCAGACTCTTTACCACTGAGCCACCTGGAAAGCTCACCTAGAACATTATAAATATTAAACAGTAATAGTATTATTATAGCTACCTTTATTGACCATACATATTGTACTCAGTAATTTACATATGTTATCTGAATATGTACCATTTTTCAAAGGCGGGATCTAAAGCTTACCGAGATTAAATAATTCACCTGGAGTCATACAGTAGGAACTTACCTGGTGGCTCAGTGGTAAAGAATCCACTTGCGTTGCAGGAGACTGCCTATAACTCAGGAGATGCAGGTTCAATCCCTGGGTCAGGAAGATCCCCTAGAAGAGAAAATGGCAACCCATTTCAGTATTCTTGCCTGAGAAATCCCATGGACAGAGGAGCTTGGTGGGCTGCAATTCATGGGGTCACAGAGTCAGATATGACTGAACCACCACCACCACCACACATAGTAGGACCAACATTAACACCTAAGTTGGATTCCAAAGCCTATACTGTGTTGTTGTTGACTAGACGAACATATATAAGGTTACTTTGGAACTGGTGCTAACATTCCACATTAGACCAAGTTAATGAAGTACAGACATTATACACAAAACTCACTGTTACCACCTACTGACAAGGCCTGGTTTGCTTAGCATTAGTAATTATTCAGGCAACAGCATCTACAGAGCAATGCAATACAAATTGATACCTCTTGTGCATTTCAAAGGCTCTTAGCTCTTGACAAAACAGACCTCCATTCTCACAATAAGTCCATGTCCTATTTTATAGGTGTTATGTAACTGTCTCAAGGTCACATAGCCTAGCACCAGCCAAACTAGGCCTAAAAATTTTTTGATTACTTAAAAAATTATTTTTTCTTTTTACTTAAGCCACTATATCTCATCGAGTGTGTTTCTAAGGTGAAAGTGGTACGCCAAGTGGAAATGCTCAGTGGATTAAATGCCTCAGACTTTCCAGAGCTAGACAATATTTGAATCTATCAGAGTTGGACCAGAACAGCAAATCCTGCATAATACCAAGAGCAGTCACAGTACTTTACCTCCCAGCAATGCTTCATCAGTTAGCTAGTTGTAAAGTGCTTAAGTCTAAAGCCACAAATGTGGTTCAAAATAAAATAGAAAGTTTCTCTAACCTCTAATTTAACTGTGCAAGGTCCTGTTATTAATTAATTAGATAACTTCACCAAGGACAGTTAAGAAAATCAGACAACTGCCAGGTTGCTTCCTATTCCTCTTGACTTTTTATTGGATAAATTTTATCAAGTGAGCTAAGCACACATTTTCCTGTAACTCAGTTATTCAGTAAAAGTGTATTAAGCTACTTAACTGATGCAAAGCAAACACATTTAAAAAAACAAAACAAAACAATAGGCCAGTTGTGAAGCTTTCCACTTAAAGGGACACCCCACCCCTTACACACACCACCACTGAACCAATGGTTTGTTTGTTGCTTGAAACAAACACATAAAAGACTGACATTAAAATAACCTGATTACATGATCTTAAAGAGTCTGGTTTAATGATATAAGATGAATCAGTGAGATGGAGGACTTATTAACCCAATAACTGTTTTAACGCCCCTCCCCTTTATATGTGGAATGTCTTTCAGCTCTTCTTTTCGGAGGATGGGAGGTGGAGGGGTGTATTAAACTTTGTGGAACCCAGGCTTTTTTTTTTTTTAAGGATATGGACAAATTAGATCCTAGCAATTAAGTTAGAATTTCACTGCATCTCTTGCTTTAAAGGAACAGCTTTATTCTTGAGGGAGCCCACCTAACAATTTTATGTTTAGCCATCTGCAGTGCAGAGCCAATGCCTTTTTCTTTCTGAATCTGGAGTAGAAGCTTTATTTCATTGCGAATTCTCTGTGACATTTTGCACTCTCTTGATTTAATGAACCAAAGAGGATCTTTAGCTCTCGGTCTACACCAGTGCAAATAAAGGTTAAATCTCTCACTAACCATCCTGAACTAGCCTAATAACTCACGAGAGACTACAGAAAAAGAATCGGAGAAAGCAGGTGTGCAGACTTGATTAAAACGTGCGAAACCCGCACAACCGCAGGCAAAGGTACTATATCGTCACATCTCCCTAGTGCCGCCTGCGAGGTTCTCAAGCGGGGGAACTCCTACTGCGCCAAAAACACCATCCAGAGAGCCGGGCCTAGTAACACAGGGGCTTTCTTCCGAACGGTGTCCCGACCGGAGCTTGCGCTGAATGCCGGGGCTCCTATTGGCCACACGCGGTGGGGGAGGAGGAGACTGGCGGGGAGAGAGACAGGAGGAGGGGAGAGGCGGGCAAGGCCTTTTCCCTGCCCCCTCCCGGCCCCCACGGCCGCCTCGTGCGTGGTTACTATGCAAATTGCAGCGATTGCGGAAATAAACAAGGGGGTAGGGAGAGGAGAAAGGGACTGCGAATCGATTGCAACTTCTGCAAAGTCTCGTACAATCCAAAGCACACAAGGCAAAACCAGAGAGAATCTGAGAACCAGCCAGCCGGGGTTGGATCGCTTTCAAAAGAGGAGAGAGAGACAGTGAGGGGGCAGAGCGCGCGCATTGCAATTGCAAAAGCCTCCTGATTTGGAGTTAAAAAAAAAAAAAAAATTCTCCAAGAAGCCTGCAATTGGCTAACAGCTTTATAAAAAAATCTCTTCCGGGTTTTCAACGGTTCCAAGTTTATTTAGATGTCTTTTTTAATGCAAAAAAAGGGGGACAACTAATGAAGCAATTCATCTGAACATTTTAAAGTTTCTCAGTTTCTCACGTACTCTTTTTACATTGCAATGGTACGTGGTTCAGCTTTAAACTTTCTATTTTGCGTTTATACGGTACGCGTTTTATAAACAATAATGGTAGAATGATTTTAACGGCTAAGACTTTAAAATTTCTCTAGCTTGCATATGCATTGGAGTGGTTGCTGGGTAAATGTCTATTGTGATGGTTGTGTTTTAAAGATGTAGCTTTGTGGATGGCTTTTTTCTTTTTTTGTTATGTACATCAAGGACCGGGTTTCCTTTTTTTTTTCTCCCCGAGATTTGAAAAAATTGCTGAGCTTGACAGATTTTTTTTTTCCTCCTAGCGCTTGCTCGGTTCCAGAAAGGGGGGAAAAAAATCCTGTACGTGCTCTGTTCTGTAAAAAGACGTCTGGCCTCAGCAGTCAACCTAACCCGAAAAGAAATGTCTGGACCGGGAGAATAATTGACGATTCGATCCTCTAATCAATGGGCCCATAGGGGAGATTGACAAAAGCTTTACCCAATCATATCCAAGCTTGGGTGTACAATGGTTCGCAGTAGCCAGAGGGGGCGGGACAGAGAAGATCTGAAGTTCTCTGCGGCTCTGAAGGAGATGGTGTGGTTCAAGCTGTCAAAGCTACAAGCTCTTCCGGATTTAGCAAGCACAATAGGAAAGAGTTTTTGAATTTTAGAAGAAAAAAAGAACCTAATTAACGTGGGGGTTTTTTGTTTTGTTTTGCATGAATCGTAAGCCTTCATTGCCTTTTAGAAAAAGTTAAAATTCTGTTCGAGAAATCTTCAACTTTGCATGAATTATTATTTGTAAATTCAGGGAAGTTGTTCACGGTTGTGGAAGATGAGGTTCAACTTTTTAAAATGTGTGGCTGATAAACTGGGATTGTAGTGAGCTTTGGAAAGTAATGTACTGCATGCTTAGTGCAAAACGTCTTTCTCTGTTTATCTTAGAAGCTTTGACTTTTCAGGTACTTTGAAGGAATAGGCAAGCCTCTCTTCTGGAACTCTAAACAACAGTTTTAAAGGAGAGAGGCTGTTTCACAGGTGGACTGACAGCTGTTTTATACATTTGAAAGGAAGAAGGAGAGAGTGTTTTTCTTGACTTTTCTTGAATTCTGTTTAATATATGGTCAGTAGTGAATAGGATATTAAGACTGGCCAACTGCACATTTCTTCTTGTTACCACAACCCCTGTGGAGGGTGTGTGTGGAAGATTGCTGACTTGCTAACTCTCGACTGGAGTCTGGCCTCTTGAACAAGTCTTTGACACCAATCCTGTGGAAACCAATGGCAGCAGCTTGTCTTGGAGACAGTAACTGACAGCCTCATACTAAATATATCCATCTTTTCCTTCCCTCTGAGCAGTGTAGACACCTAATTCTGTTGGGAAGTGAATGGAAAATAATAGAGGTGCTTTCCCATCTTTGGCTTAAATTCCCATCCAGCTATTTCCCAAGGCTTTAGGCCTTCTAATCAAATCTGGCCTGGAAATCTGATGTAAGAATCTGCTTAGATGCTCAGCTCAGCAACATGATTCAATTTAGGAATATATGCATATAAGAAAAATCTGCACACAAATAACTGCAGGTCAAAAAACTAGAGAAGGAAAACCTTGGGAAATGTGAGTAATAAAGTTAGTTTTGGTAAGAACTATAGTAAATGGCATTGTCACTTCTGAACCCCAATTTTATCTTCACTGCTTTGTACATTAAAATCTAAATCATATTAACAAGATCTTCCTATTAAGTAACCTCCGAAATGAGAGGTATTCGAGATGTACATATAAGTGAATCCTTATTGACGTAATTTATATATCTAAGAGGATTTCACTAAAACTGGCAAGGTAACATTTCTGCAAATAAAACACAGCAAATGCAAGGCTGGGCTCTGTGCCAGGAAGAATATGGATAGCAGAGAGCATGACAGGAGCCTCCTTTGCACAGGTACAATCCCATTTCAAGGCAGCCTCCAAGCACTTGCAAAATAAATGATTGGAGTGGTTATTTCCAATAAGGGGTTTATCCTTCCTAACAATAGGTCATTTATATCATTGCAGTAAACTAGTTTTTGTACTTCACCTGTGCTTCCTATACTGTTCTCTTCATATCCTTTCTTTCTTCTCTTCACTCTTCATCCCTGTTTTCTTTCAAGGGTCTCAGTATCTTTGTGAACTCAGCACAAGGATTTACTTTTGTAACTTGGGACCAGGGGAGAGAGTTGGAAATGTTTTTTACCCCAGACTGCCCTTTGAGGAACATCTGTTTCTTTGTGTGTGTGTTTAAATTTATGCCTGTTGGAGAGAAAGTTACCAGAAGCCTCTCTGTAACTGTAACTCTTCTACTGTATTTTTCTCGGTCCGGTTTCCAAAGGCTGTAGTTGGAGCTGTGCTTTGTAGTGTTTCCCCCGCCTCTCCACCCCACCCCCCTCCCGCGGGGGAGGGAGCGGGAGCTGGCGGAGATAGGAGAGAAAGCAGGAGCGGATGTGAAGGGCTTTGGTGCTGAACTTGGATCCAGCCCTTGCCTAGAGGGCGCAAACAATCGTCCCACATCCAAAAGTCTTACGAAGGGCGCCAAAAGTTACTTAAGATAATATTGCTAACCGCAGAAAGCTGGAAATCGCGGGCACATCCACTGCTGCAACAAAAGAAGTTTTTAAAGTAGAAATATCAGCATTAAATTACTTTCCCCCATTAACAACAACAACAAAAAAAACCAGGGCGACGTGCCAGTGCTTTTTAAAAAAATCCTTTTCCTTGAGATTCAATTAAAAGAATCTTAGCTGTTTTGGGAAGTGGCAGATGTGAGGTCTATCTTTTAATACACCAAAAGAAAGATTTTAATCTTCTCTGGAAGAGAGCTTCCCCAGAGTACACACTCGGAACAATAACTTCTCACTGTGCCTCAGTTACATGTTGGAACTGTCAGCCAGAAACTTCTATCGAGGAAACTTGGAGCGCGTTGAAGTTATAGATCCCAGCAAGGGTTCTCGTGGCCAGGAATGTTGTCTCTGTAACTCGGCTTGCCTTTTAGGACGTTTTTCTCCTACTGAAATCTAAGAGGAAGCAAGGAAAAAAAAGCAGTTGTGTCGTTTGGGAAAACGGGGCTCTTTCATTAAAGTTTTAAGTCATTATTTCCCCTCACCCCTTAATAAATAACCTGAGAGATTTCCAAGGATATTTAGAAGCGGGGGCGTGTGAAAATGGTCTCCTGAGAAGCCAGGAATTGTTTTGGCTATTAAGTAACTGGAGAACAAGCATAAAATCACGTTAGAAAGATGCAGAATATTTGAGGACTTCATTTTCTTTTCTCCAGGAGCATATTTCTTGCCCCTTACTTAAAAAAGAAAAAAAAAGAGTGGCGTGGGGGAAGAGTCTGAATGAGAGTGGCCTTGACATGTCATCTCACCCACACATGCAGAGTGGGCATTCCTACAGGAATTTCCTCTTTTCAGGGGCTCTCTAGATGGGCAACCTCCACCAAGGTGCACATTCCCCTGTCTGTGTGCTAGAGCCTTTCATCGTCATATAGTCGTCTTCCCTTTTGGAATTTTGAGGATTAGAAAATGCAGAAGGCTGCAAACTAGAGTGAGGGAGATGAGAAGAGATGGAATGGGGGTTTGGAGGAAGGAGGTATACCTTTTTTCCCCCTTTCCCAGCAGTGAGGAGAACCTAGAGAGAAAATATGAGGTTAAAAAAAAAAAAAAACTGGAAAAGCAGGCTTATTGGCAACTTGCCAAACCCTAAAAACCACCCCCCTTTTCTGCCAAAACAATACTTTAGCAAACCTAAAATAATTGCAGGAAGCTCTTTTCCATTTTAAGAACTATTACCTGGGGGAGGGAAAAAGAGGGGATTCTTAAAAGGCACCCTTCCAGAGGTGTCCCGGGAACAGGGGCGGTAATGACAGGCCTGTGCCCAGTTCTGGGCACGCGTTGGTGGACGAGAATATCTCCCTTCCCTAAGGGGACATCCCTTTCACATTTTTTTTTTCCCTCCTAAAAAGAAAAAGATGTCACAGCTAAACCACTGTTGTTTCTGAACGTGATAGAACTTTTTCTATGGCGTCTGTGCTCAAACCCACTAGTTTCACAGTCCTGGGAGGGAGAATGCTCGTTAATCTCCGCCTCCCTTTCTCCAGACAACCCCCCCACCCCAGCCCCCAAATCCGGTGAATCTTCCTTGTGAAAATTTCCCCCACCACCCCCGTTTCTGGAGGCCATAGGACTGAAGCTGCACAAAGTTTGCAGGATTTTGTGCATAATTACCTCTGCCGACGATCTATTCCCACAAAAAGCTTCGTTGGAGAGATTACAATGCTTTGAGCCGTACCGCATTTCAGAAGGGAAAAAAAGTTACCTAGGAGGTCTGATTCTTTTAAATTTGCATACATGCAAATCTGCACGCCCCCCCACCCCCCGCCCCGCTCGGCTTTCTCCGCGGTTCTCTCCGTGCCCACGCAGTGAATCGAGGGGTGCAGGGCAACCTGGCAAAGTTGCCCAAGTCCTCCACCGAGGTCCGCGAAGGTCTGCGGCGGGGGTTGGGGGATGGGGACGAGGAAAAGTAGTTTTGTTTGCTTAAGCACATCCTGTGGCAGCCTATAGCTGCCCGGGAGTACAGACTGTAACTGCTCCTCACTGCGTTACCCAGTAATGCGCTGAGCGGGGACGGGGGTGTGGGGGGGGGGGCCGAGCGAGCGAGCGAGCCAGGGAGCGAGAGAGGGAGCGAGCGAGGAGCGAGCGCGAGCGGCCGCGGAGGCTCGGGACCCGGCTGGCCGCGCGGCGCCGCAGCCGCCCCCTCCCCCACACACCCCCTCCCCCGGCGGCGGCGCGAGCGGGCGGCGGCCGTGCGGTGCGGTGCAGAGCGGAGGCGGGCGCGCGGGCAGCTCGCGGGCACCCGGCCGGCGGGCGCGGGAGCGGGAAAGGGTGCGCTATGCCTTTAACGCCCGCGTACAGTAGACATGTATAGTGGAGTGTAGGGAAACTCTAGGCGGGGTTAAAGTTCAGCTCATGGAGCGGCAATAGCGCTGGCTGGCTGCAGTTGAGCCGAGTTGGAAATGTGAACGCAAGAAGCAGGCTTGATTTTTTTTTTTCTCCCCCCTTCTCTCTCTCTCCTCCTCTCTCCCTCTTTCTCCTTTCTCACCCGCACTCACGCACACCTCCAAACCGCACACACCAGACGCACACGCACACCCCACCGCCCGGCAGTGATGTATTCTCCGCTCTGTCTCACCCAGGTAAGCAGCTGTTTGGATGCGGAGCGGGGCGGTCGGGATGGCGGGGGCAGACCTGGGGCCGGGCCGGGGGTGCCGGGGACCCCGCGCTAGCAGGGCCCGGGGCATGTGTCCCGGGGTGTGCCCATATCTGCGCGTGTTTCTGTGTGTGTGTGTGTGTATGTGTGCGCGCGTGTGCTCGTGGGGGGGGGGCGGAGAAATACAGCTTTAAGAAAGTAACTTTGTTTCCATGCGGGTGCATTCCTCTTGCACGGCCATTTGTGTGGGCACATGGCTAATGGCGCCCTCTTATTAATGCGTTAATTAATATCGGGGCGATTGACTGCGGAACGGTGGTGTTTTCGGACGCCCCGCACGTGTTTCGGTGGGGTTGCAGCCCATGTCACGCTGAAATCTGGACTCAGCGTTTCTGCAGGCGCGAGGCCGGCTTCTGTAGTTCCGCGGCGCCGGGGGAGGGGGCCGCCGACGGAGCCCCCCGCACGCCCCGCACGCTCGGGGCCGCTGCACCCCCGGCTGCGGGAGAACTCAGGTCCCCGCGCCCGCGGCCCGCCCGCGGAGCCCGCGCCGCCGCAGCCGCCCCAAACTCTTACTTTTGTTTATTCTTTGTCAGCCTTTGGGGTCCGGCCGCGGGAGGGACGCGGGCCAGCGCCCCGGGCCCCGGCCGGGACAGCGCCCCTCGGACCCGGGCGGGCGGCGGCGAGCCGGCCCCGGGGCTCCGCGAAGCGGGACTGCGGGGCTGCGGGGCCGCGCGTCCCCCCGCGTCGGCCGGGTGGAGCCTGCGTCCTCGCCGCCTGTCGCCCGCTCGCTTTCCCGAGCGAAAGTTTCCGTGCCGGGACGAGCCCACGCTGCGCAGGGCGGCGAGCAGCCGAGGCCGCGGGCCGCGGGCGGAGTTGGGCTCCCAGCCGCGAGCCCGAGCGGCGGCCCGGCCGTACGCGTCTCCCCCCGCCGCCGCAACGCGACTCGGGCCGCTCCGCACTGTGGACTGGGGCAACTTTTCCCCTCCGACCTAACTCGGAGCGTGGGTCTCTCTCGCCCCAGCGTCTCTCCTTTCCGTGTCCTCCCTTTCCATCCCGCCCCTGTCTGCACCACCCCCAGGCAAAATATTGCTACTTCAAGGCTGCAAATCTGGTCCCTTTTGAATATATTATTTATTTATTTATTTAGACCAAAAGGCATGAAGTCAAAGTGATTTTGCGCAAAAAAAATTTTTTTTTTGAAGAAAACTGTGATCCTTCATACTGTTTTGGTACATTGCGATCTGACCATTAATCATGTACATGAAGTTTGTATGCTTCATGTAAAATGTTTACTCACCACTCCCTACAAAAACCTGCTACCAATTCTTGCTTTCATTTAGCAGGAGATAACGGTTTATCCGGAATACTTTCTGGAAGACTAAAAAGTATCCATAGTTTCTTCTCTCCTCTCTAGATTCTGGATTTATTTCCCACACGACATCCCTTCTTATTGCAATATCTAACAGTCATCTACCGGCTATTTGATCTCAGAAGACTCTTAAATATATGTTTTATGTTGAAATGGTCTGTTTGGGATTTAGGCCTACCATTAATAATGGATAGGAGTTGCTTTCCGTTATTGTAAAAGTTTTTTATTTTTCCCTAACAAACTTCCACAAGTTACTATTTTAGTAACTTGTGGAAGTATGGAATGAAACTTTTCCAACCACTTTTGGCAAGGTTCACAATTGCATATGGATAAGATGCAAAGTGTAAGATAATTTGAATGAGTTATGACTACAGTGAAAATGCTGAGATTCAAAGGCTGAAGTTCTAGCTGGCAAAAGTTTGCAACACATCGAACTGGTAGATAATACCACTGGTGCTGCTGTAGTGAGGAAGAACCTTAGCAGACACATTAGTGACTTCTCCAGTGAGCTCTCAGTAGATAAATTTATATTTTGGCATGGTACATATATGAGGATACCAGTATATGCATGTAGGCCCAGGGCATAGTCAGGTATTTAACAAAGTTAAAGGATTCTCACAGCTCATAAGCCATTATCACATTAAGAAAGTTTTTTTTTTTTTTAAAAAAAAAACCTATTTGGCCCTGTGATGGATACATTCAGTAGGCCTTCTTCTGGAAACACCACTAAGAGAAATGCTTACTTAGTGTAACAGTTTGTAAAGAAAATGTACACTAAATAGTGAATGAGGGTCATATACTTTATGAGTTCTTCTTTTAAAAAATTGATTCACAATGTATTTAACTTGCCAGAATATTTATAAAGCTTTAGAGCCAGTTTTAAAAACAAAAAAGTAGTTTATTGGTCATTAAAGAAAGTCCAGTAAAGCATAGTGATAAAGATTCTAAATGAAAGAATAGAGTCCTTATACGTGAATGCAATTTTTAAAAACTTTATTAGGAAAATGCCAAACATCATATTTTAATCCAAGTGAGCACATCTTAACCAAATCATATACCTGGTCATAGAATGATAACAGTAGAAATTTATAGGTGAACCTTTCAAATAATAGTTCCAGAAATATCAGCATTCCGTGGTTCTGAAACTTGGCTTACTTGCAAACAGATGAACATTGAAGATGCTGATTCAAAGTCCTGTCGCTTTTGAAACAGGTTTTCAGGTTTGTTTTTATTGCTGGCCTGTAACTTTCTTACCGAGTACATACGTAAAATATTCTTTTTGTTTTCTCTTGACTATTTTGAAATAGTCCACAACTTATGGCGATATGTGCAACAACATGATTTATAAGGGTATACTGTTTTTTTCTTTAAAAACTAATTTATGCTATGCCTGGACATTTCCTACAAGTGAATGATAGCCTTTACTTTTGATATTCTGGAATATTTCTAATTGTGCATTGAGAAAAATAACTAGCACTTTCATTGTGCATGTGATTGAGTCATAAAAAATACAAAATATTGTGCACTTTTATTGGCACATTCTTAAAACCTTTGGGGAGTAAAAACTTGTAAATACTTTTGATGCAGAATTGGGACTTAGATTATTCTTAATGATTAGTTGACATACTTGACCTCATTTAAGGATTTTTTGATGAGATATGTGGGCATTTGGTTGGCAGGTAAACAAAATCCTTTTGAACACGAATGAACGCAGTTCGCAGTTCTCTGAGAAGCATATTGGGGTATCTTTGAACACTTAAATGTCACATTAGAAGATTTATTTTAAATTTTTATCATTATTAAAACGCTTTAATAAGACTAGGTTTGGACATAAATATGAATGTTTGGAGCTAAGTTATTCTTTGCATTTTAAAACGGGGCTGAGACTTTAAAATGAAATCCTCCTTTTGGTGAAAGCTCACTTTGTAGTTAAGGTAGACTCCGGGCTTTCTTTGCATGATTCCAGGGAGCCTTGGTCCCCAACATGTCCTGTGTATATAAAAAAGTCAGTCAGTGTGAAGGACTGTTTCAAACCCTTAATTTATGTATTTTAGAGCATTTCAAGGATGAGCTCAGAATTTAGTAACGTTTAAATGCTTTGCGGTTTGGTGTATACCTTACTAGATAAACTGTGACTTGAAAAATGCTCCCCCCACCCCATATCTCTCTTTCAAAGTATAGTAGTAGGAAAGATACCCAAACATCAGAAATTTTAAAGTGCAAATGCTATATAGGAAAGAATAATATAATTCTTGTATTTTTCTCTGTTTTTTCTCCACTTAATGTACATGCATTATAAAGGCTGACTTTTTTGCTTTTGGATTCTTTTATTGAAAAAGAGCAGTTTTCAAACCTAAACTTGAAATAGAAAGCCTGAAATTTGTTGAGAGAGGAAAAAATTAAATGTCAATTATTGAAATGATTTATTGTGTATTATATTAATATAAACTTACCTAAAAACAGTCATATGTAGTGTTTAAATGATTGACTGTAATTTATAATATTTTAACAGGCTTGATTGTTAAAATATTTCACCAATTTTAAGCACTCAATTTATATTTTAACATTTAAAAATTAATAATTGGTTTGGTAGTATTAATATTTTGAACATTATAGTTACTTGTGCCTCCAAAGTATATATTTAGATGGATATTACAGACTTAAAGAATGCGTTTTATATTTGTCTGTCCTCCACCCTTTAAAAAAGTCATCAAATATCTCTTTGGCTTCCTTATCCTCATTTATTTGAAAGTAAATAATTTATCTTTTGGTGGGGGTTGTGCAGTGGGGAGAAGTTATGTAAGATTAGTGTGGGTTGGTTAATCAAAAGTTAGATGTACTCAGAAAGCTTTGTGAAGGTTACTGTTTAATTTTCCTTTAATTTTATATTTCTATTTTCTAAGAAAATGTCAAATAAAAGAATCAAGTATTTTCAATAAGAGTAAGAAAATTTTAAATGTTTTAGATTCAATTTTATTTTCAAATTACTTGAATTTAAAGAGGCAAACATGAGGGTTTTCCTGTAGTCTCATAAGCATTGAATATACCAGATTCTCTGTTTCTCTGTGAGAACAAAAAACCTGAAATACTATTTTCAAAATTTAAATAAGTACTCTGTTTTTTAGGGATGATTATTACTGAAGGTGTTTCACAATCGCGTCAGTAAACTGAATGTATTTAGTTGCAATCGTGTTGTCACAGTGACACATTCTGTTTACTATCTGGCTTAAATGCTTTTGTTTTTTTTTTTTCCCCCCTTTTCCCTTTTTGTTTCATTTCCATAATATCAGCACTTATGTCTTGGACATAGATCTTTTATTCTAGTCCAACAAATATAAAATCCATTTCTTCTTTTATATGTGGATCTGCCAAATTTTTCTAAGTTTTTGAGTAAAAAAAAAAATTGTGTGTAACTGTAATACTTAAAAAGGAATTAAAATGTTACAAAAATGACTAAGAAGCAGATCAGAGTCTACATGCACTACTTTTAGAGGGAAAGTCTTTGTTTCCATTGAGCGTGGAGATGATTTTTGCTCCTAGACTTCCATAAACACTGACTGGCATCTAAATGTTTAGGATTTGCCAATCTGGCTGCGGAGCCCTGGCTGTACTACAAGTAGTGAGGTCAAGGCTGGAGCAAAATTAGATATGCCTTCCTTGAAATAGGGTTAAGATTATATGTTGTTATAAGCATTTCGATAAACTTCACTGGCTGTCTAAAGGCTTTGGGACGTAGGCCCGACAATAGAACCTGGTACAATTCCGTAACGTAACAAACCATTTTTTACTTTTTAACAGTTTTTTTCTTTGAGATTGTGAGACACGATACTGATAGTATTTTTTTTTCCCTCTCTTGGACTTCCCATAGCAATCCCATGTATGATTTTGGTAATGCTTGAATCAAATTTCAAGTGAAATAAGGATTATATATACATATTTTAAAGGTGAGCACCTAAAGAAATGTTGTTTCCTTTTGTTTTCATTTTAGTTATATTTTTGTCTTGATTCATTTTGCCAGGATGAATTTCATCCTTTCATCGAAGCACTTCTGCCCCACGTCCGAGCCTTCGCCTACACGTGGTTCAACCTGCAGGCCCGAAAACGAAAATACTTCAAAAAACATGAAAAGCGTATGTCAAAAGAAGAAGAGAGAGCTGTGAAGGATGAGTTGCTAAGTGAAAAACCAGAGGTCAAACAGAAGTGGGCATCTCGACTGCTGGCCAAGTTGCGGAAAGATATCCGACCTGAGTACCGAGAGGATTTTGTTCTTACAGTTACAGGGAAAAAGCCTCCATGTTGTGTTCTTTCCAACCCAGACCAGAAAGGCAAGATGCGAAGAATTGACTGCCTCCGCCAGGCAGATAAAGTCTGGAGGTTGGACCTTGTTATGGTGATTTTATTTAAAGGTATTCCGCTCGAAAGTACTGATGGTGAGCGCCTTGTAAAGTCCCCGCAGTGCTCTAATCCAGGGCTCTGTGTCCAGCCCCATCACATAGGGGTTTCTGTTAAGGAACTCGATTTATATTTGGCATACTTTGTGCATGCAGCAGGTAAGTGCGATGGTGAGAATTCGGTCCACTTTCTCGCGTGTGCTTCTTTCCTGATGACCTCTGCGTGTGCTGGGCCATTCTTGAGCTCTCTGTGGCAGGCCACGTCTATATGGACAGCATGGTGTCCAAGGTAGCCCAATGTCAGGGTAGCCAGATGCTGCAGAGTTTGAGGTTCCACCTTCATTCAGGTGGAAAAGCATAGCTTTGAGAGCATTCTTGTTAAGTTCAATTCTCTTGGCAAGTAGTGTTAATCAAAGGTGTTGGTAGTCAATTATGAGCTATTGTTTAAATCACGTTTTTTTGATGAGGGGTGAGAGAAACCTCATAAAAACCCTTGTAAGAAAGAGTCTATTTTAACTGGCAGGTGATCTAGTTAAATCGTATTTAGTTTGATAGTAAGGCAATATTTTTAGTTGCTTTTCTTCTGGGAGTATGTTTAGCCTTCTGGAGCCTCTTGAGCCCCCTTCTAATCAAGAAGAGGTGGAGGTAAGATTGCTATCAAATTGCTGATCATTTATGAATAAAAAATCACACTAATACAAACTTACTTTGTGTTAGGAATACTTGGTGGTGGTTAAGATTGCTAAGGGAAAAAAAAACAATCCAACTCTTTAAGCAACTGATGGAAAGGTTAATCTTAAAAGTAACCAAACCTGTATAGTGCGTGAACAAATTGAGAAATCGATATTGAAAATTGATTTAGTGAGTTGCTTTGATTCATAATAACATTCTTTATTGTTCCAAGGCTGTTTTCAAGGCATGCTTTTCCTGTGTCTATTACAGCAGGTAGAGTAGCATTTGGGATAAAAATATTGAGGACTGGATAAAATAATGCATTTTTACTTTGTTCCTCTTGTCTTGTTTTAGACAAAAGGCTCATTGTGTTAATGTGAAAGCTCAGGTCTTGTGAAACTTGTTGACTTTTTATATGTACATATCGGTCTTGCTAGATTACCTTCATGGCAGTTACTTGAGCCAGATGGAAGAACGAAGGTTGTGGAATCCTTCCAGTAGGTTGTTTTGGGGTGCATGTATGTATGTATTTTTTTCCAAAGGGCAGAGATGATACCTGTAAAAGGGAACGCTCCATTGTTTTGCAGAACATTTTTAATTCTAAAAATGCAAGCAGTTTTTTAAAGAAGCCATCTGATAACCTATTCTCTATTATTTTTCTCAATATATGTTTTAGAGAACTTTTGTTATCCATCTGTCCTTACATAAGAAACTGGAGAAATTTACTTTGCAAGCATGTCACATCATCATTTGCATTCTGTTGGCAGGGGATAGATGAGTATTTTAGAGGATGTGATCTGTAAGTGTTTCAAATATTTGGGTTTTTGAAAATGTATACTTAATTATAAGAGGCGCCTGTTGCTTTAGCCAGTTCTGGGTAGCAAAAACGAAAAGGCAACATCTCTCAAATGACCTCTAAACTGGAACAAGTGGCCCTTTATTAACTCTCGGTTAACTCTTATTGTTGTTACTTTGTCTATTGAAAAAGCAGAGTTAAAAATTTTTATTTATATATATATAAGTAGAGATTCTGCTAGGGCAAGGTATAAAAAAGGTGTGGCTATTAGAGGTGCTTTGGGAGCACACTCTTCAAAAATCGTGTGTTTAATCTCTAATATTTGGAGAAGTAAATAACTTATAAATGATAATAAATGCTCTAACGGACCAACATAGGAAATTGCAGGTGCCAACGAGTGATGCCCATCACGGTGTGTGCTTCCTTCGAAGGTAACATCACAACGGAATACCTGTTCTGCGTTTATTGGTATGAGTAGCGTCCTTTCTAAGTTTTAGGTGTAAACGTTTCCTTTAGATTCACAGAGATGCAGCCCTTCTCGCTCTCGCCGTTTCACGTTGGATTCTCTTTCACTGTGACAGTTTTTGCCCATTTTATGGCTCCAGATCCTCGAGCCAACACAGTTGCTGGTGGTTTGAAGGACCGGAAGGCTGATGTTGGTAAAATGGCAGGTAGAAGGTTGCTTAGGAAGAGTGAGCATCCTTATTGCTAATGAAAGATTTATTGCCA
The DNA here is from genome assembly GCF_049115385.1 of Moschus berezovskii. NCBI lineage: Eukaryota > Metazoa > Chordata > Mammalia > Artiodactyla > Moschidae > Moschus > Moschus berezovskii. The sequence continues at coordinate 36,786,138 of NC_142463.1, forward strand.
GCACCGTGGATCAGACTACCTTTCGGTTCGGTTTCCCTGCGCCTCCCAGAATCCCGCGGTCGCCTGAATGCCGGCCAAGTGCAGGCCATTGGCTCTCCCTGCGCAGCCGCGGCGCCTCTGCGCGCACCGGGAAGGGTCCGAGGGATGCTCACGGCCTTTTGTCTCAAAATATCTCAAATTTGATTTCAGAGATTTAAAGGCCTGTTATTTGTGGAAGGGAAGCTGCCAGTACAAATAGGAGGTAGATCGGTCAACTCGCATACAACTGATTTGACAAGCATCTGTTATAATACTGAAGATTTGTAAACACTAAACAATGTTTTTACCTCCTTAAAAGTTTTGAGAACTTGCCAGTATTGGCAGGAGGCAGAGACTCTGAAACGTGCTTCAAGAAACATGCCAAAACCATTGTGGCCTTTTCACCTATAGTCTTCCCCCTCTCCTTTCTTTTAAACGTATTTTTTTTTCTCCCAAAATGCCATTTCCCCCCTTGATTACCACAAGAAGATCTTTTTTTTTTTCTTTCTAAAAATGCATACAATAATTATTGCTTCATGCCTCGGCCTCTTCTTTGGAGGGAAGTTGAAATCTTAGAACACACATGTAAATACTGGAAGCTAATGCAGAATCAGTTGTTTTTTAAAAGGGTAGGAGATGATTTTTTTAAGTTATTGAGACGCAAAATACAATACATAAACTGCATTCCTTTTTTTTTTCCCTTTAAATCAAGGAGCATTAGAACTGTAAATTTTGTGGCTGATAAACAGTAACAAGTGTAGTGAAATCGGAGTGATTCCAGAAGCCTGAGAATTTCATCTCGTTAAAAGTACAAAAGAGTAAAACCATTTTATGCCCAGAATTTGGTCTCTCTTGTGTAGTCCTTCCCATGTATCGCATGACAACTTGGAGATGTTATGGTATTGTGGCAAATGGTTTTCTTTGTGGGCGTGTAACAGTAAAGCTAATTTATGACTAGTCTTTACCAGATGATCTGTATCAGAATCTACAATATACCCGGCACGTGGCAAGGTCACAATTTAAGTTGTTAAGGTCATAACCTTAGCCACCAGGCATTTGACCTTTTAGATAAAGTTAACCTTTGTTCATTAGTAGGCACTCAACCGAGAACTTTCTGGAGAGTTTTTTTTTTTTTAAACTGCTTCTGTATAACTTCTGGTAATGTAATCAGATTCTAGAAAGAATCTCAGTTGAGTTAGTTAAATTTTGTAAGGGGTTAGATTTTTTAAGGACTCATCTCTTATATAGAGATAGGTTGCTGTATCTAGGCCATAAAATGACAGTGTCACAATTTACTTTTTATAGTTATTACCTGCTGGGGGATAGAATGAAAGCTGAGGCAGCTGTGTGGAGATGTTTAAAAACTAAAGTTAAACAAATAGAATTATGTTTAATTCAGCAAAGGCCTTTGCTAAGTTTTGAGTGGCTTTAGGCCCCAAAGCGATTAATCACAATGAACATCTTCAGTTTTTAGCAGATGAGGAATTTTCTGAGATTGGAAGTATTTTTAGTTGCCTTAACATTCACTTTGAAAGACAAATACATGACAGAAGTTGGGTAGTTGCTGTAATTGTTAATTAGCCAGTGACAGAGCAAATTGAACTTGTCCTAATGGTAACAGGAGCACTTGTTAGTTTCACGGTAGAAAGTGACCGTGTTTGCACAGTAGTGTTTTCAGTACAGTAGTTACTGATTGCTTCCATGCTCCCTCCCATCGTTGCTACCTTTACTTAGTGTTGCTTGGACCAGGAATAATATAGGTTTGCTCACTTAATCAATTCTCAGCCTTTTGGCTAAGATCAAGTGTAGGTTTGCTCACTTACTGGAAGAGTTGCGGTGCCTGGGAAGCTTGGTACCTGTCCTGGAAACCTGCCGGCAGGGTTACTGATGACCACATTACCTGTACTGTATTGTTCACTTAATTATGCTATCGTGAATGCTCATTCAAATTATTTCTGTTACTGTTAGTTTCTCCCTGATAGGCCACGTATTATTCCATTTCAACAAAGAGAGACTCCCATTCAGGTGCACTGTAGTTGTATTTTGGCTTCGTGATTGCCATTCCTTCATATAGTAATAGAGGAAGCCGTGATATGCAGATAGAGCAGATGGTCATGTTGACAGATTGAGAATTCACTTCCTACTGCTTCAGAGCAGGTGTAAGATTAGGAGTGTCTGTGTAGGAGCGTGTGTGCGCTTCGTGTGCGTGTGTGTGCACATCCAGGCTGCACACAGAGTGCTGGACAAAGTAGGGGGGAATGCTTTCTTTTTCTAAAAAGCGGGTACCTGAAATACAGTATAATCATCTGTGGAAGGTTATCAGTGCATACCAAGTAGTATTAATAATTATAAAAATTTTTTTTAATGGATAATGTTAGATTGTTACAGTTTATAATTTTATGCCAAATCAATTGTGATAATTTTTAAATTTTAGGTAACTTACTATGTTTGTGGCAGGATTGTGTATCTAAAATATAGTTAATATGTCCTGTTATTAGGAGCTTCTGTGTATGTATGTTTATACTCAAATCTAAGACTATACATTATAGTAACTTAATAAACTGCCTAGTAGAAATAGTTGTGTGGTTAGTTTCTTTGATTTATAGTAATAAACTGTATTTCGAAAAAGAATGGGATAAGGTTATATACAGTGATATTTAATGTTGGTACCACTCTATTTCAAATTGTAACCCTAACCTTAAACCACAGGTGGATTTTGTGGCTGATTGATGTACTGTAACTTACTGGTATATTCACAAGCTTTTAGAAGATGTCATCTTTCTACTTATGTTTTCATTCTTTAAGGGAGTTAGCCCAATCAATAAACTTGAGATTAAATATGGCTTTTATATCCTTGAGTGTTTTCTACATAACTTGAAGATTGTAGCAGTATCCTCTATTTAGAATGCAGTAACAGTATTCTTTATCCCAGAATGTGGTGAGAAAGAAGTTGAAAGGCAGAGAGAGTAGAAGGAATAGGGAAAAAGGGTTGTTCTGGAGTAAAACAGAGGTCAGCTCATTTATGGCTCAGAGGTTTGAGTGTTGGTAAGAAATTTCCCAACGCTGCTGGCTTGGATTTGCCTTGTCTGCTTTTCCACCCAGTGATGGATAGCATTAATTTAAACCTATTTAGGGCTAGTGTGGGAGAAACCACAGCCTTTGTTGTGGTCACTGCTGTACACAGTAGGACTGGGTGTTTTACTTGGTTAAGGCCTCAAGCTGCTTCCAGAGGATGCAGAACAGCCTGTCGGTTTTTTAAAACTTGCACAGAAGTAGCAACAATTCTAATTGCTCACAAATGTTAATATAGATTATTAAAAACAATTTTGAGGTTAGAATAGAAGGAAAAACATAAAATACAGATTGCATTCAGTGAATGTGCTAAACACCAATTTGTTGTCATTTCAGCAGTTATTTTCCCATGGTCATTTAGAGGTTGGATCTTGCTTTTAAACATAAAATTGTAAATCCTTGGGAGGTGAGGTCAGGGGAAGAAAGAAGTCAGGTGGAGGAGGAAGAGAATGAATGAACTGGCATGCTTTGTTAAGAGAAACATAAAACTGTGAACTTAATTGCAAATGGAGATGCTCTAAAAAGTGTTTTGGTTTAAGTAATGACTGTAAAAGGATCCCAGGCAGTAAGACATCAGGTGGAGAATTTCATAATCCATCTCACCATCATTTTTTGCATTGTATGTTCTAGACTGAGAAACTATGTCGGGGAATTTCTTTTCAGATTTTTAGAAAGAAAAGTTTTGCAAAAATTCTCTGTAGCATTTAGGGATCCAGTTAAGGACACTGTGGCATGCATGAACTTGGAAAGAGGGATATTGAGATAATCATTATTATTATTAACCATTTTGCTTTTCAAGGGGGAAACTTACAGTGTTGTCAACATTTTGACCATTTCCCACCAAGACAACTGTTAGAAGTGATTGACCCAAAATTTAGAATTTATCAGAATTCTCTAGCTGCTGATAAAATAGAAATGGCTTTTTTCCTAGGCATTTCCCCAAATATTAGAAATCAATACTTCTTGTTTTGCTATGACAATTCCACAGGGTAAAAGTATATTTTATCTAACAGGGTTAGTCTTCTTATTAATATTCTAGTGAAATGAACATGGCCTTTTGGCCAAAGGAATACGTCCACAAATGACAAATTGCGGCAGGTTTGGAGCAGAGAATATTTTTGCTGTTTTGTTTGTAAGAGATACTAAGTGAGATAAGACTGAGAGAAATAAGTTCATTTGTGTTATGCATTTTGGCAAGTGTAGTTCTGTGAGAGATTGCTAATCTCAGCCTGAGAAATGGTCAGGATGAGCATAATAACGAGATGGAAGTGGTACAGCTTTCATGTTTTTTGAGAGCTTTAAACTTATTTGTCTTCATATCTTTCACATATTTTCCTAGTGGTGAGTATTTTGGACCTTGATAGATTGAGAGTGGAGAGAAAGAGGTGCTTCCCTGGAGGCTCAGATGGTAAAGAACCCGCCTGCAGTGTAGGAGACCTGGGTTTGATCCTTGGGTTGGGACGATCCCCTGGAGGAGGGCATGACCACCCACTGCAGTATTCTTGCCTGGAGAATCCCCATGGACAGAGAAGCCTGGAGGGCTGCAGTCCATGGGGTCGCAAAGAGTTGGACACGACTGAGCGACTAAGCACAGCACAGCACAGAGAAGGAGATGGGTGGAAGAAAGGAAGGCAGGCAAGCAGGCAGCTGGGCAAATATTAATAATAAATTTTATTCAGTTCTGTTTTGCAGCAAGTGCAGTACTAAAGTTTGGCATACATTGTAGCTTTCCGTTGTTTTTTTTTTTTTAAACTTCATTGGAGTATTGTAAATAAGTAATGCACTGTCCATTTATGCAGGTGAAAATCAAGTCACAGAGGTGCCTAGTGACTTGTGCAGAGCAAGATTAAACCCAGGCCTCCTGATTCTGTGTCCTATCCTTTTAAAAATAAAATTCAGATCCGTCTGATATCCCTCTTTACATCCTGTTGTCTGGATTTAAAGAGGGATTGGATGTCACTTAAATGGTATCACACACCTACCTTAAATCAAAGGGGCAATAAAAAGTCAAAATCCAAACCCTTCCCACGGAGATGTTTTACAGTGGAGTTCGGGTTTTGTCAGCAGAAAGAAGCCACACTTGGTTAGAAGAGGGAGAAATGGTCTCATGCTTGTTAGTGTTGGGGTCAAAAATCTGGAATGACTTGTTCTTTCTTGTTTTTAGAATGTCGAAGTTTAGTGAATAGAAACATTATAACACAGGTTTAAGAATTTTTTTTTTTGTGAGATAAAGTTAGATGCATTGATTCTAGATGCTTTGGGAATTAAAGCAACCATTATTTTAAAAATCATAATTGCATATAATATTTTACTGGGTAGATTTTTGTACATTTTTAAATGTGCACAAGATATATATTTTTTTAATTTCCTCATTAGATTTAAATGTTTTAAATTTACTTTTTTCCCAAAAGATCTTTTGTATAGTTATTTAAAAAAGCAACAAATGGAATTTTATTAGTTAAAAAAGTAGATTTTTAATTTTAAAAACAAAAGAGAAAAATTGAAAATAGGAACAAATTTCATTTTAATGCCTTTAAGTAACTGATATATTTATTGATTATTTAATGCCTTTATTTTAATTTTCTTTAAACTTCAGCAGTATTAGTTCCTAATGACTTAGTGTAAAAGTTCAGAGCCTCACTCAACATGAATTTTATACCTGTAAATAGAAAAAAGATAATTATAATTTATACTATATCTGTTCATTGTATATATGAATCCTTCTAGTATTTATTTAAAAAAATAAGCTGTTGAATTGAACTTACATAGAATAAAATAGAAATGTGACTTTCTTTTTAAGTTTAATTTTTTAGAAGTGCTGATAAATTTAAAAGTTAGGGTGTGGAGTATGTAATCCCAGAAAGGGAAAACTGAGGTGTGTGTTAAAAGTGATTCAATTGGAAACAAAAGAGGATTGCAATAAAAAAGTAGGACTCACACCCCACTGCCCTCTCCATCAGGTTCCATACTGTCTACCTTCGATGTCTCTGGTGAGAGTTTTTGGTGGGACCAATAGCCTGTGAGTTTCCAAACAAAAACTGTTTTCAGAGCATAAATATTTTAATGACTATTTTTGAAATGCTCTATGGGTTATAAAAGCAAGATGAAATAAAAGTAGCAATAAAACATATTTTAAAAATGAATAATATTTAGCAGTTTTGTCAGTATTTCTGTGTAGCATCTGCCATTGTCAGGCTGCTGTCTTTGTTGCTATGGTTTGGGTGATTTTATTTCCTTTTGTAATTTTGCCAGCCTGTGATTGGTTAGTGCAACATGTTCGTGCTGTTGGGGAAGATGTATCTGTGGTGAGTCATATAGCTTTATCCAATTGGTAATTTTTGGTAGGGAAAGGTATTTGTCAGTGGATAAATAGGAACTGTTGTGCTACAACATCAATAATTCATTTAATTTTCAAAATTTGGGACCTATTACTTAATATGGGAAACTCAGAACTGTCTCTTCTGTGTTACGTCCCTACCTTTTTCTTCTTCCCCTGTTGGAAGCATTTAGAATTCTGTGTATTTTAATTTTGAAGAGATTAGTGATTTAAGTTTAAGCTCCTACATAAAGTGAATATTGTACGTATGGGATCCCATCATTGTCACTTTCAAATATTCCATTGCCTTTCACAGGAGCTGACATCACAAGTCCTTAGGTTGACAAATTTTCATCAACTTTTGTGAAAATTTTGGCTGCAAAAGGAGTAAAGTCAAAAGAGGGCCATAGACAGATGGATTTCAGTGTTGAGATGACATCAAGCCCTTCTTGTGGCATTTTTAAACATTCCAAATGAATGAGGAATGGAGATGCTTAAAGAGCTTACTGTAGAATGAGTAATTAAGATACTGTGCATCTGCATGTAAACCTTCAGCAGAGCTGTATGGGCTCAGATATAATAGCAGATGAAGAATGAAAATAGTAAACATCTTTTATGTTGAGTATAATTTATAAATATTAGATATTAAAAGTGTTGTTGATGGAAAACAGTGTATACCTGAGAGTATATTTTTAGCATTAACTAACTGAAAGTTAAAGATAAGTGGGTTACGGACACTTAAGATGAAACAAGGATTCGGGATAAGAATTTGGCAGAAGCTTGTCTGCATCTCTAGGACTGTGGCAGGATTTTTGCATGGATGCCTTGTATATAAAAATTACCCAGTTACTAAAGTTTCTGATTGATTTATTTAGTTGGCTTTTTCTCCCCTTGTTTTAAATGGTGGAGGTTCTCTTTGGGAAAGTAGTTTCAAGTAACTTCTGAGAATGAAGTCTTTGTAACTTGATGCTGTTCAACAGCGTAACTATTGTTGTCTGTTCCTGTCAGGGAAAGATAGTCATTGCAATACTTTTATTGTATGGCCTTTTAATATGTGACAAGGACTTCTATCAAGAATTCTCTTTTCTTTTAAATGAACTTTTAAAAGTCCCTTACCCTTCCGACCCAATCAAGGATGACAGTGGTTTTTAAGAAGATTCAAATGAATTTTTATTATTTTTTTCTGCTTATTTACTGTACAGACAAAAGTCTTATTTTTTTTTAAAAAAGGGATTCTGAAATTGTGTATTTTAGATTTTCTGTAAAATAAAATAGGAATGGGTCGCAGAGAGTCGGACATGACTGAACGACTGAACTGAACTGAACTGAAAATAGGAATAGAAATTAAAAGAAAAGTGCCATCTCATCGGGCCCAGGATGTGTATAGTTCTTGGAGAATGAGGGTATTGCAGCCTGAAATGTTAGCATTGAAGAACTAATTGTTCTGAAGGTATTTGCCCCTCATCTCAGAAAAGATGGCAAACATGCAAAATGGATAAATGTAATCCTTTGTACTTTTACCACCTACATTTTTAAACTACAGTGACTCTGATTTCTCTAGAAAGGTCAGAGGTTTCAGACAGAAAGCTTTGTGATTCTTCAAAGAGAGACATTTTCAATTTTGCTATCTAAAGACTGATTATGCATAGCTTTTAACTTTATTTGCAGTTGAGCCTCGGAGGTGCTGTGCTGGGGTGGGTGATGCTGAGTAAGTGAGGCCAGGTCATGAGACAGCAGAACTGGAGGCAGACAGATAGATGGGAGAGGCGCATAGATGCACATTCAGAGAGTCGCATGTTTGGCCCTTTATTACTGACACCTTTTAAAAGTGTGAACAGAGCAGCTGTAACAGTGTGTTTTGCTTTGTGCTGGAGCATTCTGTGACAGACTCTTTAAACACTTTGGGCACTTGAAGGAGTTTACATAGCTGGGTGCCATTTCTTAGGGTTGGCTTTGTTGGTTTTCTAAATTGTGGATATGGGTTTCTTGGGTTTTATGTGGGTTGCTTTGTTTCTGCTTTGTTTTCCTTTTGGACTTTTCCAAGTTTTGGAGAATTTTTCATGCTGGGTGGTGGGGGCGAGTGGAGATGGTAGATGCCTTTTGTTGTGGTTTACTCCTGTTATTCAGGAAACTGAGGTTCAGAGAGTGTTCTTAGCTCACTCAAGGTCAGGCCAATGGTAAGAGCCAGGATGAAAGCCAGATCCGCTAGACTAGTGTTGTTAATTTCTATGATATTTAAGTTGGTTCTTATACATTATTTTATTAGTTCTTCATGTAAATCTTACCTTTTAGATAGGGGAGCTTTTATAATTGCCTTAATGCTGCTGAGAAACAAAGAGGCTGAGAAATGTGTGCATGGTACATGGTTAGTAGGTGGTTAGGACTGGTTACCAGGTCTGACCTTTCTACGCCTGTTTTTATCTTCCACGTGTTCCCGAGTATATCATTCTCCCTAAGGGCTGCTTTGGAATTTATGGATGGGCTTAAAATTGTTCTCTGGAAGTACATTATAGTGCTGAAAGCTATTGTTTTCTCTGAAGTTAAAATTTTTTAAAAAAAAATTTATTTTTGGCTGTGCTGGATCTCCGTTGCTGTGCGGGTTTTTCTCGTTTTTGTATAGTGGAGGCTACTCTTTAGTTTCAGAGTGCAGCCTTCTCTTATTGCAGAGCACCAGCTCTAGGATTCTTGGGGTTCAGTAGTTGCAGCACATGGGCTCAGTAGTTGTGGCTTAGTTGCCCTGTGGCTTGTGGGATCTTCTTGAACCAGGGATCGAGCCAGTGTCCTCCGCATTGGTAGACAGCTTCTTTACCACTGAGCCACCAGGGAAGCCCTTCTCTGAAGTTCAGAAAGTAGTGAGCAAGTAGTCTTTGTCCTGGTTTGTTAATAGATTCATAATTTTATACTTTGAAGGAAGCTTAGAGGAAACTTTCATTTTGCAAGTCTGTGCATCCCAGGAGCTCTGGAGATAGCAAAAAGTTGAGGAGCAGTTGTGATCTGTTGTTATCATTTGCATCAAAGTGAATGCCCTTGATTAGTGTCATCATGGAAGATGTATTTTGGTTGCCTCCATTGACAGTTTCAACCTTGTCTTTGACAACTCAGTTTAGCAAACATGTTTTGAGTGCTCGCTACCTATTAGGCACTGTGCTAAGTGCCAAAGATACACAACTGCAGGAAAAACTAGGAGATGAGTTGATGCCATCTTAGGTGAAATTTCCTCAGAAACTAAGATTTTAAGGTTTTCAATGTTTTAAAATTAGGATTCTCCCAACTAATAGCCCATATAAAGTTTTAAACATTTGCAAAACCTGTTATTGATACCGCCCTTTTCCCATACAGTTGGTCTCCATTGAGGAGTTCTGTCATCTGATGACATTACTAGTAAGTGTTAAATTTTTTGTTTTCTTATGTCAGAAATATCTACATAAATGGAAAGCAAATCGAAGTAGACAGAAGAGGGCACAGGTGGTTTCTATTATTTAATAGTTCACTGTAGCATGTCTTCTCTAGAGAAATCTGGTATACAAGAAACTTTTGCTTCTTTTTTTAAGGCCCTCCTTTGAGGAACGCTGAGGTATAGAACAGAGTTATAGGGAAACTAAACAGCAAGAGAAATGAGGGAGTGACAAAAAGGAAGGGGAGGCCTTGAGAGCAAGCATGGTGAATTCACGTGGCAGTTGCAGGTCGTTCCTAAAATACAGCCAAGTCCCAGTAGCACAGCCATTTAAATTCTGTTTTGTTCCATCTCTGAAGAAAGTAAGTAATCTTGGGACTTTGACATGGAAGTGATTTTTAAGTTGTCCGACGTCTCAAACTGCTCTGCGTTTCTTTCTCTTGGGAGAAGAAAACAGGCAAGTATTAAGGGGGTCCTGTATGTGTGAGTGTGTGTTAGTGTGGTAATGGGCAGCTGTGAAGGTCTTTTGGGAAAGTGTGTACAGATGGTGATAGAAAGGAGAGGAACTATTGCATGTCTGATAAATGAAGTACAAACAGCAGCAACACCAACAACAACCTGGTGGTCCCAAATATTGGAAATTTTTTGTTCTGTGTTATATCTGCTTGTTGTTAAACCTGAAAATGGAATCTGTTTCTGCAGCCATTAATACAGGTGCTTTTCTTTGTATAGTGCACAGAACAAATGATTTTTTCTGTAGTTATTTTCAAAAGGCACATGAGAATGGCATGGGATTATCACAGAAATTCATTCTGAACACTGTAAATAAAAATGGTTGGGATTAGTCATAGTGACATGGGGTACATCGCGGAACTCAAGACAGATTTCTTTGTTTGATGGTCAGGGTGAGAAATGAGGTAAACTCGATAGAGTTCATGGAATGTTAGCAGTTCATTTCCTCCAGGGAAAAATCATGTTGACGTCAGATGAAACAAGCCACTTGGATATAAATATCAGAATTTACTTGATGAATTTAGGAATATCTGATGTTTCCTTTAAGAGTGTCTTATTTCCAAATAATAGAAGTTTTGACACCTTTGAAAAATTTTCCATTTTTAATCTTTAGAATCTCCCCGTCTCTCTCCTCTTTCCTTACCCACACTTTGCTTACTTGTAATCCTGGATGGCATTTTTTTCAGATCTGGCCTTAATTCTGTTTTCTTTGGTCTCCCTTTTTTTTTTTTCATGAAATATGAATAAAACTGAACACGTTAATGAAAAACAATGCTCATTAATGCTATATTTTTAAATTATATGTATTCAGGAGAATTATCAGTCTATATTTGTGAGTCGATATAATACTCTTTGCTGTTGTTTAATCACTTATTTAGAGGAAAATTGTTTCAAGGGATTCTCATTGTCTAAGTCCGACATCTGGAAAAAGGATTGCTCATCTTTAAATTTGGAATGAGTCCCCAGTCGCAGATTCCCACCAGGGTGATGTTTCAGTGAACTCTGATGTCTTAGCCTTGGATTCTTGAGCTTTTGGAGGCAGGGGCTGAACTCTGAGAAGGGAATTCAGGACTTAAGGAACTTAGTGTTATGGAGTGACTTATGCTTCTGACAAGGCCCTTTTCAAAATGCTGTGCATTATCGAAGGTTCTTATTTGTTATCAAAACAATAAATGCAGTATTTAAATAAGGACAGGGTGTATTGAGACGAATGTGGGATAATTAGCACAAGTAAATTACCTTTCTGGATTGAGTGAACCAGTGGACATGACTAACCTTGAAACTGGAGAGAGCATGTTCAAAGACATAAATGAGAATTTTAGTGCCAAGTCTTTACCCACTACACACACACACACACACACACGTACATGCACATATATACACATACACACATGAGTGCATGCTTGCTCAGTTGTGTCTGACTCTTTGCAACCCTATGGACCATAGCTTGCCAGACTCCTTTCTCCCTGGGGTTTTCCAGACAAGAACACTGGAATGGGTTGCCAATCCAGAATAAATAAATTATAATTCGGACAATAAAGCTTTGGTTGTATTGGACTTATTTATAAAAATTATATAGGCTATTTGTTTTTCTGTCTAAGATCTTGGTGTTCACTTTTACCACAACTGTTTACCTAGAAAAAATGATTTGGAGGTGATAGAGTTGTATAGCCATTGTTCCACTGTGTAGGTGAAGAAATCCATTTCTATATTATAGCAACAGCGATTTATCAAGTACCTACTGTGTGCTAGCTACTCTGATAGGAGAGGGAGAAAGGATTTTAATTTCATGCTGTTAAATTTGTGAAGAGCACAATCTTGATTAAAAAGGGAACCCTCTCTTTAGGATGAACACACATTTACTGGTTTTGAGTCACATACAGTCCTGTTCTACAGGGAAAGTGTCTGTCAATCATAGCCTTATCTCTGGTGAGCATTTGCAGGTTTGTTTGTCTATTCTCGCTGAATAGGACAGATTTTGGCATGGTTACTTCTCCTAAGTTGGGAGAGGCCAAGGGCAGTAGTGGTAGAAAAGGTAAAGATCCAAATTAAGGAGCTGGGTCCAATTATATACGATGAACTCACACGTCCCCCCGCTCCTATCCAATACTTTACTCTCATTAAAACTGGTAGACCAATTTCATTAGCTCCAAAATGCACCAGCATATGTAAATCTTCTTTGTTTAATTGGAGACCTATTGATTGTAGGTAACATAAGCCTCTCCAAGGGAAACAGAACCCAACTGAAGATAAGAGTTTCTTCCCTGCAACACACAGAGCATTCACAATTTTATTTCTCTAGGCATGTTCATTATCAAAACCATTCCACTGCAGACTTTCCCAGAAAGTGTTCCTGTCTGGCCCTGTTTTCATATCTAAAAGCTCCTACTGGTTTCAGAAAACGATAATGGAAGGATTTTGATGGAATATTCATTTCTTTTTTTTTTAACTAAAACTTTAATAATAGAAAAATTTATAAAATCATATGAAAAATAATTTGCTTTAAAGAGACTGAGAATAAATCTTCTTTTGTGTTTTTATAGACTGCTAAAAGGGACCAAATTCTGACTGTCTTTGGTGAGCAATACCAGCAATATTCCAATGAAGAATGGAAATTAGAATGTACTTTTCCCCTTAACATTCTAATTGGATCTCAAAGTTACAGAGAGGATAGTGTACCAACCTGCACTTTGCAATGTGATATGAAGTATGGGATTTTCCCAGTGTGCTTCACAGGACTGGGGCATCTTACAAATGTGTAACCTATAATGAGAAAATGTACATTTACTTATATATGTTCCTGCGATTCCACTTTATTTCTGAAGTGTAAGATTCAGGACAAGGTCAATGTAGGGCTAGTTGCTTACAGGGAAGTAGGAATCTTGGGAAGGAGAAATATCTGTTTAGATATTGTATTCATACAGGAACTCAAAAATTATCTTTAAATGACAAAAAGGTGTCAGAGAAGTAAATGTCTCTATTTTTTTCCTTTCTTAGAATTATGCTACACTTACATTTAATGTTAAGACCTTGAATTAAGAAGCACTCTAAGTTTTCTATTCCTTAGAGTACTATTGATCTCTCAAGGGGATATTTAATTAGTGAAATTATAGCATCTTGGGAAAAAATTCTTCCTTTCTAATTTTGTAAGGTAGTCGGTGCTGCATTGCAATACATTCCTGGCCTTTCTTGTACTGGTCATTTTCTTTCTTTCTCCTGTGTAGCTGCTTGAACACCTCCCAGTGGGTGAGTGTTTGTTCAGGTGGCACAGAGCAGAGAGATCTTGACTGGCAGAGAGTAACTTAATATCGGCCACTATAATGCTTATCAGTGAAATTCTAACTCATTTAATTATTACTTAATTCTCTATTTTTTGTATCTGAGAGAGGATGATTGTCTTCACTCTGGGGAAGTATGGATGGCTAGATGTTGCTCTTGCAGTTTCTTAATTCACTATACCTGGTAAGGTGTTTTGAGCTAGAACACCTTTTTAAAGAATAGGGTATTTATGTACCTACAAAAATGGTGAAATTCTGACTGGACCTGGGATGAAATAGGGAATCCTCATGTTCAATTCATCTTTCAGTACTGGATGCCACTCATGTTTGGTCAGATTTCTAAAAAGTTTGTTTTGGAGATTATTCATAGGAACTCAGGTCTATACCCAGGTTTTGAATGTTTATCATTGGAAGGAAGCTTTGTATTCATTTATCATTTCCTTTCTGCCAAACCACAGAAATCCCACCTTGTTAATCTTTTCTCATATGTGTGATATATGATGTGTGTGTGTGTGTGAGAGAGAGGCTGCCTAGTTCTTTACAGCGAACCTGTATCATCATCCTTTCTTAACCTCTTTCTAGGAATAGAAATTTCTTTGAAACCAAGCATAATTGAGAAATGAAATAGGTTGTTAAAAGACTGAATGATGCATTTTAAGTCAGACATGTAATATCAGCTGTTTCGATTTGTCCATTCTGAAGTTCCCTCCATTATCACTGTACCCTCCATTTCTGCATGGGAATTGGAAATTAGATGTAAAATACAAATTATTCACACTAGTCAAGTAAAAAGGAATGAAGATTTTTTTTCTGATTTGACTACTCATATATTTTCTTGGAGGAAAAAGCATTATTAAAATAATCCAAAATAGAAACTCAAATGTATTTCTTTTAAATTGTTTTAGACCTGTTGCTGGAGGTTTTAGGATATTGTGAAAAATCCTTTTAATAAACTTTACTGGTTTGATTTCTTACTGTCTTTCACTGCTTTTCAAGGTAAAAATATGTGTAATTTATGACACATGATAATGAAGACCTAGCTACCTACTGCCCAACTCGAGAAAGAGGACGTTAGCAATACCTTGTATTTCCTTCCATGTTCCCTAAAAATAACACCCTGAAATTCCCCCCATTATCATGAGTATTGTGTTTATCAATCCCCTCCTTTAAAATAAAGATTTTTATCACAAATGTATACTAAATATATTTCAGTTTTGCTTGTTACTAAACTTTATAAAAAGTAAATATACATACATGGCACTTCTTTAGTGGCTCAGACAGTAAAGAATCTGCCTGTATTGTGGGAAACCCAGCTTTGATCCCTTGGTCAGGAAGATCCCCCGGAGAAGGGCAGGGCAACCCATTCTAGTATTCTTGACTGGAGAATGCCATGAACAGAGGAGCTTGGTGGGCTATATATAGTCCATGGGTTTCAAGAGAGTCAGACATGACTGAGCGACTTTCACTTTCACTGTATACACACAGTCATACATACATACATTGGTACTTCTGGAAGTTGCATTTTCACTCAACATTATGTTTCTAATATAATGTTTCTAATGTCTTGTTGTTAAAGGGTCAGCTGTATGGAGAGTTGATCCATAAACAACACGGGTTTGACCCATACCAAGTCCACTTATATGCGATTTTTAAAAAATAAATATTTCAGTACTACATGAATCAAGGTGGTTGAACCCAAGATGTGGACTGTGGACATGGAGGGCTGACTTTAAAGTTTTGTACAGATTTTCAGCTGTGTGGGGGTCAGTGCCTCTATCCCTGTGTTGTTCCGACGTTTACTGTACTGTGATTTCTTCTTCTTTTCCTTGTATAACATACCATTGTGTAATGGAGCAATGTGATGTTTCCAGTTTCTTGTTATTCAGTTCAGTTGCTCAGTCACGTCCGACTCTTGGAGACCCCATGGACTGCACTACATCAGGCTTCCCTGTCCATCACCAACTCCCAGAGCTTACTCAAACTCATGTCCACTGAGTCGGTGATGCCATCCAACCATCTCATCCTCTGTCGTCCTCTTCTCCTCCTGCTTTCAGTCTTTCTCAGCATCAGGGTCTTTTCCAGTGAGTCAGTTCTTTGCTTCAGGTGGCCAAAGTATTGGAGTTTCAGTTTCAGCATGAGTCCTTCCAATGAATATTCAGGACTGATTTCCTTTAGGATGGGCTGGTTAGATCTCCTTGCAGTCCAAGAGGTTCTCAAGAGCTTTCTCCAACACCACAATTCAAAAGCATCAATTCTTCAGTGCTCAGTTATCTTTATATTCCAACTCTCATTTCCATGTATGACTACTGGAAACACCATGGCTTTGACTTGATGGACCTTTGTTGGCAAAGTAATGTTTCTACTTTTTAATATGCTGTCTAGGTTGGTCATAGATTTTCTTCCGAGGAGCAAGGGTCTTTTCATTTCATGGCTGCAGTCACCATCTGCAGTGATTTCGGAGCCCAAAAAAATAGTCTGTCACTGTTTGCATTGTTTACCCATCTATTTGCCATGAAGTGACGGGACCAGATGCCGTGATCTTAGTTTTCTGAATGTTGAGTTTTAAGCCAACTTTTTCACTCTCCTCTTTCACTTTCATCAAGAGGCGCTTTAGTTCTTCGCTTTCTGCCATAAGGGTGGTGTCATCTGCATATCTGAGGTTATTGATATTTCTCCTGGCAATCTTGATTCTAGTTTGTGCTTCATCCAGCCTGGCATTTCGCATGATGTACTCTGCATCTAAGTTAAATAAGCAGGGTGACAATATGCAGCCTTGACATACTCCTTTCCTGATTTGGAACCAGTCTATTGTTCCATGTCCAGTTCTAACTGTTGCTTCTTGATCTGCATACACATTTCTCATGAGGCAGGTCAGGAGGTCTGGTATTCCCATCTCTTGAAGAATTTTCCACCGTTTGTTGTGATACAGTCAGAGCCTTTGCTATAGTCAATAAAGCAGGAGTAGATGTTTTTCTGGAACTCTCTTGCTTTATCCGTGATCCAGTGGATAGTGGCAATTTGATCTCTGGTTCCTCTGCCTTTTCTGAAACAATCTTGAACATCTGGAAGTTCATGGTTCATGTACTTTTGAAGCCTGGCTTGGAGAATTTTGAGCATTACTTTCCTAGTTTGTGAAATGAGTGCAATTGTGTGGTAGTTTGAACATTCTCTGTCATTGCCTTTCTTTGGGATTGGAATGAAAACTGACCTTTTCCAGTCCTATGGCCACTGCTGAGTTTTCCAAATTGCTGACATATTGAGTACAGCACTTTCACAGCATCATCTTTTAGGATTTGAAATAGCTCAACTGGAATTCCATCACCTCCACTAGCTTTGTTCATGTGATGCTTCCTAAGGCCCACTTGACTTCTCATTCCAGGATGTCTGGCTCTAGGTGAGTGATCACACAGTCATTGTTATCTGGGTCATGAAGATCTTTTCTGTATAGTTCTTATGTGTATTCTTGCCACCTCTTCTTAATATTTTCTGCTTCTGTTAGGTCCATAGCATTTCTGTCCTTTATTCTTCTTGTTATTCTTTATTCTTCTTGTTATTAGCAAGTGTTATGAACAGTAGCGTGTTTTCTGGACAATGTGTGTAAGAGCTTCTTTAGGGTATAGACCTAGAAGTAGAATTGTTGAATCATAGAGCGTGTAAGTATTGAACTTTTTATAAAGATAATATTATTTTATTAAGTAGTTGTACCTGTATACACTCTCACTGATAATTGTTGTTCAGTCCCTAGATTGTGTCCAACCGTTTGTGACCCCATGGACTGCAGCATGCCTGGCTTCTCTGTCCTTCACTATCTCCCGGAGTTTGTAAACTCATGTCCATTGAGTTGGTGATGCCATCCAACTATCTCATCCTCTGTCATCCCCTTCTCCTCCTGCCCTCAATCTTTCCCAGAGTCAGAGTCTTTCCCAATGAGTCAACTCTTCGCATCCCGTGGCCACAGTACTTGAACTTCAGCTTCAGCATCAGTCCTTCCAATGAATATTCAGGACTGATCTCCTTTAGGATTGACTGGTTGGATCTCCTTGCAGTTCAAGGGACTCTCAAGAGTCTTCTCCAGCATCACAATTCAAAAGCATCTATTCTTCGGTGCTCAGCTTTCTTTACAGTCCAGCTCTCACATCCATACATGACTACTGGAAAAACCATAGCTTTGACTATACCGATCTTTGTCAGCAAAGTGATGTCTCTGCTTTTTAATATGCTGTTTAGGTTTTTCATAGCTTTTCTTCCAAGGAGCAAGTGTCTTTTAATTTCGTGGCCATGGTCACCAACTGCAGTGATTTTGGAGCCCAGGAAAATAAAATCTGTAACTGTTTCCACTTTCCTCCCATCTATTTGCCACAAAGTGATGGAACTGGATGCCATGATCTTAGTTTTTTGAATGTTGAGTTTTAAGCCAGCATTTTCACTCTCCCCTTTCACCTTCAAGAGGCTCTTTAGTTCCTCTTCACTTTCTGCTATTACAGTGGTATCAAATTAGAAATGCAATCAAATATCAACAACCTGATATCTGAGGCTATTGATACTTCTACTGGCAATCTTGATTCCAGCTGAGTCATCCAACCCAGCATTTTGCATGAGGTACTCTGCATAGAAGTTAAATAGTAGCAGTGTTTAAAAGATTCTGTTGATATTCATCCTTTCCAGCACTGGAGAAGTGAAGTGAAAGTGAAAGTTTGACTCTTTGTGACCCCATGGAGTATACAGTCCATGGAATTCTCTAGTTCAGACTACTGGACTGGGTAGCCATTCCCTTCTCCAGGGGGTCTTCCCAATCCAGGGATTGAACCCAGGTTTCCTGCATTGCAGTCAGATTCTTTACCAGCTGAGCCACCAGGGAAACCCAACTCTTACCATTGTCAGATTTTTACTTTTTGCCATTCTGGTGGTTATGAAATGATATTTCAATGTGGTCTTATTTTGCATTTCTCATTTGATTGCTAATGAGATTAAGTACCTATTTTGTATACTTATGAACCACTATCTTTCCTTTTCTGTGACATAAACACTCATGACTTTTACTCATTTTTTTCTGTTTTGTTGCTTATCTTTTTTTTAATTTGTAGAAGTCCTTCATACATTCTTATTTCTGTCCCTTTGTGTTTTATGTTTGCAAATATCTTTTCATAGTTGTGGCTTATCTTTCATTTTCTTTAAGGTATCTTTGATGACCAAAAGTTCTTAATTTTAATATAAATTTTATTAATCCTTTGTTTTACGGTTAGTCCTTTTGTGTCTTAAGATATCCTTTGAGTTTAGAGATGCATTGTATTTTTCATATATCTTTAAAAATATTTGCCTCACATTTAATTTTGTATTCCACTTGGAATTTATTTTTGGTGTATGGTATGAGGTCGGGATCTAATTTCATCTTTTTATCTGAATAATAGTTTTCTCTGTGTCATTTATTAGTTTCTCTATTTGTAAATGATCTTCAGTGTTTTGTCATTTATTAAGTTTTCATATTTGTGTGGGTCTGTATTTAGACTCTGTTCTGTTACAGTGATCAGCTTGTTGGGGTGTGTGTGTATGTGTGCGCACCCTCAGTTGTGTCCGACTCTGTGACCCTATGGACTGTAGCCTGCTGCCAGGCTCCTCTGTCCTTGGGATTTTCCAGGCAAGAATACTGGAGTGGGTTGCCAGACCCTCCACCAGGGGATCTTCCTGACCCAGTGATTGAATTGGCATCTCCTGCATCTCTGACATTACAGGTGGATTCCTTACCATTGAGCCGCCAGGGAAGCAGATCAGCTTGTCTCCTCTGTATCAAAACCATGCTATTCAGTTACTAAGCCCTTATAGTTAGTTTAGCTATCTGATAAGGCAAATCCTTTACACTTTATTTTAAGGAGTATTTTTAATTATTCTTCACCTCTCTATTCATATATATTTTAATATCATCTTGTCAAGTTTCTTGAAAAATCCTATTGGGATTTTGTTTAGAAATGTATTAGATCTACAAATGAATTTGAGACGAATTGACATCTTTTACTGTCAACCTTAATGCATCTATGAACATGGTATGTTTCTCCATTTCTTTACCTTATCTTCAATAAATTGTATTATTTTTCACCCAGGTCTTGACTTTTTTGTGCGAAGCTGATTTTGTAAACTGTGTTTTGAAAAATGTATTTCTGTGTTTCTAGTATAGAAATAAGTTTATGTTTGAATAGTGATCTTTTGTGTAGCTGTATTGACATATTTTTCAGCCAGAAATTTGTCTGTAAATTATTTTGTGTTTACTGTGTATATAATCATACATTTTCATTTCTGCTGTTCTATTGCTATGTTTTTATTTTCCTTAACCTTCTTACTACCCTGGCTTCAGTTCCAGTTCCAGTTCAGTCACTCAGTCGTGTCCGACTCTTTGCAACCTCATGAACTGCAGCACGTCAGGCCTCCCTGTCCATCACCAGCTCCTGGAGTCTATCCAACCCATGTCCATTGAGTTGGTGATGCCATCCATCCAACCATCTCATCCTCCATTGTCCCCTTCTCCTCCTGCCCTCAGTCTTTCCCAGCATCAGGGTCTTTTCCAATGAGTCAGCTCTTTGCATCAGGTGGCCCAAGTATTGGAGTTTCGGCTTCAACATCAGTCCTTCCAAAGAACACCCAGGACTGATCTCCTTTAGGATGGACTGATTGGATCTCCTTGCAGTCCAAGGGACTCTCAAGAATCTTCTCCAACACCACAGTTCAAAAGTGTCAATTCTTCGGCGCTCAGCTTTCTTTATAGTCCAACTCTCACATCCATACATGACCACGGGAAAAACCATAGCCTTGACTAGATGGACCTTTGTTAACAAAGTAATGTCTCTGCTTTTTAATATGCTGTCTTGGTTAGTCATAACTTTCCTTCCAAGGAGTAAGCGTCTTTTAATTTCATGGCTACAATCACCATCTGCAGTGATTTTGGAGCCCAAAAAAATAAAGTCAGCCACTGTTCCCACTGTTTCCCCATCTATTTGCCATGAAGTGATGGGACTGGATACCACGACCTTAGTTTTCTGAATGTTGAGCTTTAAGCCACCTTTTTCACTCTCCTCTTTCACTTTCATCAAGAGGCTCTTTAGTTCTTCACTTTTTGCCGTAAGAGTGGTGTCATCTGGTATTCTGTCTCTTCCAGAATTTTCTACAGTTTGTTGTGATTCACACTGTCAAAGGCTTTGGCATAGTCAATAAAGCAGAGATAGATGTTTTTCTGGAACTCTCTTGCTTTTTCGATGATCCAGCGGATGTTGGCAATTTGATCTCTGGTTTTTCTGTCTTTTCTCAAGCTAGCTTGAACATCTGGAAGTTCATGGTTCATATACTGCTGAAGCCTGGCTTGGAGAATTTTGAGCATTACCTTACTAGAGTGTGAGATGAGTGCAATTGTGCGGTAGTTTGAGCATTCTTTGACATTGCCTTTCTTTGGGATTGGAATGAAGACTGACCTTTTCCAGTCTTGTGGCCACTGCTGAGTTTTCCAAATTTGCTGACATATTCAGCGCAGCACTTTCACAGCATCATCTTTTAGGATTTGAAATAGCTCAACTGGAATTCCATCACCTCCACTAGCTTTGTTCATGTGATGCTTCCTAAGGCCCACTTGACTACCCTGGCTAGTACCTCCAATTCATTGTTGAATTAACCTGTGAGGGTGGGCATTCTTGACTTTTCCCTTGATTTCCTGTTTATTTTTTGTCCATGAATAAGACTGAGTTAATGCCTTACTATTTAAATGTGATATTTGCTGATCACATTTTAATTAGAGAAAGGTCAAGCAAAACCTTACCTAGTTTTGTTAATTTTACCCTAATTTTTCTTACTAGATTTGCTCTATGTTACCCAAAATTGAAACCTCGAATTCTCCAGGCAAATTACTTCATGCCAAATGAAGTAGTAAAAATTATTAGGTGAGTGGTGTTTTGAAGATTGTGGTCATCTAAAATTTCACAATGATAGACTAAAGTGTATGTATGAATCATTCTATATTTCAGTAAAGACAAGGACTAAATTTTATGTTGACTTGAGATTCTTTGTTACTGGGGTATGTGGATCAGCTTATTAAGTGTTTAATTTGAACTATAGAGTCCTTAAGTATCATTTTTCACAATTTGAAATGCCTGATTTGGGTGGGTTTACCCCCCCCCCCATTTCCTCATGCAATTTTTGTTAAGACTTGAACAGATTACTCCTAATCTTGTGAGCAGACTGCAGGAAGACAACTATTAAAAGTAGAAGGCTATTAAGCAGTCAGGGGTTTATTATGCTTTAGTGTTTTGTTTAAGTCTGCTCTTAATTGGTTGATTAATGTATGTAAAGTCCTTTTCCCCCCTCCATCTCTACAGATGGCAAATGGTAAGTCCCAACTGTCATTGTTCGCAAAAAAGGTTATGGTTCAAAGTCAAAGATTCAGAGATACCACAATAATCAATCATAGGAACTTGTCTCAGAGTGCCCAGCCAGGCAAAAGTTAGGCCGAGTAGTAATATTTACTCAGAATCCCTTAGGAGCATTTTTTTTTTTTGGTGTGTTCTTGATTTTAGTTAGGAAAGATTGTTTAATTAATAGCAATGTCTCTCTGAATTTAGTGGCAGGAATTTAAATAAATGTGAGAAATATGAGAAGGAGTGGTAAAGAAGTCTTCTGTTTACTGATTACCAAATATTGCTGGAATTTAGGTCTACTGATTAAAAATGAGTATAATAGAGAAAGTAACATTCTTAATATATTGAGATTAACAGAAAACTTTCACAGAAATGCTTTTTTTCCATTTTCATGTGAGGATGATTTGTAATAGTTAACTTCCTTATTTTAAGAGGAAGAATAGAATTATGTTCTGGTATTGATCCATAAAGAGGATTTGTATTTTATTCATACTATAAAAGTACCTTTAATGGATACATTGTGGTAATTGAATCTATACTGTGTATCACTATCAAAGTATCTTTTTAATTATTTTATGTTATATAATTCAGTAACTAAATTGAAGTCATGGGGAAGGAGATGACTATATTACATCTTTTAAGTATAATATATAGCCTTTAATATTCTTAAAGTGGATGACAGTTAAGGACATTTTTAGTTCAATGCAAAGGAAAGAGGGAGAGAGAAAGCGAGGGAGAAAGAGAGAGAGGTGGTAGAAAGAGGATTCCATTACATTCAGCACAGTATGAAACTAAGTCAAAGGAGTTTTGTTAATTAAATTCAATTGCTATCCATTAGACCAGTGGAATGAGATGGCTCTGCCAGGACGCTGACACAGCACAGGTATGCAATTTGGCTAAATGGCCATTTCTAAACCGTAGTAGACATTTCTCTACTTGTTCACTTTTTCTTTTTTTTTTTAAGTGAGAGTTTTTACTCTTAAAAAGTCAGAGAGTAACCAGTGCTCACTGAAGGGTAAAGGTATCATTTTTATGCAGTCTATTGAGAAGCGATTAGTTTGTTGACTTGGAAATATGTGATTCACATGGAGACTGTTTGGGAGAAAATGACTTTTAAAAAGTATGCAGTATCCTCAGGCAAGCATACTAACGAGTTTAATGTGTTAATATAGACACATGTGTGTTTTAAAAATTTTAGTTATCTTTTAATCTAAACCTATTTCACTCATAGTCATTCCTTGGATTTTTAAAGTATCCTTGATTTATAAAATTGATTATAGCTATATTTGAGACTTTTATTTAGAGGAAGTTATAATAATTGTGGGAATTATAAATGAAATTTAGGTGGCGGGTAAATGTATCTACATTTTGGCATAAATCACTACTTTTAGAGGCTTTATATGTCAGACTGATGAGTTTCTTACCATGGTGAAATGACAAGAATACCACTCCGGCATTGGCTGACACATAATTTTGACAGCCAGCAAGATTGCAGTGTTGCTGAGTGCACAGATTTCCACTTCCTGCCAAGATTAAAATTGGCAAAAACCAGAAAGGATATTAGGGATTGTCACTTTAAGGAGAAATAACATGTTAATGTTCTCCATTTGCTTAAGAAATATAAGGGTGATCTCTTGAACTGTAGTCTGTTGAATTCTAGAAGTTTGCAATCATTAGAAGAGTTTGATTGGTGTGAACATCAAAAAATTAAATAAGTTGAGGTTCTCTGACCTTTGTGATAATAAGGCTCATTATAGTTTAACTCTGTAGGACATTTTAATTTTTCTTCTGTGTAAATTCTTCACAAAAACTCTAAGATGAGTTTCCCAAAAGTCCCTGAAGAACAAAAGCCTACCTTAAGTTAGTGAATTTGAAGCCAGAAGGCCTTATTTCCAGAATTCTCTTGATTTTCTTTTTTTTTTCCTGTACGAGCAGATGGTTTTTCTTTTTATGAGATGCCAGATATTCCCTACAACAAGAAATGACATTTATTGAGAGCCTACTATGTGCTGGGTTCTGTACCAGGCACTCGAATTTTCCATGTTTTTTTCTTAGGAGTTTTTGTTTCAATCCAGGCATTAAAATGGAGGAAAAAAAAATGATATCCTCTGTTGTGAAAGAGTCAGACTCTGAAATCTGCTTATACTTTGCTATTTACAGTAAGTACTTTTGAAACAGCTGTAGACGTTCAAATGAAAGTAGCAGTGTGGAGTGGGAAATGTGGGAGCATTCATTTGTGAAGACTTTGCGTTTCTCCAGCTTTATGGCCAACAGAAAAGGAGATTGTTGTGCATTCTATTAAATACTGCCAGTATGATTAATTTAAAGGGTTACATTTTATTGAACCCTGGTGTAGATGTTCTTTGTC
The DNA here is from genome assembly GCF_049115385.1 of Moschus berezovskii. Taxonomy (NCBI): domain Eukaryota; kingdom Metazoa; phylum Chordata; class Mammalia; order Artiodactyla; family Moschidae; genus Moschus; species Moschus berezovskii. The sequence goes on from NC_142463.1 coordinate 36,810,487, forward strand.
AACCCACATTCACAGCTAGTTAGAGTGTGTGTAGCATTTATCAAAACTTTCTGGAGCCCCTCTCACCTCATTAGCATCTGAATCTCTATTCAGCAGTTAATGTCCGTTACTGCTAGAGTGCTCAATTCTTGTTTTCAATAAGCCAGTTGTAAAATGTCAGACTGTCACTTACAATATAAAAAACCAAAAATGATGGTATTTGTAAAAATGTTATCACCTCATAAAAACAAATTGTAAAGACATGAAAGTGATCTTGCTATGCTGGGCTTTCAGAAAGGAGTTAGTACAGCTACTTTAAATACCGGTTGTGTAGATTCCCACACTTTTCTACCAATGGAGAGGTTTACACAAGCATAATTTAAGTTACAATTACACTAATTAACATCTCATTTGCATAAATTGTTGAAGTCAAAACAACAAAGAATTGTCTAAGAAGCTTAATCCTATTTGTCCAAAATAGATTTTTTTTTTATAAAAAAGCCATGCTCTAAAAACTGGCAGCTTGAGTATGTCTTTAGTATGTTGAGCTATGCCATTTAAAAAACAAATGCTTTCTATTTGTTTAAGAATATTTTCTGTATCCTTTTTAGAATATTTCACTTTTAGTATGCTTTGAAAATTAAAAACAAAACCCAGTACACTCTGGTTCCTAAATCATATCCCAAAGTGATAACAAGATATTAAAGAGATTAACAAGAGATTAAAATCAAGGTACAATATCATTTATATATAGTAGTATAGAATTACATGACTCATTGGATGTATGATGAACATGTGTGTATGTGTGTGTGTGTGTAGAATTTATTAAGTATCTTTGTAGATTTTCCACGGTCAGTTAAAATTTTTGAGTCTTGGCTGGTCTTGTTCATATTGTCCAGGTGTTTTCAGTGTCGTGTATTTGCCTTTTTATTGTTGTAGATTAAGGATATGTTAAAGGTAGTTTTTACCCAGGTCTTCTACATGTGTGATAGCTCACAACTGTAGTCTGAAAACTTATTTTTTAACGGCCACCCAAATGCAGTTAGTTTCCTAGGGGATGACTTAGTACAGTAAACTACTTTTCTATGACTCATTTAAAATCAGAGACATGTTTGTATATAGTGGATTGGTGGAGTTTTCAGACCAACCCGCAAAACTCTGCTATACTCTTGTTTGTAGGTGTAACATTCATTTATTTAGTATGTAGTTGTTGTTACCATTGAGTTTACATTAATTATATTGTGCATATATGGAAAAATGTCACCAGCAAGGTTTAGAATTTTTGTTGTTAATTTTTATAGTAATTTTGGGTTGAGGAATTGAAATTAGGCTGCTTAGTCAGTATTTCCAATGCTGTATTAGCCCTAAAAACATGACGAGATCAGGCATAAGATTAGAATGACAGTTTCACTTTAAAATTGTATGTCTTAAAGTATTTTGTTTATAATACTTAGTTTATCTTAATTCAGTCATTATAGTCTTACTTTAAGTATATTCTTTAACTTGATCTTACAAGCTAAAGTTTATAAATTACTGTCTTAGAAATACTTAATTTGCAGATACGTTTTGAGTGTCAACTGCATGTGAGCCATTGTGTTGGATTTGGTGAGGGATATAATCTTACATATGTACAACGTAGTCCTTGCTTGTGTGAAACATATATTCTTCTTGTGGATATGTAAATAAATAAACACCAAATGAGAATATGTTTTGTAGAAATGTAGAAGAAAATTCATGAAGAATTGAGATGGTCTAGAAGGCTTTTGTATGAAACTGAATTTGACTAGTGGATTTGACTAGTAGAAGGATTGTTGGAAAATGAGCTGATAAAGAGGTGTGATGGTAGGGATTAGTTAGAGAGAAGATCTGAAGAGCCAGGGAAAGGCATGAGTGCAAGTGCAGGAGCAGGAATATGCAAGATTTGTTCCAGGTCGAATGAGTGGACACATTTCATTTGGAATGGGGTTCGTCTTGGGGAGAGCACTGAGTGCCCAATTAGAGATTTAAGCGTTAGGGAATCTTGCAGAGTTTTTGAACAGGGACATGTTTTAAGAAGTGTTTTGCCAAGATTATTCGTGATTCTCAATGCAGGGAGCCTTGAAAAAGAGGATGGAGTGAAGTTAGGGACAGTTTACTTGTCCGATTATTCGTGATTCTCAATGCAGGGAGCCTTGAAAAAGAGGATGGAGTGAAGTTAGGGACAGTTTACTTGTCCCTACACAAAATTATAAATCATAATGGCTTTTATTTCCTATTCCCTGAGTAATATAATGAACTAAACAAATGAAAAAGCAAGGGTGCTTTGGAAAAAATAAATGATTTCTGATTCTGGATGGTACTTAAAAAGATACGTTTTGATATAATAAAATTTTAAATTTCTTTTTGTATTTAATATTGATTAATTCACTCTATATGTTTAAAAAGATCAGTATGGGAAAATGAACATTATTTCCATTCTCCTTTCAAAGGAAAATGATTTCCAGATTATTTTTCCATCTGTTGTTTTTAAGTTGGTTTTTAAAGAACACAGTTTGTTTCTTTTGAGTATGGCCAAATCATTTCATTGTCAATATTTGATTTTTCTTGGAAGTTGAGGGCATGTAAGAGTTACTCAGGAGACTGTTCTGGACTTTTCTTCTTATCTTTTAAAGGCTTATCTTTGATAAGGTTGGACATGGTGTATACATGGTGACTTTTATCATTCTTCATGTCACTTTTCTATATTTACCTTGTTCTTAGTATGTAATCTGAGCAGTCCTTCAAGAGACTAGAAGATATTTGACCTCAGAAACCACGTTTTGGGTATTTTAATATAATCAGGAGAAAATTGAGTGTTATATTCCAGTAGGAGGATAGAATGCATTGGCATTGGTAGAAAGACTCATCTTAAGTATTCAACAAACACTTATTAATCATTTACTAGAATTAAGGTAACATGGTGTATGTTGATAGCAGAAAAATAGTGAAAATAGGGCAACGTTCTTTCCTTCTAGACGCTCAGATATTGGTAAGGGAAAAGGCAAAACGTGTCGGGTGCTCTGTTAAATGCAGACCACAAAGGACCCACGTGGCCCGAGAGAGGACAGTGCAGCCACACCTTGGAGATAGGGCAAGTCCAGTCTCAGGCTCCCAAAATAAAGCAATGAAGCAGGTCTTGTGAATATTTTGGTTTCCCAGTACATATAGAAGTTATGTTTGCACTATACTGTAGTCTATTAAATGTGAAGAAGCATTATGTCTTAGAAAACAGTGTACTTGTCTTAATTTAAAAATCCTTTACTGCTTAAAAAACAAAAAATGCTAACCATCTTTTAACAACCAGGGTGGCCACAGGCCTTCAGCTTGTAAAACATGCAGTATCTCTGAAACATAATAAGGCAAAGAGCCATGAAATTAGGTGCGCTTATATTGATTCTTAGTTGAGGAGAATGAGGAAGATTTCTGTGAGGGAGGTGGTGTTAAGGGAGGGCCTTGCAGACTGGCAGGGGAAATGAAGGGACAGAGCATGGGGCTGGGAGCCTAGGGCATATGTTCCAGAAATGGCAGGTGGTTGAAATGGAGCCTGGGGTACACAGTGATGCCTCACTCCTGTCATTTAGCAGGCCAACTGTGAAGCGAGGCTGCTCACCTCACTCATGAGGAGCTCACCAGCTTCTTCCTGGATGGGTGGAAGAAGTTTGTCCAGTTGCCTCTGCCTCAAAGAGAGAGAAGGTCCACATGTGGTTCCTTTGATGTATTATCCCTTGGCATAGCTAAGAGTTTGGTTCAAATGTTTATTTGAAACTTCACAATCCTGTAGCTGAAGTGTGGATATTTTGACCCTATAAAAAGATGTTGAAAACTGTAGATCTCCCTGTTCTTTCCCTTCCTTCCAAGGGGGACCTGAGGAATATCTACCATATCTCCTTGTCTTTTCCTTTTTTCTCTCCTAAAAGAGTGTGATGTTGGTTTCCTCTGCTTCCAAGGCTGCTCAGTTATAACAGAGGTCAGTGGTATGAATGCAGGGCTGAAGTTAGAGATCCCAAAATAATGTTGTGGAATTCTCACATAACAGTAGAATTGTGTTATGGATTTGAGGAAGCTTTGTATACAGTGAAAGTGAGACCACTGAGTTAATTAAAATAACTTCACAGGATGTATCTACCATTAAAAGTGTAGCTATAAATATTTGCAAAGTTAAGGAGTTTTAATATCTGCAAATATGCAGAAAACATGGGTATTAGAAAGTTTAGATGACCTTAATGAAGAAACAAAGTCAACTTTGGAACTTTGCCTAACAGGAATGAGGTTTGTGAATTTGATAAACACTGTCGGTTGTTAAGGCATCTTCTGATAGGTGAAAAGTGGTTTTTTGATGGAGTACTGCCTGGCATGCATCTTCTCTATGGTCTATTATCTTGTGGGAATGACATTCGTTAAGTTGGTATCTGTGTGCATCCCACCCAAATAAAGAATGTTTCATCAGCAAAGTGAATTGCCATATAGTCATCAGACTCTGGAAATAAATTATCAACCATGACTGCAGTGGGTGAGGCTGTTTGTTTATCAGATCGCTTGAGAACTGAGTAAAGTGAATTTCATATTTTCCTGAGTCTTGAATTCTCATTTTAGACATCTGTTCGGAAGCTTTGTAAGCCATGGAGTATTCTAAATGAGCATTTTGTTAAATGGATGAAGGAAGACTTAGTTTTCCATTGTTAGGTGAAACCTAATTAAAAATTAAATAATGACCTGTGTTGGCTTGTAAATTCCTTATTTCCTGCATGTATGAGTGTGTTTTGTTAGAACATTCCATTTTAAATTGTGCTTTTTTTTTAATTGACAAGAAATACTTTAAAAATACTATTTGTTATTGGCCTCACTATAGACTAGCAAAGGACAGTCTTTTGTTGAAAGTGGAGGGGGTGGTAGGTGGTAGAGGCATGTAGCTTTAGGAACTGGATTTTCTTTGAATATGGCAGAGTTAAATTGTTCACAGAAGCACCACTATTTGCATTATATTAAGAATTCTTTGTAAATTTTAATAAATGAAAATGTTTTCTTTTACAGGCCTGATTCTCTAGTGGACTTCTGGTGAATTGTGTGGCTACCTTCCATTAATGTTAATGAAGGTTATAGATATAAATCCCTCCATAGTGATGGATGAATGAGTCCCAGAGAAAAGAATGCTTGTAATTATTGGGTTGGGATACAGGATTCACTTGGTCTCCCTAATACCATTTCTTTTCCTCCTAAAAATTTAGGGTCTTACATTTAGGAGCAAGCCTTTCTCCATCTTAATCCTTTGTTGTCAAGTCTGCAGTGATGTTAAGAACAGAAAAAACAGGGATAATTTTTTATTGGTAGGCATAGTTTTTATGTTATATAATGTAGAATATATATATATGTATATATTATATATACAATTTTTGTGTTTTTCTTTCACTTAATATTTTTTGGTAGCCATAACTTGATTGTTTTAGAGGTCATAATATTCTTCAGTAATAAGAGTTGCTTAATAATTCATTGGGCTTCCCTGGTAGCTCAGCCGGTAAAGAATCTGCCTACAATGCAGGAGACCCCAGTTCAATCCCTGGGTTGGGAAGATCCCCTGGAGGAGGAAATGGCAACCCACTCCAGTATTCTTGCCTGGGAAATCCCATAGACAGTGGAGCAGTCCATAGGGTCGCAGAGTCAGACATGGCTTAGCGACTATACAACAACAACAAATAATTCATTATCCTGACAGACTGCAGTTTATCATTTGGTTATTTAAGCTCTCAAATGTATTTATTGAGCACCTACTGTGTATAAGGCTCAGAGCTTAATGGATATGGCAGAGCCCTTATCTCACATTGCCTTTCATCTTATGATAAAAGTATAGCCAGTCCCTAAGAGATTGTCCCTTGGGCCACAAACTTGGAAAGTTGCCTTGGTTAAAGAAAGGGAAAGAAATTCAGAATCAGTAGTATCACTTCTGGGAATCTGAGTAGAGAAAGTAAGTCTATATGTAATGATGTTTTCAGTCAGTATTGTTTTAGGTGGTTGATTTATCCAGCTAACTTACTATTGGCTGTCCACTATGTACTGGGCACTGTGCTAGGTACTGGGAATGCGCCAGTGGACAAGGCGGGTAGAGCTCTGCTTTCATGGGGTTTAAAGTTCAGGGAGGTGGGTAAACACATAACTAATTTCTAAATGTGGTAAATCTCTAAAGGGAACACGTGGTGATAGAGAATAAATGAAAGGCCTTCTTTAGATGCAGATGTGGAGAATCAGACCACGGACACCTGAGCATCCAAGCAGAGAGATGATTCCGTGCAGAGAACTGGGTGGGGATGGGAGAGAGAGAGTGTATGTGCCCCAAGGACTGAAGACAGACAGGAAGACTGTCGTGGATGGTGGTGTGCTGGGGGAGAGCGATCTAGAGAGAGGGAACTAAATTCCTTGGGAGAGGAAGAGTAGCTTGCCTTGAGATTACAGAGCAGGTTAGTGGTGGTGGACGTAGCATTTGAATCCGGGTCTGTCTGACCTGACTATGCTGCTGTCCTGCGACGTGTTATAAGCACCAGAGGATAAGCGCCGAACAGTAGTAGAGGAAATAATTGCTACAGACATCCAGATAAGAGGAAAGTCACTTTCATCTGGCAGATAGCTCAGGATTCCCTTTTAAAAAATGTCCAGAATGAGAAACATCTTGTAACTCTTTTCCTCCTATAATATAATCAGAAAGTTATTCAAGCTAATTTTCGGATAAATTATTATCTCTAGCTGAAAGGAATATTGTACACAAACTTTTTATTTGGTAACTTTTCCCATGAAATCTTAAATATTTATGCATATAATTTGGTGATTTTGCTCTTATTTATATATTTTTCTCGCTAGTGACACTTGCAAAATCTTGCTCACCCAACTCCTAAAGTCCACACCACTAGTAAACCCTCCAACTTCTGTTCCTGGGCCAAGTGTTCTTCCTTTGTTACCAGGTCTGCACAATTAATGGCTTTATCATATGAAGTAATTCAGTTACTCAGCAAAACAAATGATATACACTTTTAGAAATAGCTCTAGAAAGTAAACTTGAACCTAAAAGTGTTTAGTGAGAGGAAATTTCTGTTTGTCTTTAATTAAAAGAAACTGTATGGAAATGTAAGCTTAGGATGCATTAATCAGAGAAGTTGGCGTTGCACTGTGTTCTTCATTTTTATTTGGCATAGATTGCATGGGTGCTCATTAAATAATTTGGCTGAAATAACTCTTGTGATATTTCTTGTTAAATTTTTGCATCTTTTCAGACTACAACTCTGAAAAGTGAAAAAATTCAATGTTTAGGGTTGAAGTTTTGAGCCATTTATTATAACTGAAAATCGTTATTATGGAAATACATATTCATCATAATATTTGCTTGCCTCATTGTTGAGGAAGAAATGTATATTATGAGATTATATATAATTTTAATAAGAAACTAGTACTCATGTACCAAATTTATAGCTATTAAGTAGACACTTGTATTTAATGCCTTTGAATTTTTACAACTTTGCCTCTGCTCACCTTGTCTGTGAATTTCCTAACTTTGGTATCATTTTAAATACACATCTGTTTAATACACATTTGAAGGAGAAAATCTGCATGTCTAGAGGCTTGGTAGGGTATACTCACATCTCAAAGGGAGCCTGATCTTTAGAGATAGTATATTTGGATAATCAAGGCCAAGGAAAAGGAATTTCCCCCTTCACTTTTACTTTTTGGTTCATATAGATCAAACAATGTTTCTTTGGCCTATATATCAGGTGGTGTAAACTTGGCCATAGGTTTGGTTTGGGCCCCATAATATTTGTAATTATGAGAGGACAGGATTGAATTAACTTAATTGTAGAGTTTTACGCAGTGTCTTCACCAACCTCCTAATAAAGTAATATGAAATTCAGTAAGTTATGCCAAGTGGGACAGTGCTTCACTCACATAAGCTTCCTAAACGTGATATATTCTTATGGCGCTTCTCCAGAGTGTAGAAGAAACACATTTATCTAGGTGATTAGTATTCTTTCTGTCTGCCAGATTTAAGGATTGTTTGGAAATATTGTTAGAATGAAAATCAACATTTGTTGCTACACAGGGTTGGGCATTCCAGGCAGACTCTGGTCGTTTTTAACGGTGTTACTCTTGTGTCCACTTATGTCACATCTGCCATGACAGTGACAGGTTTCAGTAACACAGCTGCCATCAGAGTGATAAGCTTGTAAGTGAAGCCTTTGGGAAAGTAATAAAGTCATTTCTGGTCCCATCTCAAAGGACATTATTGAAAATGTCTTTAAAAGTGATCAAGATAACACCTATGAGGCTGTGTAACGTTTGGGTGTTTAAACTTACTAACAATCTGCAGTTAAGTCCATTTCAAGCTGAAAAGTGGCTCTTGCACAAACTCCCTTTTAAACACCATAGCTGGTTGTAAATTTTAGGAAAATATAAACATCAGAAATTAATAGTCAAAGAAAGTTCTAGGGCAGAAGATACTTTTAAGTTTGTAACTGCCCCGATCAGATTTAAAACTTGAACATGGCAGTGCTTTGCATTTTGTAATGTCTAATGAGTGCCTCATGATTTATTTTGTTCATAGTATCTATTAGCTGTAGTACAGGTCCAATTTTTAAAATCTCGAATAAATTTACAATAAATATATTAACAAATTGCAAGGTCTTACACTGACCTCCAGGACATTAGGAAATCAAATTTAAAACGTTGCATTGTCTGTTACTCAATGCAGTGGACTGAGGACAGCGTGTGACTTGTGTACTCGGAATGATGCAATCGCTAAATATTCTAGTGTGAGTTAAGGTTGATTAAATGATCATCTTTAACTCTACTCTTCCTGGGGGCTTTTTGAACTCTTGTTTTTCAGGTGATATTCCGTGCTGTATTTATTGTTCTTCTAAAAAGGTGTTCTCTTTGGGGCAAGAAAACATAAAAGCTCTCTTGGATTCTGGAGGGAAATCAGCAACCTTATGTGCAGAATGTAAACGTACACTGAGATACCGCAAACTGACCCTCCTAAAAAAAAAAAAATCTGAGGAGTGAAATATAGAAGCAGAAACTAGAAACCAATCTACAAAGTTATAGATTTATTAACAACTTTTAAACATTTTTTCCCCCCTGGAATGAATTTTCTGTGAAAACTAAGGCATTTTTCTACTCATCTGGATTCAGTTTTTACCCCATTAGCAGGAAATAGTGAATATATATTCAACACAAATAGAGTTCGCTTTATGAGGCAAAGAATTTGCACTCCATAAGTAGATGTGTACAATAAAAGACTCTTTGCTGTTCTTAAACAGCATTGTGAAGGAAAGATAGCAGTAGATATCATTATTCAGGTAACTTTCAATGGTGTGACCCCCCCACCCCCCATAAATCCAAAGTAAGGAGAATTTTTAACCTAACCTATTGGGAAATATTTTAGTGCAGCCTTTAATATATTGGTACAATGAAATGTTCCCTATGCTGTGTCTTGGTGGTGATAGCGTGTGGGGCTAGGGTAGGACTCTCTTTTCCATTTTCTTTTGATCTTAAAGTTACATAACTGTGCATTCAGCTCAACTTGTGTTATTGCAGTAGGAAGATATGTAGGTGGAAAGATATTCTAAAGGGAGGCTAAAGCTACCTTCCCTGACAAGAAGAAATTCAAGTGAACAAATAAAAATAGACTCAAAGAATCATAGAATGTTATAGCTGTAAGGGACCTGAAGTTTCATTTAACCCAAATATAATCTTCAGGGTTCTAAATAGCACTTACATTCTAGACTTGTGAATGGGGCATTTCCACATTTAAAAGTTAAATTTACTCATGTCTCCACTTGCTTACCATGATGTATTTGTGGCTATTTTTTATATTGCTAATGGGAACATTCTGTGTTACTGCTTCCTGTATTTGTCTGGGTGCTTGTATATGCCTGTTAGTCTACTAATATTCTCACATGTGCAAACTTACAGGAGAAAATGGCAATCCAGTATTGTACAACGGAGAGAGTTATAGTGCAGTAAGACTGGATTAATTGTGCTTTTGGCAGTCAAGTTGCTGTAAGGGTCATATTTTGCAGTTTTAGACTACCCCACATGCATCCCCGAGTTTGTACAGGGTTGTTGAGTGTCTCATTAGACATACAATCTGCCTGCTATTCTGTCCTGACATATAAAATGGATGTCATTGAACTGGCATCTAGAAAGCGTTGGTAGCACTACAGATTTTATCACTCATTCCAAACATAGGAATTGCAAAACACCTTTCTTTAAATATTTTCTCTTCATGGTGCAACTCAGGAGGGCCAAATTCCAGCCTTAAATAAAGTTTCAAGCTGACCAGGTGACAGAAATGGCAGAGTAATAGAACTTTTGGTCAAGAAACTGTTGCCTGAACTGTATTTAAGATTAGACTGTGCGTTTGTGACTGTTTTGGTGGGCTCCTTGTTTCTATTAGGCACTCCCATCCTTGTATCCCAGAGAGTAGTGGAGGTAGTGGAGGGTTCCACCTTTGATTTCTTTTTCTAGAGATATTCCTCTTCAGACTTCTAGAGCCTAATCAGTATTCTTTTGTTGATGATAATCTACTTAAATGATATCCTATCATCAGAATCCCTTGATATAATTATCTTTGCATTTTTGCACAGTTCTTTCTTCCTGGCTTCAAAAAGTGTTTTTTCCCCCCTTAAATCATTTTTCTAATGGAAATTACATATAAACATGCAGGACAGAATCCATAATTATGGCAGGAAACCTACGTAGTAGTGCTGGTTTTGATACACAGTCTACCGTATTGGCAACTATGGGCGCTTTGTAGGATGCTTCATATAATAATGTGTAGGGTACAAAAAGAGACCTCTGCTATGATTTCTTTGATTTATATATTTCGTATTGGAACTGTAGATTTTTTTTTTGGTTGGAATTTATTTGAGATGATTAAAGACATTTTGCAGAGTACTCAAATATAGGTGAAAGAATTTCAAGTTTGCTCATTTTGGCATAATTTTACAACAAAAGTGTTACTGTTGGATCTGGGCATGTGATGGCTGAATGAGTGTTTCAATGAAATGACATAAGTCTGTATAATTTGGAGGGTAATGATGCCTTAGAACAAGAATAAATCTGGAGCGATGGAAAGGCTCCATATTCTAGATGAATGCATGCTTCCTCTTATGGGTCTGAAAAATAAAATTAAATTTTTATTTATACGAGTCCACTGGGGAAAAAAGCTACATGGACTGGGTTTATGATATATTTCAGAACAGGAATATTAGCCTTAACCTCTTTCCTCACATTGCATATGATATTTAATCCATCATCTTTGTTTTAAACAAACAATACGCAAGCTGTTGCTGGCATTGGTATAAAGCTGATGGTCCATCTGGAGAGCAGGAATATAGATCAGGAAAATAAGAGAATTGAAATTGGGTGCAAGGGCAGATTTGCATGTGCAAAACCTTTTCTGTTTTACCAGCTTTTTATCAAATTATTTAATACTAGGCAAAACAGATTCCTTTTTCTTGAATCTGAGTGCCTTACTGGAAGAAGAGTTGCTTCAGTGTTGAAAGAAGGACAGTTGAGCTTCGAAAGACAATAAAATCCTAAGCCATTCCTGTCACTTTTCTTTTAACATGAGACAGTCCATGTGGAAGAGGAGACAGAGCCCCACTGGGGGATTTAGTTCTTGTTCTGGCTGTGTGACCCTTGGCCAGTCATTTTAGCTTCTTGACCTTCAGTGTCCTTTGATCCCACTTAATTCAGCAATCATTTATTGGGGCAACTGTGAGAATTTTCTCTGAGCCAGCCATTCCGCGAGGCATTATGGATCCATAGAGGAATAAGCCTGGGTCTTACTCAAGAGGCTTTAGGTCTTGCAGTGGAGACAGACCTAACAACTGAACAATGGAGTGAGTGTTGTATAAACGGGAGGAAGGGGAGATTTATTCTGTCCAGAACACACAGGGAGATGTGTATTATGAATCCTTCCCAGGGCTTTTTCTATTTTGACTGGGCGAGGAGCAGACATTCCAGGTATCTGAATGGTGAGAGGTTCAGAACAAATTATCAACAAAGTTCTCTCCAGTTCCACGTGTGTAGCGTTATCAATGTAAAATTCTTTGAATAGCTTTCCACTGATGAGTTACTTGCTGAAGAGTGTTGATTGTCATGGTTGGAAGAGAGGAATAATGAAAGAAACAATGATTTTTCTTTAGTTATAAAATTGGGGCTGGATGGGAGGAGGCAGCCAGTTTTTGTGTTTTATTTTTCTCTCTCTTTTTAGTTATCACCCTTTTTTGACAAAGCATCTTGCATGGAGGGTGGCAAACTTTCTCGTAGGGGCCTTCCTCCTTCCTTGCAGAGAGCTACGCGGATGGAACCGCTGTAACCTGGCCTCCCTCCACGGGAGGAGGGAATCCAGGTGGCCGTGTTCAGATGTGTGTGTGCAGCGAGGCTTCTGAAATGACAGCAGAGCCCCGCAGCTTCCAAAGCAGCTGTGACTCTGGATCGTGCCCACCATTTCTGCTTCTCACCACAAGAGGAGCGAATCTCTGCCGCCTTAGAAGGCGTGGAGCCTGGGACTTTTCTTCCTCCTGAAAAATTTTTATTTAATTTTTACATTTTTTTTTTGAGTGGTGGATGATGATATCTTGACAAAAGAGAAGATTTTCTCCTTTTAAACTACTCCAATGAAAGATCTTGTGTAAAGTCATGGGTTAGAATACCTCCTTTTTTGTTGTTGTTTATGAACAGCCAGTAATGTATTCACATGTGACATTTGAGCTGGCATTTTTTTTTTTCCCTCCTAAGATGACAGTAGCTTTCGCCTTGGTTGTGTCCTAAAGCAAAATCAGAATAACCCTTTGCTTCTGTCTGCCTTGATAGTTCTATTTCACCCTCTTGCCTTTTTCATTTAGACCTTATGGTGTTTCCTAACCCTCAGAGTGTTTTGAAAGGCTTTGATTAAAATATGCTGATAAAAGAATTTGATAACCCAAGTTAGGGACGACAAGGCTATCTGGAGAAGACCGAACGATTTGGCAGCCTAACAAATTCTATTCAGAGCACACAAAGAGATCCTGGAATGTTTTATAGGGACTCGTGTTTGGGGAATGGTATGAACTCAGGTTACCTGCAGAATATGGTGTCATATGGAAGCATTTAAGAGCTTATGGAAAATTCTTTGAAATAAAGTGGAATGAGCCAGCGAGCATATAATACCTAAGAAGAAAAATAGGAGCATTGATTCTGTTTTTCAGGTGGCTGCTCAAGGAAGGGAGAAGGACAAAAGTAAATCATTTTCAACATCATAAACATAATGTAGAAGAGAGATCACCTAAGAACAATTTTGCTAACCAAACCCTAGACTTAAAAGGATATTAGAGGCCATCATGTCTAATGGCTTTCCTCTGTAAGAAACTCCTGTCTGATGCCCCCAAGAGCCTCTGCTTAAATACTTCCAGAGAAAAGCGAGAGAGAGGGGGAGTGGGGAAGAAGGTTTCAGGCACTCATGTTGAAAACGCAGTATCTGCAAGATAGTGCAGTAGATACTTTCTCACTGTCTCAGTTGACTTTGTGTACGTTTTATAAATTCCAGTTTACAGATGAGGAAACTAAGTTATATAAACGTAAGGCGACTTGGCTGAGCTCCTGTGTCTAGCTTAAGGCAAAACTGAAATGAGAACCTCATTCTGTCTGCTTGCAGTGCACTCACCTGCCCCTCTCCAGGTAGAAGAAGAGTTCCCTTACTCACAGGGCAGCCTCTTCCGTCTTAATGCACATTGTTTGAAAATGCTTTCTTTTATTTAGTTGAAATCTGCCTCTCATTAACATCTCTCCTTGGTCTCCATTTCACCTCAGGAACATCACAGAGTTGATGGAATTTTTTTCCTCATTCAGGTATGTTAACAACCACTGCTGCCCAGATGGTCTCTGCCATCTTGTACGTAGTTGATTTTTTTTTTTAAATGAACACACACACTCACTCACACACACTCACTCACACACACACACATACAAATGTCCTCTTGCTGACTGCACTGTACCGTCCAACATATGGAGCTCTTTTTGAATCCTAGGGGTCTAGATTCAAAGATGAGTGTTAGCAGACATCTTAGTTTCATTCCACTGTGCCTGATTCACCAAGCAGTTGTTAATGTGCCATCATGCAGGTCATTAATACAAATAATGAACAGGACGAACAGGCTCGGTTAACTTGTGGTCTGTGTATTAGTTCCTGAAATTGCATACTGCCTATGAATTTTTCTGCGAAGAAAGTTGGTAACAATTGTCAAGATTTTAAATGATCCCATTATCTTAAAAAGTTAAGAACTACTCAAAAGAGAGAACTTCCTTTAGGTTGAATTAACTAACCTCTTTGAGGAGGGCTTCCCAAGAGACCGGAAATTCATAAAACCATCATCCAGACCATTTACTTTGTCCGACAGACATGGGAAATAGTCTCATAAGATGCCTGGCTAAAATTAAAGTTTGCAGTGTTTTCTACCTTCTCTTGATAATCCTGGACATTGAAAAAGAATAATTATGCCCTTAAAAATAGAAAAGAGACTGTAATGTTTTGGTAGGAAGTGAGCCTTTTTTTTTTAAGTGTCCTTTAAAAGGTAAAAAGTATAAATCTTTTAGAAGTTTGTATTTATTTTCCATTTTTCTTTGTTTTTAATTATAAGCCTAAGTACTCTTCACCAAAACCTTGCCCTTTACTCTGCAGAAACCTTAAAAACAGGTGGGATATTGAAGAGTATCCTGTCTACACCTGACTCTTACCTGCTTTTGAGTAGCTGTTGGCGTCCTCAGTAGCATGGGAGCTCCTTCAGGACAAGGGTCTTAGCAAGGCCTTGCCTCCCGTGCACGAAGCCCAGTGTCTGGCAGATTTTAAACTCTGATGGAATGATTGAGATGAAACTGCCTGTTATGTATTGTTTTAGTATTGGGTTGTTTAGTTTAGTCAACCTTATTTCATGTGCCTTTATTTTGGGTGAATGAGTTAAAAATGTAGTTGTACTGAGTACCTAATTAATTTAATAAATAATGAAGAGGAAGAATAATGGGCCATAATGAGCTGTGATCTGCAGGGATGAGAAGAGCCCAGTTACAAATGAGGAGCTTTATTATGTGTGAAATAAAAAATATGTAGCTGAAGTGAAAGTGTTGATGAGCATAACCCCCTCATATGTTGCTATTTAAAATGGGCATTGGCCTGCATGAAACGGATGCTGATAATTTTACATATGTAAAAGAGAGTTTTCAGTATCTAGACTTTAAAGAAGTTAGTTAATACAATCCCCTGCTATTTATAGATAAGGAAACTCAGGTCCTGATGATAAAGTGGCTTTCCTAGGGTTGCACACTCAAAACAGTAGTACTCTTTCCTATAAACAGCGCTGCCTACCTATCCCATGCTTTTTTTTTTAATCTTCTGTTGAAAGTATAAGACTAAGTGAAGGTCTGGAGTATATAAGTAGCCTAGTTATTGTGCTCTGCTCAGTTCCCGTCCAACTTTTTGCGACCCCATGGACTGTAGCCCACAGTACAAGAATATTGGAATGGATTGCCATTTCCTAATCCAGGGCATCTTCCCAACCCAGGGATTGAACCCATGTCTTTTACATCTCCTACATTGGGAGGCAGATTCTTTACCATTGAGCTACCTGGGAAGCCCCGTTTGCCCCAGGAGTAGTTTATGTCTATCTTCCATTATCTCGGGCTTCCCTGGTGGCTCAGGAGGTAAAGAACCTGCCTGCAATGCAGGAGACCTGGTTTTGATCCCTGGGCTGAGAAGACCCTCTGGGGAAGGGAATGGCTACCTACTCCAGTATTCTTGCCTGGAGAATTCCGTGGACGGAAGAACCTCGCGGGTCTGTGGGGTTGCAAAGAGTTGGACATGACTGAATGACTAACGCTTTCACTTTCACCTTTATCTAGTGGAGTAAGAGCAAGCGTCCATGCAATTTGGTTTTAAATTCCTGTGCAAGTGAAATATACCCACAGAAAGACAACAGTCACATTTTCTCATCTGAAGTTTTGAGTTCTTTGTGGTATTTCACATTAGGGGCACTTTTGAAGGGAAGTTTAAATACTGAATATGTGAAAGACATCTAATAAAGCTAAGAATGTTGAGAGATATTCAGAGCCCAGCTATCCCTTCTTACAAACTGGCTCTTGGGGGGTCCCATAAGAATTAGAATCCTGGCTTGGTAGACAAGGGGACTGACCCAAGGTAATGGTTCTTACAGTGTTATGATGAACCTTCGTTGACTCTTCTCTAAAAAGTCAGTGTTTTGCTTCAAGTGTGCAGCCTAGACTCTAACTTTTCTGATGCTCCCAGAATGACTGCTCAGCGATTACTTCTACTTTGTATTAAAACAAAGTTCTTGTTGTTGAGGTAGGAAGAAGAGGAAAGACCAATATATTTCCAACTTGCTCAGGCTGCATTAAGTTATATTTCAGACGGCTAGTGAAATAAGAAAGGTTCGTGATTTTTAAGACATCACAGATGCCAAGTGTATGATGCAGACATATGTTACCTTACTCTTTTAGAGTAATGGATAAAAAGGCATACTCATTGTCCTGTAACTTTCAGATCTTCTGTAACCTTTTTAAACAAAATGGAAGAAGTTGCTTCTTGTACCCAAGGGAAGAGAAAGTTAATGAATAGAAAGACAGAATTTACCTAGGAAAACAGTGGAATTAAGCTCTGGACAAAGCACGCATCAGTGATGCATAACATTTTTGTTAATTGGGTCTTAACAGGTTTCTGACTCATGTGGTAATCATTGTAGAAGTGGGTCATGCTAGACCATGCCAGTGGCATATCTCGCAGCTATTAGAACTCTTACCTACTTGTGCATGTACACCTGAGTTTCTGGAGGCGTACATTTCTATAGCTTAATTTAGGTTCTGCATACACTTCAGTGGTTAAACCTGAGCTAGACTCAAAGAGTTTGTTTCCATTAAGAAAATGAATCTTTTATGTGGACCAAGGTCAGGTGAGTTAATTTGTTTGCTTTTATTGGAATAACTTTTCCCATTCCAATTCATCACTTAATTTTAAGTGGTTCTACTAAAATACCCATTAAAGTCCCTTACATTTCTCACAGACTAGAGCTATGACAGGTTCATACAACTTTTTATTTTTCAAAGTACAAAGGTAGCTTTTCCAGTCATCAGCCTGGTCTTCCTTGTCTGTAATTTCCCAACAACGAGGGAACATTTTATGTAATAGCAGTATGAACCTTAATTGCAAACAGACCAAATGAAGTCTTCAGGAGAAACAGAATTAATTAAAATATGAAAATGCTCTCAACAGTGATAAACATTTCTTTTAAGAAAGTAATATGACTCCCTGCACCACCACCCCGCCCCCCCGCCCCGCAACAAATTCTCCTTTTTCTGCCCACTTCACTCTCTTCCCTGCTGATGCATTTTCCAGCAACTCAAATTCAACTCCTGCTAGTAAAGTAACTAAATGTGACGTTATCGCTCTAATTAGTGGTGACAAAAGATCAATTAATGTTATAATTAAAAACAGTGTCTAGATCTGTTGTTTGTGGTGAACAAATTTGACAATTACTTTGTTCATTGACATCGATGTGTTGAATTTCTTCCCTAGATTTTAAGGGGATGCATTTTAGTGCTGATGTGCACATTTAACTGTGGACAGTAGGAACAAGGCAAGCATATTAGGGGAAGAATGGGGCCCCTAATGTCTAAGCTAGAGCCATAATTTAACATACTTGACACCTTTCCTTGGTGCCTGGTGCTATATCAGCAACTTGTACTCACTGGGTCTGGAGCCTCATGCTTTTAATATTTTATCACTAAATGCTTAAGTGTTTATGTTGCAAAAAGAAAAGGGGGGAAAAAAAGATTCTTACTTGGACCCTCAGACCACATGAACAGGACAATATGTGATAATATGTCATTGATGATTTTGGTCCCATGTATGGCAATGGCTTTTAAGTTGATGGGGCGGAGTAGTGAGTATGTGATTTTCACAAATCTAGTTGGATTTTTTTCTGATAGGGAGCAAGATGTTTTTCATACGTTGAAGCCTGGGAAAGCTATGTTACTGGAGAAGGAGTAACTGTAGCTCTTTTCTGAGTTGTTGCCAAGCAGATGTAGACTTTTGGAATGTGCCCAGAAAACTTCTACAGCTGATACATTGGTGACTTGTTCCTACTTCTGGCTTTACTGGCATGTATTTCAATAGCAGAGGAACACAGTTTCATGTCAGTAGGTCACAATTTTATACATTTGTTTGGAAGCAACTAACTGTAGGTAAGTCAATTGATAGAAACGAAGTGAACCTAGTTTGCTTAGCAATAAAGATATGACCAGCTTTGGTTATGTCATCTTGGAAACGTAGGCAAAAATCAAGAAGATCCATCTAAAAGGTCGTCTGAGAGATTAGCACTGAATGTCAGATAAGGCAATCAGTACAATTACTGAAAGAATCTCGCCTTTTAACTGCATCTCAGACATGTCTCATGTTTGGTGGATCTACCTGAATAACACTTGGTTTGATTTTAAATTCTTGAATTAGTTCCACCATCATTGTGTGGTATTCTTTCCATGGTTTTAATGTAAGGGCTCTTAGAAATGGGGAAATAGCAACAGTGTCAAGTTGACAAATTTGTCAAAAATGAGCCTTTTTAAAATAGTTGCTTTAACAGTGTCATGTTAGTTTCTTGCTGTACAGAAGAGTGAATCAGTTATACATATACATATGTCCACTGTTTTTTAGGTTTCCTTCCCATTTAGGTCACCACGGAGCACTGAGCAGAGATCCCTGTGCTATACACTATGTTCTCATTCAGTTCCGTTCTGTTCAGTCGCTCAGTCGTGTCCGACTCTTGGTGACCCCATAGACTGCAGCACTCCAGGCTTCTCTGTCCATCAGCAACTCCCGGAGCTTACTCAGACTCATGTCCTTCGAATCGGTGATGCCATCCAGCCATCTCATCCTCTGCATCCCCTTCTCCTCCCATTAGTTACCTGTTTTATACATAGTGGTGTATATATGTTAATATCAACCTCCCAATTCATCCCGCCCCTTTCTTCCCGCCCCCAGAGATTATCATACAGAGTGAAGTAAGTCAGAAAAGCAAATACTGTGTAATATCACTTACATGTGGAATCAAGAAATGAGCCTTTTCTGTATCATAAGCTCAAAACAACAGAGGTCAGTACCACCATCTCAGACAACTTCGTACCAATTTTAATCTTGTAAACCTCAAAGGTTTTTGGCCTGTCCCATAAGAGGAGGAGGCCAGTTGAATCCATCGACTAACTCTGTCGCTGGCTAAAAAGACAATTAAACAAGCAGAGAAGGGAAGAACAAAGAACCAAGTCTGTTCCTCTTTTACAGGGAGTTGGAAGATGAGGAGTAATACAACACTTTAGATGTGTATGTTAAAACTTACAACAAATCATAGATCATACTAAAGGATTACTGAAGTTTAGAACATGGCTGAGGGTATAGATGTCAGATTTTCTTACACAATGGTGAGCCTTTTGTTTCAGAGTTCACTCTTGGCAAGAAACTCGGTACCTCTGTGTTAATTTCCTGTCGATCTTTCATTCAGCAACAGAACTAGAGATGGGGAGCAGACACCCCCCACCCGAGGCTTTTTAAGACTGCGCTTTGTGTAGATTAAAAAGAAGAAAGAACAAACTTTTCCCAAACAAGATATCCATATGCTTTCTTTAAGATCCTGTGTTTGTGCCTAAAACGATCCTTAGAAAAATCCCTCTCCATAATTTTGAACCTCTCCTTTTTCTAAAGACTTTTATAGCCATTTTTTTTTCTTCCCAGCATGTGAACAAACATGTAACTCGAATAGACGTTACTTTGCTATTTACTTAGATTGTTTTAAAAGGCTAGCTGTGTGGAGGAATGAGGAAGGAAGGGATGTGGGAGTGGCTGAGGTTTATTTGTTCTGTGCTGACCTAATGAGTGCAGTTCTTAAAAAAATAATAAATATTTATATGTGATCTTAATTTTTAATGAGTCTCATAAACAGGCTGGTATAGAAAAGGGTATGAAAAGCCATATATATTAAACTTTACATATTGTAAATATGTGCATATGTACACTGGAATGTTTTAGGAGGGAAAGGACATTATTGGTCTTGTTCACTGTTTTTTTTCTTAGTTTCTGGAAGAGTGCTTGACACATAACTGGCATTCAGTAAATATGAGTTTGAGTTGAGTTTTAAGAAATGAATGTAAATAGGCAGATCGTATAGTGGGATAACATTAGATAATTCAGAAGACCTGGAGTCTGCTTCCAGCACCGCCATTAAAAAGTATGATGTGAAGTTGCTTAATTTCTTAATGGAATCACTTAATTTCTTTGCTTCTCCATTTCTTAAAAATTGGAAATAATAGTTGCTGCCCTCCTTGCCCTTTTTCCTTGCCTTTAAGTTTGCTTTTTTTTTTTTAATAACGATTAAATGATATCTAAAGATACAAAAATGCTTTGGAAACTACAAAGTGATTTAAAGACGTGCGGGTGTATGTGTGTGTGTGTGTACATGTACAGAAAATCCTTTATCTCTTGCTTCTCAATTTCTTTTCTTAGGAAAATCAGATTATTTAAATCCCATTATGCACAGCTCTCCTCTCTTCTTCCTAAGCCTCTGTATTCCATTACTTCCAGTAAATCAGAAAAAGGTGGTGAGTCAGGCTAGAGTGGAAAGCAAGGTCTGCTGTTTTCTGATGTACGTTTTACTCTGTGGAACTCTAAAATCTTGAGTGCACATATCTCATGAAGTTTCTTACCTGTTTCAGCTTTACAAGATAGAACATAGGATGTGGAGTAGCTTAGATAACTACCTCAAGATTCTCTGATGACCAAGCTAAACTATTTATTAGTTGTTAATACTAGATTGATAATTATGAATTTAACATGGAATCTGCCTAAATAATGAGTATCATGGAATTTGCTATAGAGTTTGTTTTTAAAGTTTGTGTGTGTGTGTGTGTGTATGTGTGTTAAAGCTGCACACCTGGAAGGGAAAGTGACAGGAAGTAAAAAGTAAGTAGAATGGTATTAACAAAGAGGTTATCAATCAATATCAGGACAATTAACAAAGAGGTTATCAATCAATATCAGGACAATTGTTTCTCATTTTCTTCAAGACTTCATTTATTCTCTACAGTTACTTTTTGAATTAGGATTCTTAAATTTCAATATTGGGTAACAGTATAGGGTGGCCATTCAGATTAACATATTGCCTTAAATTTGGAAGAAGGTGTGAAGATTGCAGTAGACTTTAACAACATCGTGGAACTTTAGATTCAGAAGTAAACTGTAATAGCATCATCAAAGTTTTAGATCTTAAAAGACCATTTAGTCCCAATGGACAGGGAGGCCTGGCGTGCTGTGATTCATGGGGTCGCAAAGAGTCGGACACGGCTGAGCGACTGAACTGAACTCTCATTTGGGTCTTTGAAGAACTGAGGCCCACATGGCCCAGGCCAGGAATCTTTTGGAAGGTCATGTGACCAAATTTAGAGTCAGGACTATAGCCCTAGGTCTTCAGATTTCCATATTCCTACTATTCCTTCCTGTTACCCAACTATTCAGCTTTCATAAAACGAAAACAATCATATAAGCCCCACTTAGAAAAACTTTCCAAAATATTGTAAAGGTTGAGTACCTTGCTTTGCATTACCTGTGCTAATAACAGTCATTTAGGTTTACTGAGCCGGAAGCCTTACTTTCAGATTAATGAGTGATATTGAATGTACCATCACTGGCCAAACATATCCATAGATCACGCATTTTAAATCTGAAAGAATGTAAGTAATCTCCATCCCCCCTCCCCAACCCCCAGCCACTCTTTTAGACGACAGGGGCTATTGAAAACCCTCCACTGTCACTTGCATCCATGTGGCTTAAAATATATGCTGCTTATTGAAAGAGTTGTTCAACTTAAACTCAGGAGATATGTTACAGCGTGTAATATGCCTGCGTTTGTCCATGCATTCTTTTTGGAAACCTGATCTTATTTATGTCTGCTTTTAACAGATAGGCTAGGTTAAGTTATGTTAAACATGTTGTACTGAGGCTTGATTCACTGTGCTGCCGCCTGGCTTTCTTCCTTGATTAGCTTTAATCAAACTCTCCACATTCCACGACCTTAATAAAGCTATTTTTCCTGACAACTGAAGACTGTCTTAACAAGCACAGCTCATCTGTGCTGAAACTAAGGGTGAGTTAAGATGGGGTTTAGGTCCTCATTAAAGTCCACAGCATGGAGTATGAGAGGAAATGATGAAACGGTGCTCCCTGAAACATCTCTTCTTTAAATTTAATTAGACAAATTATATGCAAACCAGTAGACGCCCTGGGAAGGCAATCAACATTAGGGCTAATAAAAAGCTTGGATAGTATAAAAGGGCCAGGGGGAGGGGCTCTAGACCCTTTCTAACACTTATGAGAAGTAAATTAACACCAATCGCTAAACATAGAAACTAGATGAATTTCAATATTGATTTAGAAATTAATTTTATGATGCTGCAGAAATGCAGGCAGAAGTGCAGAAATGCAGTTTATACTTAAATCTCTTAAAGTTTGGCATGTGCACACATATCCACAAGGTATTTTATTAATACATACATTAAGTATACATACATGATGCTTTTGAACTGTGGTGCTGGAGAAGACTCTTGAGAGTCCCTTGGACTGCAAGGATGTCTAACCAGTCCATCCTAAAGGAGATCAGTCCTGGGTGTTCATTGGAAGGACTGATTATAGCTGAAACTCCAATACTTTGTCACCTCATGCGAAGAGTTGACTCACTGGAAAAGACCCTGATGCTGGGAGGGATTGGGGGCAGGAGAAGGGGACGACAGAGAATGAGATGGCTGGATGGCATCACCGACTCGGTGGACTGGAGTTTGAGTGAACTTCGGGAGTTGGTGATGGACAGGGAGGCCTGGCGTGCTGCGATTCATGGGGTCGCAAAGAGTCGGACACGACTGAGCGACTGGACTGAACTGAGTACTTTAAATATGAAATATTTTATACACTGGGGGATACAGTTATGGTCTGACTTTAGAGTTTTTGAGAGACCTGCGTTCAAATTCTCGCGTGTCCCCATTTGCTTTGTGCACGTGTGTGTGTCCAGGTTACTTCACCTCTGTGAAATTCAATTTTGTCACCTATAAAATGAGTGAAATGAGTCTTTTCCTGGAGAGGCTTTGTAAGAATTAGTTGAAAGTTAGATTAAACATACAGAATGCTTGGCACAATGCCTGGCATATAATAGGTGCTCAAAAATAGGTGCCCACATTTAAAAAAAACTTCCGCTTAGCTAAGGGTAGCTTCAAGTGACTTATCCCATAAATATGTGAGAACTGGATTATGAATGTAAATATTCAACATAGTCTTATGGATCAAGATCACTGTAAGGGTCCTTCATGCTAGAGGACAGAGGCTCATAGATTTTGGAAAGAATGGTGACTCAAACGTAGCACGTGAATTATTTGAAGCCTAGAGTAACTGAATGGAGAGACACTTTGGGAAAGTTTAAACACTTATAAAGGTGCTAAGTGTCTTGTATAATTGTTATCTCATTTAATATCGAAGATAGCTCTGCAAGGTAGGTATTATTGATCTAATTTTATGGACAAGGAAAAAGAGATTCAGAAAGACTGACTGAGCTGTGTGTTACCATGGTGGAACTTAGGGTTGACTCGGATCACAGTGCATGCTTCGTTGGATGGAAAACTAGTGCAGACCTGTAAATCACTTTTGAAATCAGATTTGTCATATAACTTACTGCATTACATTCTCTTTTTTCATCCTTCTCAATGCTCTTATTTTGTGTTGTGTTTAACCCTCAGTTCCATTTCTTTGGGACTGTGGTTCTCAGTCTTGACTGCCCTTTTAGCATGCCTGGGATGGGATCTGGCGTTGAGTATTTTCTAAAGCTGCCCTGGTGGTTCCCCGTGTACAGACAGGGCGCTCAGATATATCTACCTTTGTCATGGGTATTTTGGTTGTCCCCAGTTTTAAGCCTAAGTGTCAGCAGTGATTTGTCAGAGTCAACTATGATCCCCCTACTGGTTTAGGGGAAGATATACGGAAGGCCTAACATCTGTTCTAGTTGTGATAGATGTTGCTTATGCATTAATTAGCATGTAAGAATTAAATGTTCTTACTCTATTAGCTGGGTTTCTCTTTTTTCCCAGTTGAAGAGGGAGAATTAAATGCAATGAAGATTATGGCCAAAAAAAAAATTGATTATGGCAACTTTCCCCTCAAGAATGAAAGAGTATAGTTCAGTTCAGTTCAGTTCAGTTGCTCAGTCGTGTCCGACTCTCCGCGACCCCATGAATCACAGCACGCCAGGCCTCCCTGTCCATTACCAACTCCCGGAGTTCACTTAAACTCATGTCCACAGAGTCGGTGATGCCATCCAGCCATCTCATTCTCCGTCGTCCCCTTCTCCTCCCGCCCCCAACCTTTCCCAGCATCAGAGTCTTTTCCAGTGAGTCAACTCGTTGCATGAGGTGGCCAAAGTATTGCAGTTTCAGCTTTAGCATCAGTTCCTCCAATGAACATCCAGGATTGATCTCCTTTAGAATGGACTGGTTGGATCTCCTTGCAGTATAAGGGACTCTCAAGAGTCTTCTCCAACACCACAGTTCAAAAGCATCGATTCTTCGGCGATCAGCTTTCTTCACAGTCCAACTCTCACATCCATACATGACCACGGGAAAAACCATTGCCTTGACTAGATGGACCTTGGTTGGCAAAGTAATGTCTCTGCTTTTTAATATACTATCAAGGTTGGTCATAACTTTCCTTCCAAGGAGCAAGCGTCTTTTAATTTCATGGCTGCAATCAGCATCTGCAGTGATTTTGGAGCCCCAAAAAACAAAGTCTGACACTGTTTCCACTGTTTTTCCATCTATTTCCCATGAAGTGATGGGACCAGATGCCGTGATCTTTGTTTTCTGAATGTTGAGCTTCAAGCCAACCTTTTCACTCTCCTCTTTCACTTTCATCAAGAGGCTTTTGAGTTCCTCTTCACTTTCTGCCATAAGGGTAGTGTCATCTGCATATCTGAGGTTATTGAAATTTCTCCCAGCAATCTTGATTCCAGCTTGTGCTTCTTCCAGCCCAGCGTTCCTCATGATGTACTCTGCATATAAGTTAAATAAGCAAGGTGACAATATACAACCTTGACGTACACCTTTTCCTATTTGGAACCAGTCTGTTGTTCCATGTCCAGTTCTAACTGTTGCTTCCTGACCTGCATACAGGTTTCTCAAGAGGCAGGTCAGGTGGTCTGGGATTCCCATCTCTTTCAGAATGTTCCACAGTTTATTGTAATCGACACAGTCAAAGGCTTTGGCATAGTCAATGAAGCAGAAATAGATGTTTTTCAGCGGATGTTGGCAATTTGATCTCTGGTGCCTCTGCCTTTTCTAAAACCTGCTTGAACATCTGGGAGTTCACGATTTACATACTGCTGAAGCCTGGCTTGGAGAATTTTGAGCATGACTTTACTAGCGTGTGAGATGAGTGCAATTGTCCGGTAGTTTGAGCATTCTCTGGCATTGCCTTTCTTTGGGATTGGAATGAAGACTGACCTCTTCCAGTCCTGTGGCCACTGCTGAGTTTTCCAAATCTGCTGGCATATTGAGTGCAGCACTTTCACAACATCATCTTTCAAGACTTGAAATAGCTCCACTGGAATTCCATCACCTCCACTAGCTTTGTTAGTAGTGATGCTTTCTAAGGCCCACTTGACTTCACATTCCAAGATGTCTGGCTCTAGGTCAGTGATCACATTATTGTGACTATCTTGGTCGTGAAGATCTTTTTTGTACAATTGCCCCAGGTCAGTAGGTGCCCAGTATGCTACTGGAGCTCAGTGGAAAGAGTATAAGGCCATCCTTTTCTTAATTTTTAGTAAAACAAAAATTATTTACAAAATACCCTGACCTTTACCCTTACTCCCTTGGAGGTGGGAAGAGTCTTTGTGGTCAGACTGATCTGTGGTCAGATGCCGCCTCTCACTTTCTAATAATTAGTCATTTTAAACTCTCTAGAGTCTCGGTTTCCTAATCTGTAAAAGAGAAATAATTTTGAACTCATTTAGTTACTCTGAGGATGACATGAAAACAGTTTGCAGAGCCTGGCCCTGAGCCTGACCTGTTGTCAAGAGTCACAAGTGTCTTTGGATAATTGGTCAGGTTGGGGTTTCCTGAGAAGGCTTTGTGGGACCGGTGGGTTCTGCAGACTGTGGAGCCTGCAGTTGACTCTTAATTGTGGATGCTGCTATTCAGATAGATCTTCTTTCTCCTAAGAGATTCCTGGGCATCTCTTTTATAGACCAGAAAATAAGGAAAGAAATTAGGGTATTTCCTTGAAAGCTGGTCTGGGATTTGGTAGCTAATAGGAATCAGCTATTCCCTAACTTCAGATTTCATAATATTCTTTCTTGGTTTCAATTCTGAGTCATTGGTGCCTGCTCTGGTGGCATTGCTAATGAACTCAGCCAGTTACTGGGAAGTGATCTTGTCTTTCCTCTTGCCTTCAGGCACAACTACATCTAAATTACCCCAAACAGATGTATTCCATTCTTCTTTAAAAGACTATGTAATAAGCTTAAGTATTAAGAAGTTCATTCTAATTTCTAAGTTGATAAGCATCAGGTTAAGCGTATTTCTACTTCTGCCATCTTCCTTAGAGGTATAAAATTGTTTGCATATCTCTTACTTAGGGATTTATACAAAGAAAATGTTGCTGTCTGCTAATGGTTTGAAAATGCAGGATGTTTTGAGAAGCCGGTAGAAGAGTACTCTCCCAGCACATCCAGAACCTGGTGAAAATCCAGATGTTAGGTGGGACCAAACTGGATGATAACCAATAAATGTTGGTAGAAATATTCAGAGAGGTAGAAGCCTGGAGACCACTCACTCCCTAAGCTTCAGATCCTTATATGACCCTACGACAGCCAGGCAGTGGGGCTGCAAGGATGAGATAAGTACTGAAAATTGGCCAGGGTACTTTTTTTTTTTTTTTTAAAACATAGCTCCCTCCTTTATACTTTTCTGTACCTCTGCCCTGAAGGCTACACAGCCTGGTACATGCTGATAGCTAAGTAAACCCAATCAACATTCCTTACTACTGCCTACAGAAAAGACTTAAATTATTTGCTGGCCTCCAGGATGTTGGTAAATATCTGGCTTGTATTTGTTTGTTTGGGGGGTTCTTTAGGGGGTTGGGGGGTGGTCGGTGGAAGAAGACCAGTGTACAGTATCTAAATTTGCATTATAAAAATACAAATTTTGTTTTCCAGAATAAAAAGTCATTTATAGTTGACCTGCACTGTTCCAAGGCTAATGACAAATTATTTTGTTCTTAATTTGCAGGTGCCTCCACCACCCCTATGGCTTCATATATTTTCTGTAGGGAAAAATGCAATTTATAAAATAACCTGGGGTAGGGAGAATCCAGTGATAAAGGGGATAAGAACATTTTCGGACTGTTTTTTGGAAGATAGCATGGGAAAACTTGGCTTCCCAGGTGGCTCACTGGTACAGAATCCACCTGCCAATGCAGGAGATGCTGGTTTGATCCTTGGGTTG
The DNA here is from genome assembly GCF_049115385.1 of Moschus berezovskii. NCBI lineage: Eukaryota > Metazoa > Chordata > Mammalia > Artiodactyla > Moschidae > Moschus > Moschus berezovskii. Next base: position 36,838,090 of record NC_142463.1, read on the forward strand.
GGAAGACCCCCTGGCAAAGGAAATGGCAGCTCACACCAGTATTCTTGCCTAGGAAATCCCATGGACAGAGGAGCCTCGTGGGCTACAATCCATGGGGTCGCACAGAATTGGACACAACTGAGCTACTGAGCATGCACGCAAGGGAAAACTCATTTTAATAGTTCATACCTCTGGGCATCCTGGCAAAGTTGGAAACAGAATTGATAAGAATGAAATGAAAATAGGATGCAAATCCTCAGTTTCTGTTAAATATAGACAGGCTGGGAATAGGGCATCCTGAATTTAGAATAGGTTTCTTTATACAAAGGAGGAAACCTAGTTTGACAGTAGTCCATGTGAAAACAGTCTAAGAGTATAAGCTGACCACAAGATTAATAGGGGCCAGCAGTGTGACAGTGCGATTTCCAAAGCTGATGCTGTGTTGGGCTGTGGTTTGACCACAGCTGTAATTTTTTGCCCAGTTTTGGGCACAGAATATTTAAGAGGAATGCCAACAAAATGGAAACCTGGATGCTAATGGGTCAGGAAATTATATCATACAAGGGGAGGAAAGCACGGTGGTAAAGTCTGGAGAAGAGGTTAGTTAGAGTGACCTTAAGAATAAGCTTAAATATTTAAGTGTCCTGGGGAGTATTCTCTGTTGCTCTGGAAGACAGGCGTAGGAGTTTAGGTCTTTCTCTGGAGCCTCTCATATAGGCTTCCTGGGTGGCACTCCTGGTACAGAATCTGCCTGCCAATACAGGAGACATAAGAGATACGGGTTCAATCGCTGGGGTGGAAAGATCCCTTGGAGGAGGGCTTGGCAACTCACTCCTGTATTCTTGCCTGGAGAATCCCATGGACAGAGGAGCCTGGCAGGCTCCATGGCGTTGCAAAGAGTCGGACAGGACTGAAACGACGTACCACACTTAGCACACTGGAGCTTCTCGTATACACACTATGTGCGAAAGAAACAGACAAAAACCTGGGTTAGTGTCTTGCACTGCTTGACCCATTTTCCCAACAAATCTGCTAATCTTCCTGTGTTTCAAAATGAGTGTCTGTCACCATTCTTCACCCTGTCATCCGAACCAGAAGTCGAGCATCATCTTTCACTCATCCCTTTCCCTCAGGGGAAAAAAACAAACAAATGACGTTGCTTATAAAGTCAGCACCCATGGTACCCGGGTTCAGTTTATCTCCAGTAACTCACTTGTTAATGGCTCTAGATAGGGGGGCAATACTGTTAAACTGGATAATTTCTAAAGAGTTTTGAGATGCCAAAGGAAAAGAATATTAGCTGCTTGCAGCAGAGGGAAAAATTCTATATCCTTTTTGGGGGCCAAGGTTAAATTCTGTGTGACTCATCACACTGGCATTCTATGTGACCCAAAATCCCTTCTGTTTCCTGGTCTGCTTGTCTTGACCTGTTACATGTCTACACCAAAATAGTTTCATTAACACTGTGATCATGCACAGGAGATAGTAGTAACTGATGGAATTAACTGATGTGTCAAAGGCTATTGGCTTATTGCATATGCAACTGTCTTTCCTGGTGGGGAGATACATTTTCTGCTCTCATAATAGATCTACACATATACCCAGTTTGCCAGATAATCTGTTGGGTTATTGTGAGGTGTTTGTAGCGATTCCGTTTATATCGGCCGAATGGTGGGAGCAGTTACTCTGTTCTCCCAAAAGGCACCTGGCTGAAGGTGCTACTTATTCAACGGTTAGCGCAGAAGAGGAGAAAGCAGTTTAGTTTTTGGGCCTTAGTGAGGTTCTTTTCCTTTTCTTCTTCTTCTTTTTTTTTTTAATCTGTGCTTTTGGCATGCTAATGCACGCATTTAGTCTCTGCAAGAAATTTCCGTTTAAGAAAGAATTTAAAAACATGAAGTGCTCAATCCATATCTCCTAAACAACTAAAAAGACTGCAATTTCAAATGAGAAATTATGTTGCAAAGAAGAAAAAAGTTGTTTATTATGGCTCAAAATTTTAATCACCCAAGGGCTGTAAAGTTAAAAATAGACAATTCTGCCTTCTGTTTATGGTAAACTTGGCTGAGTCCCGGCAAATTTCAAAGCTGAACATACTGTATGTTATTTTTGCTTAATTTTAGATTCCACATTTTAAAATTATTTCTTACAAGAAGCATATTTCAGGATATAAACTTAGCCTGAAGAACGGTATTCTTGATTTCTGCCCATATTGAAACTCCTTTGAAAATAGTAAACTATGGTTTTGGGATTTTCCTATTCCCAAGAGTCCAAATGGGTACCTTTCTAAGTCTTTTACATTATGAATGAACACAGAAATAGGAAATTGTAAAGGTTACTTTCTGCTATCTGGTTCCTTACTTGTGATTTTAGTTTCCTTAACAGCATAATGCAATACAAACATGCTAACTTGCACCAAATGTTTCATGGAGGGAGGGGCATTCTGTCTTGGCTTTCGTGCTTCAGGTGTGGAGGCTGACACAGAGAGGCTCTTTGGCGTGTAGAAGGTGTCTGCGTGGGTGCCAAAAACCTAAGAGAATGCCCGGGAGAGAATCTCCCAGCTGCAGCTCCCGGACAGTGCAGCTTGTCTCCTTGATCCGCTCACGCCTGCCCGGAGAACTGCTCCTGTGGTGCCTGCTTGGCCCAGGAGCAAGAAGGCTTGTTGACTCAACCCTCTTCATGCCTCCAGAGGGAGGAGGAACACCTGGCTTCTTCTCTTGACATGGCTCTTGTTGATTCTTGCCCCCGGAGCTCTTCACAGAGTGTACTTCTGGGCCTTTGCTCCTAGGGTTTTTAGAGCAAACCCTTTGGGGTGGCAAGAAACCTAGGTGAGGGGATTTTTTTAAACCTATTACTTAATGTGGCATCAGAGAATCAAACCCTCCCCACAGAGTGAATGGCATGCTTAGTAAATATTTGTCAAATATTGCTGGGTAAACGACTGTTTACTGAAAATCAAGATTTTAGTGATGGCTCTGACAGAGGTATGTTTGTGATCATGTTTATCATAGCTACCATTGAAGGATTCCTGCGCTTTGTGTATGTTATTTCTGATCTTCCCAAGAACCCACTGTATAGAAGGGAAAACTAAGCTTTGCTAAGTTGGGGATGTGCCACAGGATATTGAGCAGTCTAGAATTAGCTGTGTAGAATTTATACTTAAGTGTAGAATTAGTACTGATTCCATGTTCTGTTCAATATGCTGTATCACCATGATTGAGAAAGGTTGAGATAACAGGACTCATGCATGGACACCTCTGAGTGGCCAGAGGCTTTGTTACAGCATTCATTAAAGTGCTCACACCCTTCATCATGAGATTTCCCAGGCCCCCGTCAGAACCTGTTAATGCTTAGTTTACACACTGTTTTAATAAAGTTGGTTATCTTTTTTTCAAGTACACAGCAGATTTATTTATTCAGTAATTATTTTCTGAACAGCAGACAGGTGCCATGTATTCTTTCAGGTACAGAGAACAAAAAAGAATTCTTGGCCTTAGAGATCACATTGGCAGATTTATACGTCAGTGGTTCTCAATGTATGGTCCCCAAAGCAGCATCACCAGCCTCACATATGGACTTATTAGAAATTCATATCTTTAAAAAAATTAAAAAAAATTTTTTTTGGCCACAACATGCAGCGTGCAGGACCTTTGTTCCCCAACTAGGTATCAAACTCATGCCCTCTGCAGTGGAAGCACAGAGTCTTAACCGTTGGACCACCAGAGAAGTCTCAGAAATTCATATCCTTGATCTGAATTCTAGACCCACTGAATCACAAACTTGTGAGTTAAGGCCCAGTAATTTGTTTTTAAGCAAACCATTGTTCTAGAAGGCTTAAAACAACATTTTTGTGTTCCTATGACAAGCAACTCTGGAAAACTTTTGTCCTTAGAAATTTCCCGATTAGTGTGTGTGTCTGTGTCTGTGTGCTGAGGTCTGAACTCATCCATTCTGTGATGGGCTTTTGCTGGGCAGTGGTACTGGGACATTTGTCCACAAAAATTTGAGCCCTGGAATCACATGTGTCTGGATTCAGATTATTTCTTTGCCAAACACTGGCCCCATGAACTCATGATATTGCTAAGGTTTAGTTTTCTCATTGTGACAATGAGGGTTATGGTTATGGAACTGCACTTGGCACAGCTGCTTGATAACAGAGAACATGCCTGAGAACTAATCAGAATGTTTTTCTGTCTCTAGGATCTAGCACTTGGCTTGGCACAGGATAGGTGCTCAGGATGTTTATTTTTCCCTTTGTGTTAGCCACTAGCCCAAGGCCTGCAGCTGTTCAATTCCTACCCTTTGTCTATCTTTAGTGGAAGAGACCAAAATAATAAGAACTGTCATCAGAGCATACCTGCCATACAAGGTTCTTTTGGAAATGTGTGTTGCTTACCTCTGTTTAGCTGCTGGGCTGGGCTGTGCTGTGCTGTGCTTAGTTGCTCAGTCCAGCTCTCTGCTACCCTATGGACTGCAACTCACCAGGCTCCTCTGTCTAGGAGGAGTCTCCAGGCAAGAATACTGAAATGGGTTGCTCTACCCTCCTCCAGGGGATCTTCTCAACCTAGGGATTGAACTCGGGGTCTCCCGCATTGCAGGCAGATTCTTTACTGTCTGAGTCACCAGGGAAGCCCAGGAATACTGGAGTAAGTAACCTATCCCTTCTCCAGCAGATCTTCCCAACCCAGGAATCAAACTGGGGTCTCCTGAACTGCAGGCAGATTCTTTACCAGCTGAGCTACCAGGGAAGCCCCTGTTTTGGCTGCTGCTGTTACTTAATCCTCGTTGGTCTGTGTCACGTTGCCTGCCCTTTTGGCCCTTAACTTTGGGATATTTCACATGCCTATAAAATTTCATTTAATTAAGGGGCTTCCATTTCTGCTTGTAGATATTTTATTCTTGAAATGCTGATGGCATTAATAGTAAATCTAAGAGAATCAAACCTCTGCCTGTTTTGTGCCATTTCAGCACTAAGCCAAGGAGAAAAACCCTCAAGGAAATTAATGCTTCCCTCAAGCATGGTAGGAACATGGAGGTAACACATTGCCACGTAACCTGGTTTCACTGACTTTCTGAATTTTTGTTTTGTCCTTTTTATTACATGTTACATTGTATGGCTAAAACCAGAAGTGCAATTAGGAGGATGTTTTCTCAAAATCTGCGGAGTCTGGCCAATCAGATAACCTTGCAGTAGAAACATTATCCACCAGAGACTTGCTTGTTATTCACAAATAGATTATCTTTTATCTTGAGGCTTTCATTAGTTCACTAAATGTTACTGAACACCTACTATGTGCCAAGCATTGTTCTAGTGCTAGGGACAGAGTGGTGAAGAAACAGAACGAAATCCCTGCCCTTCAGTTACTTTTTCACATAAGGGACTGCGTGTAGGTGCCTCTGGAGCAGTGAGTTTTGTGCAGTCTGAGCCTTGGGGTGGGCTGGCCGCAGCATGGGCGCTTAGATATGAATTCCCTGGGTATTTGATGACTGCTCGCTTTGAGTTATGTAAGTCGAGCCATATGTAGTGTGTTGCTCCTGTTTTATGTGTGGAGTTACGGTTAGGGTCACTGCCATTGTTAGCTCTGGCCCATCGAGGTGCTTGGATTTGTGGTGTAAAGTCAGTGCTGATTGAATTCATCTCTTCTTCCTATTACTGCAAGCCCTGTGCTTGTTTCCTATTCCTGCTGTAGCAAATTATTAATGGTTTAAAACAACACAAATTTATGTTCTTACAATCTTGGAGCTGGGGAGTCTAAAAACCAGTCTGGTGTCGACAGGGCTGGTCCATCCAGGAGGTTCCAGGGGAGACCCTTCCTTGTCCCTTCCAGCTTGTAGAGGCTGGTTTGGTATCTTTGGCTCATTTCTGCCTCTTTCTCCCAGATCTTCGTCGTCCTGCCTCTCTCCTGTAAGGAACCTTGTGATTACATCACTGGGCCTTCCTGGGTGATGCAGGACAACCTCTCTACTTCCAGATCCTAAACCGGATCACCTTTTGCCATAGTCACAGGATCTGGAATTAGGATGTAGCCATTTAAAGGTGCAGATTATGGGGTCAGTCATTCAGCCATCTACACCCTATCAGGGAGTCCAGAGTCCCTGGGTTCATTGGCAAATAAGTAAGTTTTGTTGAATTGATTCTTCTGTTCTATGAAACCCAATCCAACAGAGCATTCTCTAAAATGCAAATGTTGCTAACCTGGCAGGGTGATTGATACTTGCTTTACTACCTGAAAACCTCCCTAAGACTCAACTGAAAAACCCCTCCCCCAGGAAACCTTCCTGGGCTTATTTGATGCTCTTCATTTGTGATTCCCTGACACCCTGTGTGTAAGTGACTGTGGGACCACATCTTCCTGTTGTAATTGTATGGGTTTACTTGCAGCCCACTGCCCCCCATCCCCTCTCCTTCCCCTAAACGGTGTGCTCTTTACAGGTATTGTGTGTGCTGAACACATGGAATATATTTGTTTGTTAAAAGTTTCTCTTTTAAAAAATGATTGGAGATTCTCCACTGTCATATATTAAAAAAAATTGTTTTCAGTGTGTGTTACTTAATTCCATTTAACAACAACTTCACTAGAAGTTGGGAGATAGAGTGTGGCCAGCCTGGGCTCTGGACGGGCTGACATCCTGTGGCATGTCTAAATTGTCTGTCACATCATTAGGACACCTGACTCTTGAGTGCATGGATCTTGGGGGTGCTTCTTTGCAGGTGAATGTAATCCTGAAGTTATGCACCGTTCTTTGCTCTGTGTCACCATGCGTGTGCATGCTCAGTTACTTGGCTGTGTCCAACTCTTTTCAACTTCATGGACTGTAGCCTGCCTGGCTCCTCTGACCGTGACATTTTCTAGGCAAGAATACTGGAGTAGGTTGTTGCCATTTCCTCCTCCAGGGCAGCTTCCCAACCCAGGGATTGAACTGACATCTCTTGTGTCTCCTGAATTGGCAGGCGGATTCTTTACCACTGGCACTACCTGGGAATCCTTAAATCCATATTTCCAAGTATCCAGAAGCAAGGTAGATTCTGAATATTTGGAAATAATGATATAAATAATGGTGAAAGACCTAGTGAATCTTAAAGTTCTAAAAGTAGCCTCAGTCACTAAAGAACTGTGGCCTGGTCACTTTTAGGATTAGCTTCATAGAGTCAGATTTCTGGTGACAGAGATATTTTATGTCAGTTTTCAAAAGGAGTGTCTTCCTGTGTATAAGAATCTTTGAGTCCTGTATGGTTGTGGTTGAAAAATCATTTTGCCTTCTTTTACAGTATCCAGGCTGATTTTTTTTTTCTTTGTAAGTGGACCTTGGGCTTTCTGGAAAGCATGTAATTTTCATTTTTTTTTTTTTCCACCTAGTGGTGCTTAATGATTCCATGTGAATTTTTATGGTCCCAGCTGCACTGAAGTGTGTGCCCTGAAATTGCAGCTGGATTAAGAATGTACCTTGGTGTGAGGGCTGAAATTGGAGAAATGGGAGAACACAGGGTTGGATCTATATATGCTGCAATTAATATTGATGAGTGGGCAAAAGTCCAGCATTATCCTAGGGGGCTTGGCTAATGTTCATTGTAAACCAGTGCAAAGGAGTCCTTCCCCTGCAGGTGTGGATAGTTTAATTTAGTAGGTGGATTAGGAAAAGCTAGGGGTGTTTTCTTGTGTTTCCAGTTTACATCACACGGTGAGCACTAACCTGCTGCAGCGGGTGCAGCTCATTCTTGAGTGGTGGTAACAGGTCTCCTGCTGCTGCTAAGTCACTCCAGTCGTGTCCGACTCTGTGCGACCCCACAGACAGACGCCCACCAGGCTCCCCCGTCCCTGGGATTCTCCAGGCAAGAACACTGGAGTGGGTTGCCATTTCCTTCTCCAGTGTGTGAAAGTGAAAAGTGAAAGTGAAGTCGCTCAGTTGTGTCTGACCCTTAGTGACCCCATGGACTGCAGCCTAGCAGGCTCCTCCATCCATGGGATTTTCCAGGCAAGAGTACTGGAGTGGGGTGCAGTGCCTTCTTCGGACAGGTCTCCTGAAGCTTCACTAACCCTCCTCGGCGTCTCCAGGGTCCCGCGTCAGGCCTGGTGCATAGCAGGCACTCTGTAGCATTTGTGGCATGAATCAGAGAATGAAGCAGTGCTCACTGAGGCAAGGCCCCTTAGAAACACTGGCGTCTGCTTACCTCGAGCCCTCTTACCCCCTCCCACCTTCTGGCCATAGTACACTATTTGTAGCTTGCTAAATAGCTCACATTCTTTCTTGCCTTTGGAACTCTGTACTGTTCATTCCCTCTGCCTCTGACTACACCCTCCCCAGCCCCTTAGTCTGACGAATTCCTGCTGAAGCTTTATGATTTAGCGCCTTCTAGAAGACTTAGGAGGCGTCCCTGCTGGTATCTGAGTGAAGAAGGCCTGCTTCATTTTTCATACCTCTGTGAACCTTTGGATACCAACAGGAAGCTGCTGACTAGTGGAACTGTTGAGATCTGTGTCTGGGCCTTCTTTGCAGTAGAGTGTGAAGCATTGACAGGGGCTGGAATCATTGGGATTATATCTCCCAAACTCTACTTTATTGGTGCTTTCCATTTCAGAATGGCTAAAACGTGACTAGGATAACAGAACAGAAGTCGTCAACTTAGCAGCAGGCTCTATTGTGTCTACAGAGCATCAGGATAGAATGAACGAGGAAGGAGAATGGTCGATGAATTACCTGTACTGAAGGGTCTCAGTTGGCAAAAAGAAGTTGAGAAACTGAAGCATTCCCTTTCTAATGAAATCTAGAAAAGTTTAGTGCATAGTAGATGCTCAGCCAACGTTAGCTGACAGTGGAGGAATAAATAAATCAAGTTACTTTTTCCTTTCTCTGGGCTTTAAGATTAAAAAAAATCTTTAGAGAGTCTCTTCCATTCTGCTTCTTTTTGTGCACATAGTCCTAACCTCAGCCTGTACTTCATGTTTTTGCTAAGACTGACTCATCTTGTTTCTGAGTGCCTTAGTGATATGAGACTCTGGTATCCATGGGAATGGTGTTAAGGCTGTATTGCTTTCATGCTTAGGAAAATGTAAACCAGAAGGGCCAGCTGTTGGTACTGGTACCAACTAATTCCTGAGAGCTATAGGGCAATCTCATTCTTATATTCTTAAGCCAGTGTGGAAAACAGCATAATCTCCTGGGAAACTAATCAGCTTTCGTAACAAATAGATGTGATTCAAATCTTGGGCCTGCTGCTGACGGGCTGTGTGACTTTCGGCAAGTCGTTTAACCTCTCTGAGTTTCTTCATCTCTGTTTTTTCTGTTTTATAAAGTCCGGATGGGGAACCATACTAACTCTACAGGGCTGTTTGACAAGTAGAAATGATTTTGTAAGTGTCCCAGACTGTGTTCGATTTTCAGTAAATAGTAGATATTAAGACTACTGTTACTGCTATAAACCAGGTTGGCTACAGGCCCTCCAGAGTTTCAGTGGTGACAAGATTAGGGCTTCCTAGATGGCCCAGTAGTAAAGAATCCGCCTGCCGATGCAGGAGACACGAGAGATGTGGATTCAGTCCATGGGTCAGGAAGATTCCCCTGGAGGAGGAAATGGCAACCCACTCCATTATTCTTGCTTGGAGAATCCCATGGACAGAGGAGCCTGGTGGACTGTAGTCCATGGGGTCACAAAGAATTGGACATGACTGAGCGCACGTGCGTGCCCACACACAGGATCAGGGTGGGACAACTGGGTTAGATTTAGATATTCTGTGTGTGCGCGATGGAGATTTTCTTTTTTTCCTCCGAGGAGAATTCAGGTTGGTTTAAGAAGGGAACTGACAGTGTCTTCCTTATATTCTGGGTGTTTCAGAGATGGCTAAACATTGGTAGTAGTTGCTAAGGAAGAACTTGAAAAATATGGATGTGAGGGGACTGGGGATGTCAGGGCACGAGCACTGACCTGTGCTCCCTGGGGCTCAGCTCCATGCCTTCTGTGGGGTCCCTCTCGTGCTGTGCCCTTCATCTCCTCCCTGGGAGCCGAGCAGACAATTATCCCTTCTCTCTCGTGCGTCTCCTTTCCAGGCAGGTGCTTCTTCCTGACCAGGAGTTGGCATGGGTGGCCACAGCTGGGCTGGTGTTATTCTTCCAAAAAGTGTCAACAGAGAAATGGCTGGGTGTTGGAGTGTCCTTTGTGGTTTAACATTTTGAGGAATCCTTCTATGATCCAGAGTATCTGGCCCCAAAGTCTTCCAGCTGAGAAATTCTGTGAGTGGAAACACTTTGAATAAATGTAAAGCCAAGAAGGGATCTTCAGGATAAATTTTAAAAATTCTCATCTGGCTGGGCTATAGCTACTGCTTATGTCACTGGACTTCTTCAGGGTATTGATAATGCTTGTTTTTGAATGGGGCATGAATTTCCCAGCTTCCTAGGAACAACAACAGCAATTCCCCCAACAAACCCCAGGGTGTCTGAAGCGCCTGCTTTCTTCTCGAAGAGCCAATCGAATACTCTTCTGTGGGCTCAAGAGCTATCAGCGGTATTGAACAATTAGACTGGAAGGAAGGGTTGTGAACAGTTGTTCCCTAAAGGCTTGGAAATTAACAAAGGCCATATTAGTAGGTCCCGGGAGGAGGAGTTGAACAGAATGGGGGCTGGGAGGAACAATTCACAAGTGGAGAGGGTGATTGGAGGGGTTTGTTTCCCAGATAGTTTTCAAAGAAAAGATTTGTGTAGTTTGCTGTGGGACTGAGAACGCAGTGCAAAACCAGTTGATGTTCTTTTTTGTCTAACAATTACTTTCTTTGGCATCTTCCTTTTAGGCTAACAAAGTGTCTTCCTTCCTTCTGCCTGGTCATTGATAAGTAAGAACTTCAGGGCTTTTTGCTTCCCAGGGCTCAGGGTAGGGTAGAGAGAAGGACTTGCATAAGAGGGAATTAACATTTTGCAAAATTTCATGAATTTTGGCACGGACAGGGAAAAACCTTCCAGTGCATAGTGAAGATTCGGGTTTTCATTTTCGGCTCGGGGTGATTGATTGATTTCTTTCACGGGGCTGATGGAGGAGGTCAGTGTCTTAGAAAGGGAAGAAGCCAGGGAAAAGGAGAAAAGAAAGAATGAGATTTATGACCTTGTGGATCCTCGCTTTTATGTCTCGTAACCATTCCCAATACTGGAAGTTCATGACACCCTGAGAAACAACCCTGGAACTCGGAGCAGTGATCTGCATGCAAAGGCGAAATTAAACAGCCCAGCAACTGCCTTGATTGAGAATCACAGACGGTCCCACTCTGGATCCTGAGTGTTGCTTTTCTTTAATTTGTCCTCTCTGCTCGGATTCTGCTGTTTCACGGAGTTATGAGACAGGCCACCCAGGGCCACTCACGTTATACCGGGGATGGTTGACGATGGTGCTCAGAGAGGAGTTATTTCAACAATGGGACTTTTCCATTATTCTTTCTGTAATCAGCCCTTCACGCTCAGCACACGGAAACCTTCGCATCTGTCACCAGGAGTGCAAAACTGATAAGGTGTTGCTCAGAGCCCCCACCCTGGTCAATCCCCTGAGATAACAATCAGTTCAGTGTAAGGATCTTCTTCCATTTTTATTTCATATGGCCCCTTAGGTAACATGACCCAATGTGGCCATTAAATGACCCTGCTTACACTTGGATTACTCGGTACAAAGCAGATTTATGGTTGTTTATTCTCTCCTCCTATCAGCTATTAGTGCCTAATCATATGGTCTATCGATCATGAGATTAATCGCCTGCTCAAAGAGGCAGCAGGTCTTGTGGAATGCTGCACTGCGCCAGACTGAACTTCAACCTTTTATACAAACTGGAGGAGTCAAATCATCATTCACTGCCTGAAGCCCCTGGTCCCTGGGCCTCCTGAACCCCAGGAGGTAAATCCCTGCTTTTTCAAACAGTGTACTCTGCACTTCCTTTCCTGTGTAAAACTTTACTTCGTTGATTCAGGCAGGCACTTGTAAATAAAATCCTTTGCAAGGCATCCTATAAATAATGGCCTAAACTGAAAATATGTGGGCTTTCTTATACAAAGCCCCACAGTGCTGCTATAATTAAAGGTCTGTCAGTATTTCTATTAGAAATTCTCATTTTGGAAGATTTATAACTAGACCATTAAAGTTTTCTTGGGCTAAGACTTTCCATGAGTATCATAATTTGAGACCTTTTTTTCCCCCTCCGTTTTGTGGAATATGTTTCTTTAAAGATATAAGTAATAAAGCCCAGGAACATTATGCCATAGTAGTCTGTATCTGCAAAGATAGAACTCTTTAAAGCTTGAGTACGGCACCCACTGAAGTGGCTACTGTTCCACTTCTCTGTATTCTCATTTGCAGTTGATGAGAACAGAGCATGGTTGTCCTGTTTGTTCTATATTGTCACGTTTGTTTCCTGGTCTGTCTTCTCCTCTGTGGAGAGTGAGGGCAGGGCAATCTTAAAGTCACTGGTCTTTCTAGCCTATTGATCAGAGAGCCTAGCTGGATGAGCTGGGTTTGTTCAGTAACTGCAATGAAGGATGGGAATCGGAAACTTCCCTTCCAATCCTGACACCGTTGGTCAAGGTGGGGAGTAGATTCAAGCAGTGAATCTAGGCAAGTCGCTTGACTTCTCTGAAAACAAGTTTTCTGATCAATGAAATGGGTGCATTGAGTTCAGGGCTGGTAAATCAGTGTTCTGCGAGTTGAATGGTGCCAGCCCAGTTTTCAAACATTTGAATCCGAATGCCTTTAGGTGAAATCTGATCTTTCTAATTTGCCATAATCCCCACCGATCCCTGTTGTACTATCCTGTATCAGCAGCCGGCTTTAACCTGCCTGCTAGGTCTGTAAGTGTTTAAGATTCCTTGTAGTTACAGAGTTATAATGTGATCTTTTGTTGTTACAGTGAGGTTCGAAATCGGAGATGCAGGGGAGCTGAGGATGTCTTTGACTGTAATTTCACTTCTCTAACTTCTTTTTATCAACAAGAACCTCAAATACAACTTTTTGTTTCATTCTGGAAAACTTCTGTTTTCCAGACAGACTGCATTGGTTAATAATTAATTTGCTTTCCCATTTTTAAAGCAGATGGACATCTGTAACTGAGCAGGCAGATGCGAGCGAGTGGAGAGTATGAAATAGTTTTCGTGTGATGAATTGGATGATGTTTTAGCAAGCTTGTGCAGTTGTTTTGTGGATAAGTATATAGTTTCTCTTCGAGGTTTTGATATACTAAAAATAGCTCCTAAGCCTCCCTGCCATTTTAAACACCTAACGGTCCACGGGTGAGTCCTGAGCACTTAGCTTTTTCTTCTGTGAGTTTCTGGGCTACTACTGATGTCCTCAGAGCTTTGAGTAACTTGTTTGTCTCCATATGCAGTCCACATCTTAATTGTCTCACTACAGGTCAGCCTAGAGAAGTCTCTATCAAACCTGATTTTTATTTTCCATAAAAGGAAAAGAGCGTCCTGATATGAGTTTACCCAAATGCCCTCGTTTGCATTTTCTCCCTTTAGTCAAGAGCATTTTGGAAGATTTGTCAGCAAGAGAGGGAGACAGTTTGATACTTGACTCCCAAGCTAAGGAGAAGCCTTTCTTTCATCTCAGCTGAGGTACTGTTGGATATTGAAGGTTGAGAATTTAAAAGCACACATTTAAATAGAGCAAATTAAAGATCTATAGCATAGAAATAACCTGCATAAAAACCAGTCTTGAGGCTTGACCTTTGGTGCTTGAAGTTGTCAACATCTCACAAAAGTAAGGTGCTTTTGAAAATAGCAACCGGGTTTAAACAGATTATCACGTGGATACTGTTAATAAGAGGAGGTGGTGTCTGCATTGTGGCTAAGAGCTTAGGCTCTGGAGTTCCACTAATTTAGGTATAGTTCTTTCTTGGTTCCTTATCGATTCCCACTTTGGAGAGGTTACTTAACACTTCATCAGCCTCAGTCTCCTCATGTGTAAAATGGGGATAGCTTGTTGTGAGGAGTAAATGAGAGCGGTTCACACAAAGGATTTATCCTGTTGGTCACAGAATAAATAATGCTAATTATCATTATGCTGAGACATAATTGAAGTATATTTCTGAGCTTTGAATTTTTTTTTAAACAGTTTGAAGTTACACTTTTTTAAGAATTTGGCTGCTCCAGGTCTTAGTTGCCGCATGTAGGGTTTTAATCATAGCAAAATCTTTTACTTATTTTTTTTAATTGCAGCATACAGGGGTCTAGTTACCTGACCAAGAATTGAACCCCAGTCCCTTGCATTGGGAGCGTGGAGTCTTAACCAGTGGACTACTGGGGAAGTCCCTAAAGACGATGCTTTTTTAAGTGTGTTCACACACGCTGGGTCGCCTACCTACATTTCCAGGAAATCGTATGTTTCAGCTGTCCTGTTTTAGGCATGCTGCTTTCAGTGTTTTCAGGAAACAAATGATGTTTAACTTTAAAAGTCTAAGGCTGAAATCTCTGTTACATTTTCTTCTCCCTCCAGATCAATCCAAATTAAAGTTTCATTGCAGGAGTTTCATGGACCCTTATTAGCATTAATTATTGTTGGTGTGCTGGTGAGAGTTCTAAAGTGAGTGCATTAAGATTTAAAACCCTTGAGAAAAAACTTGAAGCCCTCATGGACTGACAGAGCTGGAAGGGACCTAAGCCATTGTCTCCTCTAAGCCCCATTCTACAGATAAGGAAAGTGTATTTTACAAGGTAAAACAGGTTTTGAACAGGGACTATCCTACCTAATGGCTTTTTAATTTGTACTCTCCCTGGAATCTGCACTCATTTGGCATGTTATGATTATGTTCTTATTGTGGGAATTGTATGTATTTATTACAGGCCATTGAGATGTAGCATTGGGCATTACTTCTGTGGCAAAGGCATGGGGGCAGTAATCATTATTAATGGATTCCATTATTTGGGAGAGCGTTTTACTGACTAGAGAGAATTCATTGCATTGATCCATTGTGCCACATTTGTATTATACCTGGTAGTTTAAAATGATATCCTCCAAACTGGGAGGCTGAAAAATTGTCCAGTCTTGGCAGTTATCCCATCGGCACGACCTTCCTTTTACTACTGAAAATACATAGTTCTGCTGAAAGAAACCTTTTGACTGGTCCCCGGTGCCCTGAATGTGTTTAAATCCCTCACTGCTGAAATAGGAGGATTACTACTGCCATCATTGTTCTAAAACAAACTTCCTTTTGGACGATAACAGCAGCGGTAAGTCAGATGTTGAAGAAAGTACCAGCTTAACTTCAGTTTGCTTTAAAAGGGCTTCCTCTTTAATTGACAAGTGTCATGTGTAATAGAGCATGGCAACTCACATAGAAAACCATGGGCTGGGCTTCCCGCTGGGGTTGGAGTTCTTAATGAACATACAAGTGAATACACTGAGGCAAAAAATTAAAGCGCCCCAACGGTGGGCTATTCATTCTGTTCACTCTGGCCAGCGTGACGATCAGCACCAGCCACACCAGTGGCCAAAGAGACCTGTGTTGGTCATGTGGCTGTTTGGTAGTCATGAGCTAGGGTGACTGTGGTCTTTCCTAGTGATATTTTGAATAACAGCACAGATCTAGTGTCATTGCTAAGGGATAAATATGTATTTTTTGTTCTAGGTTTTTGTTTTTTTTTTTTAAATGTAAAGATAATAAGCTGTTTTTGGCACATGCAAGCTCTTCACAGAGTGGTGGTTTTCTGAAGCTCTGGACCACTTGCTATCATTTGTAAGTTCTGTCACTTAGTAAATTCCCTTTTCCTTCCCTTCACTCCTTCCCTTCACAAAGAGAACAGAACCGATTTTTCTGAGGTGATGTTTACAGCAGTTCAACACACTTGAATAAGCACTTAGAATAATGTCAATGTGGGGGGAGGGCATATTATTATCAAATTAAGTAATGGATGGGCAGTGATATTTTATTTATTAAAGCTCGTCTGAGTACCATTGGAAACAGAGTATGTTGGTTCTGAAGTGCACAGATTAGAAAGGAATGTTGAGTTTGGAAACGTGGCAGCCTGCAGCACTGTGTATGGTTTAAATTAAACCTTTTTTTGGAAAGCAGATTTGCTCTAGGCCACATTTAAGGGAAAAGCTACAGCAGAGTGAGCTGGCTGTGGTTTTTCTTTTACTCTGTAACCGGCCCACTTTCCCTTGTTTTAACACAGAAAAAAGACTTTGGACTCCTTCAGACCAACCACAGAGCTTCTCTGCTGACCACAAAAAGGAAGCTTGGCGTAGAAGCCATAGGATTAATACCCACTGTCTCTTAACCCAACAGAGTGTGAAAACTTTTATAAGAGATTTCTCTGGGTAGGCTGACACTGTAGTTGGACTTGAAACATTTTAAATCAAGAACAAGTTTGAATTGCATTATGCCACACTGCTCTGTAAATTGTTATGTGCGATCGCACTGTTAAAAGTTATTTACATGAGCCCCCAGGTTTCAGAGGGATAAACCACTAACAGCTTTGTGTATCTTGAGGAAGAAACACAAGGAGAATTAAAGATAGGGCTATGCCAAATTATCTCAGCGTAGGTAGATCACAGTCAATCAGATTTTATTGTTCCTAGACAAATGGAGACAATTGGCTCTTGGTGGAAAAGCTTTTTAATCTTTGAAAATAATAAGATGAAGATTGTGGATTCTGTTAAATCACTTGATCAGCTTTATTAATTCATCATGTTGTTTTTCAACTAGGTGAGAAAGCTTCCTTTTAGTAGATGTGCATCTTTCTAAAATAGTCATTTGTGCATTGCAGTGGTGTTATTTATTATGCTGACCTGCTCAGGGATTATAAATGGTTTTTTCTGTGTCCTCAGTGTTCATTTTAATGATTGGAATCTCACCACCCAGATTAACTCATCGTGTATTTGCACATAGCCACTCTGAAATGACCAAACCAAAACAAAACCAGAAAACCCTCGTGTGTTTTCACTCCCCCCAATTCCTAGAAATGATATGTTTTAAAAGAAATCATTTACATTTACATTTTGCCATGCTGAATTAAACAGTTTTTCACAGGTACACTATATCCGCAGTCTGGTTTCTGTTCCACAAAGAATCTCAGTTGAAATAATTGATTTGAAAAGTTGAAGGGAAAAACTGGCATACGTGTTTCAGAACTGTGGTCTCACAGTAACCACTGAGTTAATCCTTGGTTGACGGAGTGTCGCGAGAGGGGTTTCTTTGCTGTCATTAGAGAAATTGGTCTGTATAACACTTCCTGTGTGTGAAGAAATGCAGTTGTCATCTTGCCTGGGCCATTAAAACAGTATTTAAATACTTCCAGTTGTGAGTAGCCTTGCGTTTATTGTGGTTATTTTCCCAGGTGCCTTAGGAGCAGCTTTTTGTGCTTTCCTGAACTTAATAGTTGAAGAATGTGGGAAAGAAGTGGTATACTCTCTGGGTAAAGTATTTTAGCCACCCTGGAGTAGTTGCATTGCATCTTGATCATCTGGGTAGAATTCTACTGTAACTAATTGAATCCATTGATCACTGTCTTGTTTTTTTTCCATCTTCTTCTCAGAGGATTCATTTCATAGGGGTCTATACATCAGTCAAGAAAATGACTACAGAGGAGTTACCAAGACTGGTAATAAAGGTAATTTAACCTGGTATAATATTTTTTTTAAGGCAAACACTCTTCAGTGTCCTTTCCCTGGTGAGTGTTAGCTTCTTAATTAGGCTCTGTTGGAAAACAAGTCAAAATAGGACACTGACCAGTACTTTCAGAGAGGGAGAGAAAAGGGGAGAAACGGCATCGATCTTGGAATTAGATGACCTGGTTTCTAAACTTGTCTATACCAGGGCTTTTCAAACTTTAATGTGTGTATGAAATCAACTGGGGACATTGTTAAATTGCAGATTCAGAGTCAGTGGGCCTGTGGTGCACCCTGAGATTCTGCAAGTTTCTCTGCGAGAGTCTAACAAGCATCCTGGGATGTCCATGCTGGACCCCAGACAACACCTTGAATGCGAAGGAGCCGATCCGTTAGAGCACTTAACTAACTTTGTGGTTTTGGATACACCATATAATGACTCTACCTCTCTGCTTCCTAATCTCTAAAATACGGAGGTTAATTTTTACTCTCCCTGCCTCATCAGATTGTTATGAGAATCAAATGAGATAATGTAGATGAAATTTTAAAAGGCTGCAAAGTAGAAGACATCAAGGATCTTTGTTTATAGATAAAGACATTCTTGGAATACCTTTCCTCAAATCAGTGTGAGCTGCTCTGTGATGGGAAGCGCCCTGAATTGTGAGAGGGACTGGAATCCTTCCTTCCCTCACATCTACTCTGTGCTGCCTTTGGCCATATCGGGTTCACCCTGCAGGTCCCTCACTGTCTCATCTTTAAAATAAGGGCTTGACCTGGATTAGCTGATCTCTCAAGTGTGGTCTCAAGACCAGCAGCATCAGCGTCCCTTGAGAACTTGCTAGAAATGTGGATTTCCAGTCTAAATTTTGTGTGATCTCATGTCTCATAGGCTCAAAGAAGAGTTGGGGGTTCCCCCATGGTGTTCACTGAGACTGGAAAGGTGGGATGAACACCTGGGGATTTAAGCTTTACCTCCCTAGAGGTCAGAATAGAATATTGCTGCACTGATCTATACCTTTTTAGCTAATCCCAGCTTTGGGGCTGCTTCAGTGACCCGTAAAAGCTGAGTGAGACAGAGTGTAGACCCAGGAGTTCTTGTCCATCCTCCTCTTTGCTCTCCTGCTGCCCGGATGGTTGTCAGCCTAACCCAGCACTGCCTTAAACACTTTTCAGAGTTTTTGAACACTTTCACAAAGGTGACTGCAGTCTATTTGCGAAGGGTAGATAGGCATGAGATGAGAACCGAGAGTAAAATACATGATTGTCATAAAGTCACTTACAGTTAGACCTCACATACTTGCAGTTTTAGTTTGCTTGTTTTTATATTAGGAAACGCATCTGAACATTACAAAAAAGCAAAACCGGCCTCCAGTTGTCCAAAGTAGATTTTATCAACTTCAAACTAAAACTCATGAGCATTATGCTCAGAAGAGACCCTCAGTGAAGCCTAACAATGTCTATACAAGTCTCCACAGCATCAAATAAAGCATAATGGGTAGCTGCTTGAGTTTGGCAAGTGGAAACAAACAAGAGGTGTTAGCTGGCAGCTGAGCAGTGAGGAAAGAACTTGGAGACTCTGCCAAAAGTAGAGCAGGTAGGAGGGTGAGCTGCATTGTAGCTTGAGCCCCTCTTTCTGTGTGCATATAGATATACATGTGTATGTGTGCGTGCATGCTAAGTCACTTCAGTCGTGTCTGATTCTTTGCGACCCTATGCACTGTAGCGCCCCCCCACCCAGGTTCCTTTGTCCAAGGGATTCTTTAGGTAGGAATACTGGAGTGGGTTGCTATGCCCTCCTCCAGGGGATCTTCCTGACCTACGGATTGAGCCCACATCTCTTTACATCCCCTGCATTGGCAGGCAGGTTCTTTACCACCTGTTCCACCTGGCATATATGTGTATATGTGAGCAATATAGGAATAAATATATATGTACAGTGCATATGAGTATGAAAGTGAAGTGAAAGTGTTAGTCGCTCAGTCATGACTGACTCTATGTGACACCCGTGGACTGTAGCCTGCCAGGCCATGGAATTTTCTAGGCAAGAATACTAAAGTGGGTAGCCATTCTCTTCTCCAGGGGATCTTCCTGACCCAGGGAACAAACCTAGGTCTCCCACATTGCAGGCAAATTCTTTACCATCAGAACCACCAGGGAAGCCCCTTAAGCACATGAGCCAGACATCCTGGAATGTGAAGTCAAGTGGGCCTTAGGAAGGAAGCATCACTACGAACAAGGCAAGTGGAGGTGATGGAATTCCAGTTGAGCTATTTCAAATCCTGAAAGATGATGCTGTGAAAGTGCTGCACTTAATATGTCAGCAAATTTGGAAAACTCAGCAGAAGCCACAAGACTGGAAAAGGTCAGTTTTCATTCCAATCCCAAAGAAAGGCAATGCCAAAGAATGCTCAAACTACCGCACAATTGCACTCATCTTACATTCTAGTAAGGTAATCCTCAAAATTCTCCAAACCAGGCTTCAGCAATATGTAAACCGTGAACTTCCAGATAGATGTTCAAGCTGGTTTTAGAAAAGGCAGAGGAACCAGAGATCAAATTGCCAACATCCACTGGATCATTGAAAAAGCAAGAGAGTTCCAGAAAAGCATCTATTTCTGCTTTATTGACTATGCCAAAGCCTTTGACTGTGTGGATCACAATAAACTGTAGAAAATTCTGTAAGAGATGGGAATACCAGACCACCTGACCTGCCTCTTGAGAAACCTATATGCAGGTCAGGAAGCAATAGTTAGAACTGGACATGGAACAACAGACTGGTTCCAAATTGGAAAAGGAGTACATCAAGGCTGTATATCGTCACCCTGCTTATTTAGCTTATATGCAGAGTACATCATGAGGAACACTGGGCTGGAAGAAGCACAAGCTGGAATCAAGATTGCTGGGAGATATATCAATAACCTCAGATATGCAGATGACCCTACCCTTATGGCAGAAAGTGAAGAAAAACTAAAGAGCCTCTTGATGAAAGTGAAAGAGGAGAGTGAAAAAGTTGGCTTAAAGCTTACCATTCAGAAAATGAAGATCATGGCATCTGGTCCCATCACTTCATGGCAAATAGATGGGAAACAGTGGAAACAGTGGCTGACTTTATTTTTCTGGGCTCCAAAATCACTGTGGATGCTGATTGCAGCCATGAAATTAAAAGACACTTACTTCTTGGAAGGAAAGTTATGACCAACCTAGATAGTATATTAAAAAGCAGAGACATTACTTTGCCAACCAAGGTCCGTCTAGTCAAGGCTATGGTTTTTCCAGTAGTCATGTATGGATGTGAGAGTTGGACTATAAAGAACGCTGAGTGCCAAAGAATTGATGCTTTTGAACTGTGGTGCTGGAGAAGACTCTTGAGAGTCCCTTGGACTGCAAGGAGATCCAGCCAGTCCATCCTAAAGGAAATCAGTCCTGAATATTCATTGGAAGGACTGATGTTGAAGCTGAAACTCCAACACTTTGGCCACCTGATGCGAAGAGCTGACTCATTTGAAAAGACCCTGATTCTGGGAAAGATCAAAGGTAGGAGGAGAAGGGGACAACAGAGGATGAGATGGTTTAATGGTATCACCAACTCAATGGACATGAGTTTGAGTAAACTCCAGGATTTGGTGATGGACAGGGAGGTCTGGCATGCTGCAGTCCATGGGGTTGCAAAGAGTCAGACACAACTGAGCGACTGAACTGAACTGAACTGAAACTCATGGACTGAACTGAACTGAAACTCTGCAGTTATGAAGAACCTTGTAGATAATTTTATCCAGTGGTTTCAGATTTTTCTTAAACAGAGAGCTTATCTTCAGAACTGAATTCATGGGGGAGTGCTATCTGTCTATACACACACATATTGGTCTGTCTATCTGCACATATCTTACTGTATATAAAACTGGAGAATGTAGGGGTATTGGAATCTGTTGGCTTTGGCACTTCTCTTCCAGAACAGCTTCTGTTTGAATCGACCCCTGGGGCAAGGAATCACCTGGGAAACTTGGTACATGCAGATTATGATTCTATAAGTCCAGGGAAGGGTTTGAGACTCTGCATTTTTAAAAAATTAACTCCAGAGGTGTTACACGATACACTGATGTAATTTGAGTAACAAATCCCTAGGGGATCTCTGTGGACAGTTTGAAATCCTTCATACTCTTCCTTTTACAAATGTGAAAGACTTGGACTTAATAATGAGTTTTCAGAGGCCACATGCCTGGTTAGGGTCTTCTGATTTCCGGTAAGCCCTCTGCTCTGTATCCTGCCTGGGAGGGATGGCTGTGTCCTATCCCTTCTGGATGAACAAAACAGTCCAGGTTCCATTGGCTCTATGAGGGCCCGACACAAACCTCCTGTTACTACAGATGATGCTGGGAATGCGTGCTCTTCCAGCCCACTATCTGGCCCATGGAAAAACAGTACTTTGAATCAGACTCCATTTAGGCTGGAACATTCTGATTAGCCAGCACGGGCTGTTAGGCCAGTCGTTGTGGTGTCTGCTGCCACAGCAGAATGGATAAGCAGTTCTCAGCCCCCCCAACACAATCCATAAAACTCTTTCATCCTTTTTTTTTTTTTTCATGATGTCTAGTGTGCGCAAATGGAAAATGGCTGAGGAAAAACAGAGTGAAAGTTTATATAAAATATTTATACCTTAAAGATCTTTTATCTTGTGTCATTCAAGAGATAGAGAAGTGAAAAATGTATTGGGAGTACATTATCAAGAGTACATTATAAATTTAAATCTCAGATTGAATAATACCAGCTGCTAATGTGTGGAGCTTTGGAAATGAGTCACTTTTGAATCTTGAGAGTTTACTGTACCAGGTCAGTTACACTTAAGAAGGAAATGCCTTTTGAAAAAGAATTCTATACCGGAATCAAGGCTGATACTAATGGGCATTAAAAATCAAATACTTGACATAATATTCATTTTAGAATGTAGTTACATAGAAATGAGATGTAGGATCTGAGAAAGTTTATGGAGCATTTCTCAAAAAAAAAATCAGATATTTTTGGTTCCATCTTTGTGGAACAGTGTAACCTGTGGTTAATAGTATGTTTCTTATTGTCAGAAAGACTTAGATTTAAATTCTGTATCCACTGTTTGTTAGCTATATGATTTTTGGATCAGTTATTTTCTCTGAGAATCATTTTATTTTTAAAAATAAAAGTAATAGTGCTGCCTAATATTTTGTTTTCAGGATTAAGTGGCATCGTATTTGTAGAGCACTTCACCCATTGCCTAGACTGAGTGGAAGTCCCAGTAAGTAGTATTCATATCAGTCAGTATTATTACCATCATATTGTCTTTCTTTTTTGGAAACACTGGTAGAAAATCCTGACAGATCCAGGAAGGGCACGCCAGGCTCAGGAGGCCTCCTGGCCTCCGGTAAGGCTCTGAACACTGCAGGTGCAGCAACAAACATGGCTAGAACTCCTAGTTCTGGAAAGGCCCAAGTGTATGGCCAGTATGAGAGCAGAAAATCCTAACCACTGGACCACCAGGGAATTCCCCCAATTATTATTTTTAAGAATCTGGAAATCCACATTTCATACGTGAATTAAAAAATGTTTGAAATAATGGCAGCTGTGTCTTGAGAATGCTGTTGGCTGATAGAAACAAAAAATAGAGGTCTCAACACAAATTTACTTTTCTTACGGCAAGTAAGTTCAGATGTAGAAGTTCATGTGGGTTTCTTTGTTCACTGATGCCAACAGGAATGGGCTTCCCAGGTGGTGCAGTGGTAAAGAATCTGCTTGCTAATGTAGGAGACACAGGAGACATGGGTTCGATCCCTGATTTGGGAAGAGGAAATGGTAACCCACTCTAGTATTCTTGCCTGAAAAGTTCCATGGACCAAGGAGCCTGGCAAGCTATAGTCCAAAGGGTTGCAAAAGAGTCAGACCCAACTGATCAACTGAGCACACATGCCAACAAGAATCTAGGCATCTTCCATTTTTCTTCCCCTGACATTCTTTATCTGTTGACTTATTTTGTAATTCTTGCCATGTAATGATTGCCATATGTATGTTCAGGGGTGGATGGTGGGGGAGATGGATCATGCTAGACTAATTTGTTCATTTATCAGGGAAGGAGAAAGTTCCCCAGAAACGATACAGGTGGCCTCTCCTTATTCACCGATTAAAACAGAATCACTTGCTGCAGGGAAATCTGGGGAAGTAGATGTGCAGCTTGCCAGTCCCTGTAGTGGGCAGCGATTGTAGTGGGCAGAGGAGGTAGTAAAGTGGCTGTGGTATTTACCAAGGAACAGTGTCTGCCCTGGCAACTAGCTCGACAGGAAACCCAGCTGCAGGGCCTGGAGACCCCGTGACCTCCAGTGTGTATCAGAAATCTCCAGACTTGAGCATTGTGAAGGGAAAGTATCCTTTGGGGCAAGGCCAGTGCTTTGTTTTTTTTTTTAAATTCAGTGCTTTTGTATTGTATGAGATAGGTCATTGCTAGCAATGAGGAACTGCTGAGGGAACATAGCAAAAATTTATTTAATTTTTAGAAAGGTTATACACTAGGGCTTCCCTGGTGGCTCAGTGGTAAAGAATTTGCCTGCCAATGCAGGAGACACAGATTCAGTCTCTGGGTCAGGAAGATGCCCTGGAGGAGGAAATGGCTACCCACTCCAGTATTCTTGCCTGGGAAATCCCTTGGACAGAGGAGCTTGGCATGCTACAGTCCATGGGGTCACAAAAGAGTCAGACACAACTTAGCGACTAAACAACAACAAACAACATGCGTATGCTAAGGAAAACCAAATCTATTTGACTCTAGTCAATCAAATCTTTTGTAATATTTTTGCTTATACTTTTTGCAGCTTTACTGCTGAGTTAGCTGTTCTTCAGTGTCCTTGACAAATTTGAGAAGCCACCATGTGTATATAAATTGAGAGAATATTTTTGCCATTTTGATCTGATCATTTTTTCTCAGGGATATAAAACTTGGGTTTTCATGACCCTGATGTCAATTAAAAAAATAAAAGGAAAGAAAAGAAAAAAAAACCCAAACAAAACAACTCCTGATAGTTTGAAGGGTTTATCTTCATTGTAGGAGGGTGTTGCAGAGTCTGCTGCTGCTAAGTTGCTTCAGTCATGTCCGACTCTGTGCTACCCCACAGATGGCAGCCCACAAGGCTCCCCCGTCCCTGGGATTCTCCAGGCAAGAACACCGGAGTGGGTTGCCATTTCCTTCTCCAATGCGTGAAAAGTGAAAGTGAAGTCGGTCAGTCGTGTCCGACTCTTCGAGACCCCATGGACTGCAGCCTACCAGGCTCCTCCGCCCATGGGATTTCCCAGGCAAGAGTACTGGAGTGGGGTGCCATTGCCTTCTCTGTTGTAGAGTCTAGGGACTGTGAATGGCCACCTGCCAAGTACCTGGAAGCGTGGAAACCAAACTTTACAGCATTCATGTAATTCCAATGTATAATCACTTTGTCAGGCCCAGCAAGTCAGTGAAATCTCTAATAACACTAGGATAATTAAATATTTCAGTAACCATACACTCCAAGATAAAAAGCAAACTTTTTTATTAGGGGAACTATGCTGAGATAACCTTTTGAAATGATTTAAGGGGATCAATAGATAGGTGAATAGGTGAACCAGTCCACTACTCTAAATAATCTGGTTCAGTTTAAATACATTTACCAGATGTTGTATCAAAATCTACTTTAGAAGTGTAGTGAAGGACAATTTTATTTTTTAAATGAATTTTCCTTCTTTTCTTTTTGACTGTGCCATGTGGCTTACAGAATCTTACTTCCCCACCAGGGATTGAACCTGGGCCCTTGGCAGTGAAAATGTAGAGTCCTAACCACTCTGGCTCAGCAGTAAAAAAGTCTGCCTGCAATGTAGGAGATGCAGGTTTGATTCCTGGGTTGGGAAGATCTCCTAGAGGAGGAAATGGCAACCCAATCCAGTGTTCTTGCCTGGGAAAACCCTGTGGACAGAAGAGCCTGGCAGGCTACAGTCCATGGAGTTACAAAGAGTTGGACACGACTGAACATGCCCTAACTACTGGACTGCCAGGGAATTCCCAGTGAGAGACCATTTTAGAGACAAGGAAAAGAACAGGAGTCTTCTCTCTATGGGCAAATTATAGTGCATTTCTGTTCAGTAGACAGCTCTAAATGTGAGAGATTGTGTGCTGGATGTTTTGCTGTTACTATCTTTACCCCTCATATCAGTCATAGGTTGGATATTGCAACCTCTGTTTCCTTGCTGTGGACACCAGAGCTCTGAGTCCTCCAAATGACTCACTTGGCCTGGGGCACACAAGAATGCTCTGGAATTGAGCTCTAAACCCAGCTCTGTCTGTGTGCCACACTCCTTCTCTTTCCCATGTTGTACCTGCATTGAGTGAGTGAGGAGAAAAAAAGCAGATTAACTTAAATGTGGGTTAATGTACTTAGCAAAGGAACAATCCAAGCTACTTACAGGATATGGGCTCTGAGCTACTAATTACACGTCATGAAGGAAACCTGGGGCCTCCGTGTAGGCTATCACTCAAGCTGACTGCTGCCGATCCCTAAAGACAGTCCATCCAGGAACACTGGTTGAGCACTTGCTTTGCATGGAAATGGAAAGAAAATGTTTTTGCCTTTGAAAAACTTACATCTTTTTTTCATAGGACGTTTCTAATTTTGCTATAGTGAGAAAAGTTCCCTGTAGAAGCTCTCTAAACAACACATCAGTCTGTATATGGAAAGGAGAGATAAGGGTGCCCTCCTTTAGTGCCATGTACTGCAGATGCTGATTGCAGCCATGAAATTAAAAGACGCTTACTCCTTGGAAGGAAAGTTATGACCAACCTTGATAGCATATTAAAAAGCAGAGACATTACTTTGCCAACAAAGGTCCGTCTAGTCAAGGCTATGGTTTTTCCAGTGGTCATGTATGGAAGTGAGAGTTGGACTGTGAAGAAAGCTGATCACCGAAGAATTGACGCTTTTGAACTGTGGTGTTGGAGAAGACTCTTGAGAGTCCCTTGGACTGCAAGGAGATCCAACCAATCCATTCTAGAGGAGATCAATCCTGGGTGTTCATTGGAAGGACTGATGCTAAAGCTGAAACTCCAATACTTTGGCCACCTCATGCGACGAGTTGACTCACTGGAAAAGACTCTGATGCTGGGAAAGGTTGCGGGGAGGGGGGAGGAGAAGGGGACAACAGAGAGTGAGATGGCTGGATGGCATCACCGACTCTGTGGACATGAGTTTGAGTGAACTCCGGGAGTTGGTGATGGACAGGGAGGCCTGGCGTGCTGTGATTCATGGGGTCGCGGAGAGTCGGACACGACTGAGTGACTGAACTGAACTGAACTGATTTGGAGTGTGTTTTGGAAACCAAGACTAGAAGTTAGAATAAGTTTACTTTGATCTAAAGGAAGCATTTTCTTAGCAGAGTCATTGTTATATTATTTCCTAGCTATTAAAATTTGCCATCTTGATGCTTGGTTATTCACTGAAGCTATGAAATATTTATTAAGGTCATATCAGTGTTGCGTACAAAGGGAGCCACGGAGTGATTTTTATTCCATGCTTTTTGGTAGCAGCGTTCCTGCTGGTTTGCCTCAACGTCTGTAGATTTTATTGATTATAATTAAGTCAATGTGCATTGTCTCTAAGAATTTACATGGGTTTAAAAATCAATCCTTTATGTATTTATTTGAAATAGTTTAAAAAAAGGTTCTTGGAGTAAAAGAGACAGACCTGCAACTATTAATCCTGTTATTTCTGTGAGGCAGAAATTGTGTTATTTTCCATGAAAACATTTGCAGGTTTTAGGTGTTATGATCCTTTTAGTTTTCTTTTAATTTCATTTCCTCTGACTCCGATCTTTCAGAAGCGTGTCATAGCTTATCCTTATCTCCAGTAGGTTTCTGGGTGTGCCTGGAAAACCCCCCAGCTCAAATCCTAAAGGTTATTTAAATTCCAGTGTTGGATGCTCTCCACATATACAGATTTTGTTGTAGAAATAAGATTATGAAGATTTCATGGCAATTGATACCTTGCATTTACATGATGGATCAAAGGACTATGGAAGGGCCAGTGGGAGATTGTGGGGTCAGAGCTTTTTACTAAAAGATTTCTGGGTTTCCTCATGTATCAGCCAAGTTTGACAAATACATTTATGATATTAAGGCATCAATAATTATACAAGGTTGTGGAATTAACTCACACTGATATATGTGAGGTCTTAACCAATAAAGAGACCAACTGTATGGCTTTTAAAAAGTGATGTTTTGGTGGAGGTACAAGAATTGACTTATATTTATATAATTTTTCATAGCAGCTAATTTCTGCCTATGTAGAAGTTTATCTACTGTGTGTGCATGTCTATTGTAGATGTATATTGACAGAGATAGTTGGAAAGATTATAGTGTTTGACACAGAAATACTGAAGTAAATTGTACTTTTATTTTAAAGATCAAATAAAAATAAAAGAGCATTATTTATAACATAAACTCAAACTAAATACATAGCTGGGTGAGCCTTTAAAAAAATATATCTTTTTGAGATCCCTTTAAGAGACAGTTTTAGTTTCCCACACTGGAGTTATGTAGAGATTATGGGCCCTAACATCTTCCACGGCTATGATTCTTGAAGATAATCAGTGAAAATTTCTCTTGTTATACTTCTTTAAAATGGCATTTTATTTGTGGTACCCTGAGACTAGTGCATGCCTCTAGGATGGAGGTGACATCTCTTTTCTAGGGGTTGAAAAATTAAGCCCTGGCTATAGCAGTTTTGGGTGTTTTCTTTAAGCCCATAGCTTTGATCACAGTTTTTTGAAAGCTTAATTATGAATGGCTGTGGAATATTTTTTTTTAACTCACTTACCAGCTTTTTTTTTTTTTGGTAGCAAGACTAGCTTCCTTTGCTTATGGAAGGCCCCACGTTTGTTTAGAAAACAAAGTCTGCCTTATCCTAATTTTGCTGGTGACAAGATGTGGCTACAAAAAAACAAAGAACAAACTTGTTGCTCCTATCAGACCTCTGTTTGAGGGAAGCCTAAATTAATAAAATGGCAATTTGTTAAACTTAGCTGGGACTCTGTTTAAGGAGATCTTTTATTTACAAAATTGAGTCAATTCCTCCCTAAAGGGAAAAAAAATAGGTAATTTTAGTGGCTCTTGAAAGCTTTTAGATAAATACTCCCAAGTCATTTTTCCCAAGCTTAAAAAGCAACATAGATAGTCTGAAGCCTGGTTTTTCCAGCTGTGTAACAAGCACAGAATGAAGGATTCCAAATATTGATCTCCCCACACCCGGAATGATTCTGTGTTCCAGTCAGATACGATTCCTTGTGTTGTGTTTCCAGGACACTTCACACTGCGCTCTCTTGGTTCATCCCTCTAGGAATGCTCTTCTTTTTACTGTCACATCTCTGTCCGGAGGAATCCTGTCTGTCCTCAGTCTGCATTTTTTTAGTGCCAATTCTTTCTTGACATCTTCATGGACTCCCCAACAGGACGTGGTGGTTTTGGAAATGAGTCCACGCTTTCCAATGCAATTCCCTCCCTTACCTTGCGATTGGGTTCCATGTTATTGTTTTTCTGCCTTGCATTTTAGGTATTTACATACTGAGTAGTGTTCGGTGGTCGACAGGTATTTATTGAATGCCTGCTTTTGCCAGATGTGTATTATTCACTGGAGAAACCAAAGGTTTGAAACGTGGCCTGTGATATCAATACGTCTTGGTCTTTTCTCTCCCTCACTGGGCTCTGAAATCCCAACGGGTAGGAACAGTCTTAGAGTTCTTTGGTATCCTCTGCAAGCCTTGGCTTCTTGCACATAGTAGTTGCTCAGTAAATCTTCAGGGAGTCAAATTGGTTGACCAAATCAGTTTTCTTTGGATTAAATATACAGGAAAGGTCAGCTTTCCTCTTTGGGATCTGTATAAAAGTAGTGTTATTTATGTCATTGGCAATTACACTGTGATTTTTGTGTGTGTGTGTGTATGTGGTATATAAAGGAAGCTTTTCCCACTACCTCTGCTATGTACTCTTTGGGCATTTACTATGTTTCTTGGAAGGTATGGTAACAGTTGGTATGGGTCAGACAATCAGAACTTTACTGAGTACCAGCAGATGCCATGTTGGCCTCCTCATGCTACCCCACAGAGCTACCCTGGGGGTCTTCATGCGTGGCAGCTGACTGACTATGACTTCTAGACCCTGTCAGCTGTAGCTTCCACTGAATTCCCAAAGGCTCCCCGACCCCAGAGATGCTGAGTGAATGAGTAAGTTCACACTTGTCTCCCTGAAGGATCTAAAATGTAGGTGGGATTAGACGGGTTCACAGCTCTGATCCATAGCAGCATCCTAAAATTTCCTTTTACTTTGATGGGGTCAGAGGAGGGTCTGTAAATGTGAGTGTAGGGTGAAAATTGAGGGGACCTCTACGAAGCTGCAGGGCTCCTGGGCAAATGATGGCCAAGACCTCCACCATCGGGATAGCCCAGAAACCCAGCTTGGCAGCCAGTGGTCATCGCAATTTGCATTTTCCCTGTATTCTAGCCACTGTAGGATTTCCGGGTATTTAAGATTGTGGCCTAACCTGCACTCTTGCCTAAGAGTACCCCACTGCCATTGCTGTCTAAATGACAAGGACACCTATTCGTAACATTTTGAACTTTCCTGAAAAATTGTGTTCTTCATTGAATGCCGTAGTAAACTTCTTTACTTTGGTACTTTGATGGTCTGAGCAGAGCAAGCATTAGCGTCACTGCCTCTTTAACGGCTGGGCACTTCTCATCAAGCTGTGCCAACATCAGTGATGGTACACTCCAAAGGTGTTTGGTCTTGATAAGCTTGGAAGAAGCAGACTTTGTTGTTGTTTTTTAAAAAAAATAGCTACTGGACTGTTTCAGTTTTCTAAAAGAGAGGAGAAAGAGAAAGAAGAGGTATTCTTCCCTAAATAGGAAAGACAGAAAGTTTATAGAAAATAACACCTAAGTTGCTAATGCAGTTTACCTTTGCTCTATGATTGTGTGTGTGTGTGTGTGTGTGTGTGTGTGTGTGCACGAGCGCGCATTCACAGGCACATGACTTTTAGTTTGCCTACATAGTATAAGGCCTTTGAATAGATACCAGATTTGCTCTGTAACCTTGGAAGATTTATTTACTCTCTCCATTCCTTTTATTCTAAATCTTTTATCAAACACTGTGTATTATGTTCTCTAAAATTGTTAAGTAAAAGGGAGTGTGGAAAAAAATTCCAAAATACTAAATTTATTCCAGGCTCAAAGTATTACAATAGGAAGATGGTGTCTAACGCATCCACTTGAAATAAAAAGCCAAGCCAATGGAAATGTGATATATTTAAGAGGGCATTTCTTAGAGAGAAAAAAAACAGGTTTGATGTTCCTTCCATATTGACACTATTTGTTGTATTTTAATTTAAACATAATTTAAAAAACATGTTTAAAATAACTATAGTGACATTTCTTGTCTGGTTGAGCCAAAGGATGGTATGACACAAATGTTATCTATAATGCAGGCTAAATTGAATCATTAAAGCCTCATCTTTGTTAAAATACTGCATATATGATTTGGGAGGAGGAGTTCCTTATCTAGGAAGAATTTTTGGTAGGTCTTCTTTAAAGAAATGAGGTAAATGCCCTGCTGATCTATTTTGAGAAAGAATAAGAAATTGTACCTTGCTGTGGCCACCATGCCAAGGTCCTGTGCTGGTGTGGGTGTGAAGGTGACTGTGCTTTTGAACACTTTTAGACCCCTCATTCTAAGCTGCTGTCCTCTTAGGAACTGTGTACCCTACTGGAGACAGCAGCATTTGATCCTTGAAAAAGGGAGGATTTCCTCTGCACCCCTTAGAGACTTTCAAGGCTTGGTGCAAAGGGTAATTTCAAAGGATTTACCTTAGCGGCTTTGTCACTGAGTGCAGAGAGGGGAATTTCTGTGATGATTCCAAACTTAGAATAAATGCTCGGGAAGAATCCGTAGAGCTCCAAGGACTTCAGCCTCCAGGGGGAGAGAAGCAGTAATTTATGGATCTCTCCAGAAATTATGGTTGGGTTCTTTTCCCTCTGAACCCAGTCTTCCTTAGTCATGTGACTGGAATTCAATTATCAGTGCCGTAAATAATCTTGTGAATGGAAGCAGTGTGTTTGGCAGTGAATTTCTGCTTCCTAAAGAGAAAGGAACCTTAGAAGTTATAAGAATAATGCTGGACTGGCCATGATTCCAAAGGCAAATGGTCAGAGAGGCACAGGACTGGGTCCCCGAAGACAGCAGGTTTTAGATGAGTCACATGTTTGCTGGGGACGGATGGCATGAAGGTGGATATGTTTTTATAAATGCATATTTAAAGCAGGCTGTATTTAGAAGTTTATTTATAATTGGTTTGAGGATAAAGCCAGCCTGTTGATGCATAGCAGAGTTGATCTTTTGGTTCCATTAGCATCTTTGAAATATTTAACAAGAAGCTGAGTTTAGTACATGAGCTCTTTCAACCATTGTTGGAGATAAGGCAGCCCATATTGGATAATTCCTGCTGTAAAACCAGCTGGCATCCCCTTTGTTTTTCCATCTTGCCCCGTGCCTTGTGTTCTAGACTAGGGAAGGTCAGTTTTTCATAGTCAGAAGTATGTATGCCTTTGAAAATAGCCATTCCCCTACCTATCCTCAGCCAGTAACAATTTATGTCCTGAAGATAGCAAAGAGTGCTGATTTAATTCATTTTACAACCAGTGTCCTTTCATGGGAGCGAGCAGGCTGGTAAAATTGTTTCAGGAACTAGAACATTTTTCTTGGTTATTTATAACATAACTTGACCATCCAGCTACACAGGGCTTCGTTCAATTGAGAAAGTCTATTGAATCCAAAAATAATAATCCTTTCTATTTGTCTGGTATTTGCAGTTTTATAAGGAACTTCACATCCATTCTCTCATTTGATTTTTCCGACAACTCTGTGAGGGCAGAGAGGGCAGGTATTACCTGCAAGTCACAGATGAGGAACCTGAAACTTCAAGTGCTTCTAAGTCCTGTGCAGCGTTTCACGGCCACTGAATGACTGGGCCACGAGCCCCCTAGATTTTATTCTGGCTCGAAGGCCAGTGCTCTTTCCACTGTTTGTTTTGATACCCTTGGAAGGTTCGGCGCTCATCTAGGAAAGAAAAATTGGCAGCTCTTGCTGAGGAACACAGAAGTCTGCTGGGAGAAACAGATCTGAGAGAGCTGTGCTGGCTCAAAAGTAAAATGAGAAAAGACCAAGGGGGTCAAGGGCCTTGGCCACCTGCCCTGGTTCACTCCCCGTGTGATTGTGGGCAAGTCACTTAACTTCTCCACTGAGAACTCACTCTTAATCTGGCCAAGGACGGTCATCTCTCGTCGGCCGCAGCCACCCTGCAGATGTATGCTGAAGACGACGGAGACGTGATTCCTGTGTGGGACCCCTTGGGTGACGCACAGGATGCATCAGAAAGTCTCTCTCATTAGGGCTGTTTTTCGTATTTGAGTTTAAGGTGTGAGGTGGAAAAGCAATCATTTTCCATTATGCTCAGTCGATCAGTCGTGTCCGACTCTTTGCAACCCCATGGACTATAGCCTGCCAAGCTCCTCTGCCCATGGGATTTTCTAGACACAAATACTGGAGTGGTTGCCATTTCCCCCTCCAGGATTTTCCATTAATGGGGGCCTCAAATCTACCCTCCAGGCGAGAGTAAGGGATTGCATTCTCTGCCCTCAGTCAGTGCCTCACTCCCCTTCTTTTCCTCTCTCACCTCTCTGGGCAGGACTGCGAAGATGCCCCTAAGCATTTCCTCTGTGAGAGAAGGGCCTGCCACGGAAGGAACCTGAGATTTGTACCCAGGTATCCCAGCCTGGGTGCTTTCCAGGCGTGTGACCTTCGATAGGTGACTTCTCGCAGCCTCAGTTTCTGTTCTGTCAGGCTAGGATCAGGGTGATGCCTGAGGGGATTAGCATTAAGTGAGGTAATGGATGCAGAGTGACCAGCACTTAGAAGGCTCTCAGTAAATATTCTTCTGTGTTAGAGATTGATGATTAGGACAGAGCTGATGTGAGAAGTCGATGCAGAGGGATGGCTTTGAGATTTGACCGTTTTCTTCACTGGAAACACTGCTATATTATCTTTCAGCTTTCATTTTGTCTCTCATTTTTTTTTTTTTTTCTCTCTCTCAGATGTAAGGTGTCTTAAAGGAAAAGACAAGCTGGAAGGTGAGAGTGTTGCAGAAGTCTCTCTTCCCAGCCGTCCTCAGTTTAGAAACAAACGCCCTCTCAGCAGCCCAGGGCAGTTTGCAAGGCTGTGGGGAGGCTTCACCCAGGCCGTGTTACCTGCTCTGAAAGCGACAGTTCCCTACACACTTCACAAAGCAGATGGTTTCTTTTGTTTCCCACGTGGTCGAAAAATGAAATGGACCTTTAATAGAATGTGTTGGGGGATTCCTCACTCTGTTATGACTCTGGTGCCAGATAGAGATTTGGTGGTGGTGGTGTTCAGTTGCTAAGTTGTGTCCAACTCTTTGAGACCTCATGGACTGCGGCACGCCAGGCTTCTCTGGCCTTTACTGTCTCCCGGAGCTTGCTCAAACTCATGTCCATTGAGTTAGTGATGCCATCCAACCATCTCATCCTCCGTTGCTCCCTTCTCCTCCTGCCCCCAATCTTTCCCCATGTCATGATATTTTCCAGTGAGTTGGCTCTTTGCATCAGGTGGCCAAAGTATTGGAGCTTCAGCTTCAGCATCAGTCCTTCCAAAGAACAGTCAAGGTTGATTTCCTTTAGGGTTGAGTGATTTGATCTCCATGCTGTCCAAGGGACTCTCAGGAGTCTTCTCTAGCATCACAGTTTGAAAGCTTCAGTTCTTTGGCGTTCAGTCTTCTTTATGGTCCAAACCTCACATCCATACATGACTACTGGAAAAACCGTAGCTTTGACTAGACAGATCTTTGTTGGCAAAGTGATGTCTCTGCTTTTTAATACCCACAGCTTTAGAAGAATTTGTACTCCTACTTTCAACTGGCAGTACGGTGCGGAGATGAGAAGGAAGTGAGTGAATGATGCTGCTATCATGTGGTCCAGAATGAGTGAGGAGCCAGACATCTGCCGCTTGCATGAAACATTGAGAAGAAGGGAAGGAGCATGTTTCTACCTTTGATCCCACGTGACAAAGTGGAAGGGAAACTTGGTTTGGTTCTGTTTGATAACCTTTGAGTGCCTGTGATGTGCTAGGCACTGACTGTGATGGGTGTCTCGGGCATGAGAAGGAAAGATACAGGTCTTGTCTTTGAGAAGGTTCGCTTGAACCACATGTGATAGAGCTGAAGTTACGCTTTGAGTTATAAAAGTTAGGACTTGAGGATGAACTTTGGTTCGGGCACTGTCAAGGGATGACTTGCTCTTTTGGGGGGCACCGAGGCATGCAGCGAGTAGCACCTTCTGTATTTGGAATGTGTTTAAGGATTGGTATTCTTGAAAGTGTGGCCTCCTCCCCAGTGCTGATACAAAGGGTTTCAAAAAGACATGTCTCAAAATTTGGCATTTATTGGGTATTAACAGGCCAGTCCCCAAGACATTATTCATTGTTGACTTTTCAACTAAGCCTTTCTGTATTGATGTTTATCATTATTTCCTTTCAAGATTCTGAGAAATGTCATATAACTGCAAAGGAGAAAAACTCTTACTGCATTTTTCTCCCGTCATAATAACTATTGGAAGAGGGCACCAGGTAGTATTTAGTCATGTTTTGACTGAAACCTTGTGATTCCTTATCTTCTCCTCTCCCTCCCACTAAAAAAGAGAGTATTAACAACTTGTGCGATAGAAAGTCTTCTCCTAGTAAGTCAGTGTTTATGCAGAGGATTCTCACATTTATTTACTGTTACACGACCTAGTCCTTTGTAAGCTGGTTATTTCATTGACAATTACATCTTTATGCAATTACCTTCTGTCAAGTGTCTGTTTCTTTCCTGGATTCAAGTTATGTATCCAGTCATTTCCTCACTTATTCTACCATTAGTGACACCTACTATGTGCCATGCACATCTTAGGCAGGTTCCCGTCATCAAGGAACCCACTGTCCAACAAAGAGACACAACAGTGAATATGGTAAAGTTAGATCTGTGAGCGACTTACATGCAGAGTACTCAGGGCTGTCTTTCTCAGCGAGATCTCCTCTCAGCTGAGTTTTAGAGGATGAGTGGGAGGATTTGGGGAGGAGATAGAAAGAGTAGCGCGTGTGAAGACGCGTGGAGAGCTTGGCGAGAACAGGGTGTGTTCCCGCGGGCGCGCGGGTCAGCCTGGGGTGTCTGAAGACGCACGCGTGTTTCCCAGGCCATGGCTCACTCTCGCGCTCCACAGTGAAAAGCCACCTGGAGACTGGTGCAGGGTTACCCGCAGGGCCACAGTGACACCTTCCCAGGTGCGGATAACCTTTTACCCTTTGTAAATTTTGCCATCGTTTTTATTGTAAATGTTGCTGTTTTCAGTTGGGTCAGAAGCTTTGCAGGTTGATGGGGACAAGCATGAATTAGTGAATGACAAAGGTCTTTAAATCTCCTTTGAAAAGTGGTCCTACCAAGTTCCTCCTTTCAGCTCAATAGATGCTTAACAGGTTAGAGATAAAATCATGGCTTTTTCTCCCTTCTAATTGCTTCAGTCAGTTCAGTTCAGTTCAGTCGCTCAGTTGTGTCCTACTCTCTGCAACCCCATGAATCACAGCACACCAGGCCTCCCTGTCCATCACCAACTCCCGGAGTTCACTCAAACTCATGTCCATCGAGGTGGTGATGCCATCCAGCTATCTCATTCTCTGTTGTCCCCTTTTCCTCCCGCCCTCAACCTTTCCCAGCATCAGAGTCTTTTCCAGTGAGTCAACTCGTTGCATGAGGTGGCCAAAGTATTGCAGTTTCAGCTTTAGCATCAGTCCTTCCAATGAACACCCAGGATTGATCTCCTTTAGAATGGACTGGCTGGATCTCCTTGCAGTACAAGGGACTTGCAGTTAAAGCCGTTTTTCATATAGAATGTGTTGATGTGAAAATGACTTATTTCTAATTGTAAATAGGCAATATCTACAGTATAGAATATCTAGAAAGAAACAGGTGAATATTAAAACCAACTCTATTTTTCATTTTTTTCTTCCAGTCTTTCCTGGCATGTATTTTAAAATAAAAACAGGATCAGACTGCAATGAAACAATTTTTAAAAATCCATTTATTCAAGAGAGAGAGTTGTATTACTACATTTCTGTAGCAAAACAAACCTTTTAAATCCTCTGTAGGGAATTCTGACAATTATTCGGACTACCAAAACTGAAAAAGCAGAAGTAACTGTAGTTCTCCCCTCTCTATGTTTGGTGGTTTAGTCACTAAGTCATGTCTGACTCTTGCAACCCCATGGACTATAGCCTGCCAGACTCCTCTGTCCATGGGATTCTCCAGGCAAGAATACTGGAGTGGGTTGTCATTTCCTTCTCCAGGGGATCTTCCCGACCCAGGGATCGAACCCAGGTCTTCTGCATTGCAGGCACACTCTTTACCAACTGAGCTACGAGGGAAGCCTTCTCTATATTTAGTTCTCTGAATTTATGAAAAAGTTCAAAAGAAGCTTATGAGGAGTTAGTTCAAATATAACTTCAGATGCATATTATAGGGTCAAGTTATTCCAACATCCTAGACCTTCTCTGTTATCTTAAACAATTGTGAATTCATGATGATGGTTAAAAAAAAAAAATCCCTGAATTTAAAGAAGTCTTATTTGTATAACACCATTTACCTAGTGATGTTATGTACATTATCTCATTTAATTCTTACAACTCACTATTTTTATCGTAAATTCTAAAGACCGGAATATTGAAGCATGGAAAAAAATTACCCTGTGCTGTGATCCTCAGGGATGTTCTGAATCCTTCTTTAAAAAAGGTTATATTATACGTAGCATAGTGTTTATAGTAAGAATGTTTTCTGTCCTCTGTGTGTATTTTGGAAGGCCATGCATCACATACAAGTCTTTTTTGATTTTTAAGCTAGTCAGACTACCCTTTCCATAATCCCCCTCCTCGAATTTAAGCCATCCTGAATAGAAGAGCTTTAATCAACCAGCTCTATTATTGGTTCTGTAAGACCTTGACATTTGCAAACTTTATTTTCTGTCTTTTGTCCCACACAGTAGCCACTCTTGCAAATCAACCTTGGGAAGTTAGCATTCTTAATGAAGATCTATAGGAGACTTTCTCCTTAGACTGTAAATCAGCTCTTTCAAGGCACCATTCATCTCTTCCTTTGAGCGCATGAATTGGTATATGGCACCTTACAAGAGCTCATTTATCTTACGTGGGTTCCTAGTTATTCCCTCTGCCCACTTCCCCTGGATCGCCAGAGATCAAGGCAGAAGTGCAGTAGAGGATGGCTTTGTACTTTGAAAGTTGCCAAGGTCAGCTGAGGTGCCTGTGGCGTTGACTTACAGAGAGCTGGTACTGAGTATCACCCATAACTTTTAGGGTGATATCATCCACACCAGCAAAGGAGTTAATTTGCTAAAGCATTCGAGTTACACTTGGTTAATTAAAGGTGGATAGAGGATAGACAGCAGAGGATAGACAAAACAGTAGGAGAAAAAGTTTGTTACTGTACCTAACCATTAGAGAGTCTTTTTCCTCTTTAACATTTGTCCAAATTATACAGGCCTCCTTTTGACTTCATAATTAGTTTTATACTGATGAGAATGATGAACTTTCATGTACCTCAGCTATATCCTAGGTGCTTTTACAAATATCTTATTTTTTCATACAATCCTACCATGATACAGGATCCATTATCCTCATTTCTCATATGACTGGATGATCATTACTGAGATTAAATAAGAATACATAACCAGAAGGGCAGAATCAGGATTCAAAACCAAGCATCTCCAACATTTGCCTCTGTGACCATCCTCTGGCAAGGCTGCGGCCTTATTGGAATCATACTGTTCAAAGGATGTGGCACACTATACATCACATTCTGCTAACAAATCAACTGAGGCAGAATGCTGGTATGTATGAGGCTGCAGTTAGCAGTGGACTCTGAGGCCAAGCTTACATTGCTAATAGTACTGATAATTGTTTTTATAGTTTGGATTTCCTCACAAGCAGACTCTAAGACAAAGGTTTGGGTACTTTATTTGGGAGGCGATCCCCGGGAATATGGGGAGGGAGTAAGTCCAGTAAAAGGTGCCTTAATGAGCAGACTACTGCTATGAACAGCTGGGTCTCAATCCTGGGCGACCCCTGCTGAGAGACTAGAGCACATGCCTCCAACTTGTTTCACTGAGGGCCAGCTCTTGTCCTTCATTGGTTGAGATTGCTCCTGGGCACATTACTTCTGTTCTTCCAGCCTGTCCCACTCTGCCCTGTGAACAGAGAAAGCCCTGAGGCAGAGGGACTCAGGTGTTTGAGATGGGAAGGCTGTCTACCCTCGCTGTAGGTGACCTCCAGGGTGGGAAGGGTACCCATAGTTTCTGCTACATTTGCTTTTGAAGCCAACACTTGGTGCTGACAAGGATGCATCTAGATCAGTGACCCGGACTAGAGAGTTGACACCTTGTAGGAGCCAAGCAAGGCAGCAACGAAGGCAGTGAAGCTGGGATTAGTCCCAAGGGAGGAAGGAATCAAGGAATCGGAGTCAAGCAGACTCAGGGTTTGGTTCCGTTTCTGCCACTTATTAAATGTGTGTTAGCAAGTCACTTAATTGCTCGGAGCCTCAGTATTCTCATCTATAAAGTAGACATGACTGCCTTCCAGGGTCGGTAAAAAAGCCTTTGTAAATTATAAAGAGAAATGCAGCCCTCTGCCTTGCTCCTATTGGTGCTCCTGATGGAGGCATCGGATGGAGTACTCTGTGCTAGTGGAATTTTGATTGAGGCTGTTTGTTTTTTTGTGAAGCTCCTGAAGAGCGAGTACCATCTTAACGCCCCGGGAAGCCTGTCCTCAAAATATCCTGACACTTGGGAAGTCAAAGGTCAGTGAATTCAAACCTTGTATAGGTACCTCCTTCTCAGCATGGTTTCTGGCCAACTGAGACCTGGTAAGCCTGATTCTGCACCAGATTGAGATCGCATTTGCTGTACCTCCCTATGGAGTGCTGATTGTTTTTCTGGTGAGAGTTGATTTGGATTTGAACCCTGTCAATCAAGCACTGGTTTTCCTAAAGGAAAAACCTTCCTAAACCTTTTCCTAAAGGAAAAGCCTTTCCTAAAGGCTGGTTTTCTAAACCAGCCTTTTAAGAAGATGTCAGTGAGGCTATCATCCCTCACACTCCCAGTTTGGTATCTGACCAGGGGCTGACTCTTAAACAGGTGGTTGATGTCAAGTGAATCAGGACTCTCTCCACATGTGAGTTTGGCCCTAATGTAGCCAAGAACTGGGTGGATGGCTCATTTTGGTAGCCACCCTTCAGTCCCCCCGGCTTCTTGGGGAGTTACAGACCAGGAGAACACGTGGCCCTGGTTGTACCCCTGTACAGCCAACATATGCCCAGGACTTTAGCCCACCTACCCCGTCAGCCCCTGACTTGAACTACATCACTCAAGAGGGAGCATTAAAAAACCCACACCTCTGACTCATGCTTTGATTTTGCGGCCTAAAGAGGCAAAGACGCTGTAAGGAGCTTTTAGGGGCCATCACCGTGGAGCCTCTTTATTGCCTAGCAAGAGCCTTAAATGATAATGGGAAACCTCACTATTGATTGGCTGACTCTTAATTCTTCCTCTTTGGGTTTTGAAGTAGAAGTGATGGTCCAGAATATTTATATTACTCATTGGATATATTAAATTAAACATACGAAAGTCCTGAAGCCATTTAAGATGAGGTTGCAGCACTGGTGAATAGGACTTTATTACCAAAAGAGGGAATAGTAGCTTTTAGTTGTGGCTTAGCTGGAAAGTATATTGATGATAAGAATGGTTCAGCAGAGGTCTTGGGACTCTCAGAAGGAGCTCAGAGTGTGTTTCCTTTTAAGAAAGTTCTTCAGGCCCCTTCTCTATAAATGTGATGTGATGGGGCTATGCTGTGATGGAGAGTGGGGTAACGAAGAGTTAACTGCTGTCCTGGCTGAAGATAAGCCCTGTTGACATCTTGACAAAGGCTGTTATTGGGTTGTTAAGGACTAGTGCTTGAGTTCTGGGGCTCCAAGTCTCAGAAGAAAATGTCCACTCACTATAGGTAGCCACGTGAAGTATAACCTTACTGGACATTGTGGGGTTTAGACTTTATCTCTCATCTTAAACCTGGTGGAAATTAGAATGGATGAGAGGATTAGATGATTCTGTTAAATGGCTGGTCAGGTATATTAGAGCTATAATTTTTGTTTCAAAAGATTTCAACCCCTAAACAAAATGCAGAGCTGTGGCCATGAAATGGTTAACATGACTGCCTCTCTTACAGGTTTCCCCAGATATGCTTACTTGGTGTACAATGGATAATTGTTAGCTCTTGTTGTGCAGATGCTGTTGCAGATGGAGTCCTGTACCTGCATGCATAGCAAATGAATTAGACTGGCAATCCCCTTTATAAAGCATAAATATGTAATTTGTTCAGCTGTTGTAATTAAATATGTATGTGTGAAACAGCCACCATTCAGGTCATTAATGATGCGCCATGCCAAATTAGAGCTTACAGACAGTAATGTACATTGTTGTGCAATGAGGGAATTGCAAATAACATAGCTAAGCCTTTCTTAGTAAAGTGATGCATTCAGCAGCTTTAAAAGGAATATTTACAGTTGTAACATTATTTTTATTTAGAAGGTACTTTTTTTGTTCAATGTGAAAGTCTATGAGATAGAATTACTTTTATCACCAGTTTAGTTTTATTAATGTTTTAACATTTTATCGTACAAATGCCAGACTTTATTAAACATGCTGCTTAGTGATAAGTCTTAAGTATCTACTTACATATAAAACAGCAGTTGCCCCTGTTTTTCTACACGGTTATGATAGAATTGATGTATCATAGCACCTTGGAATGTCTTGATTATTTCATTGCATTAAAAAAAAGCCCTCATAATATTTCAACTCTATTCCCCACTGATAGATAAAGAAATTCCTCTGACAGTAAACAGTCTTTTTATTTCCATAGAAATTGAGCTGAGAAAAATGCAGTTATCAAAATATAAACAAATAAAAGTGGTAAATTTGCCTCTTGTGCTTCAATTTCCAATGAATTACTTGTGAATCCAAGGAATTTCCTAAGAAAAGTGTCATCCATGGGTCAGAATGGTTGTTTTTAAAATTTTAAGACCCAAAATTTATGAAGTTAATGCACTTGGGAAAGTTATTGTTCTGTCCTTTTTCTCCTTGGTTTCATGTTCCAGTGTTTAAAATACTTGAAGCTGAAATTTAAATATATTAAAACTATTTTTATTTTAAATTCTTTCTGCATTTTTCTGCATTTGTATTTTGGTTGCCTACAGACACTCTATTTTTAACATGCATGTTGTTTTGACGGTTGGTACTGAGCCTGTAAGAGCTAACCATCTTGACCTTTCTGTCCACCAGGTCATCAGGAGGAAGTGTCTCAGAGTTAATTCTGTCTTGTTCACAGCTGGGGACAGAACATTCCTCTGTGATCTGCTTGCCCATGATTTGCTGAGATCTCTTAGAAGTCAAACGTGATACTATAAGTCCTGGGCTTCTGAGGTGGAGCACAGATCAACCTTACTGACACATTTGGTTAAGAATTAGATTAGACAAGATCTCTGTGGTCTTTAAAAGTTTCACAAACAGTTGAAAATGGAGTTATTTGGTACATTATCTTAGTTTTGCAACAAGTTCCAATTTAGAAATTTCTTTAAGTCCAATATCAACCAAGATTCAGGACCTTGAAGAATTTTCAAAGTTAGGACTCTAAAACAGTGTGCATGGATGTAAAATTTTATTTTCAACAAAACAGCAAATATTTCCATTAAGCAAGTATGTGTTATATTAGAAAGGATTGAAACCGTAACAACTTGGCTTGCTTTATATAAATTATTATTTTGTAGTATCAAAAATTTTTACTTAAGAGATGCTCTTATCCTCATATTCTCTGATTTTTCTGTACCATTTTTTCTGTAACTTTTCAGTTCAACTAAACAGAAACATTTAATTTCAGCACTGAAGAAGTTTGATTTATACATTATTGTTTATGAAATAGAAATGTTATATGGATGACAATAATTTAAAAATATGGTGAGTTATCTTGATTGTATTCAAATGGCCCTGAATACTGAAGAATCCATGAAAAGTGTTTGCCCTGCTAGCTTCTTGCTTAGCATGAACTATGAATTCATAACTTTTCTGAAAAGATTTTCTTGAAGATGCTTTTCTCATTTAGTTCCTTTATCCCAGTTAGAGATCTTAATCTTTTGATGAGCAGCTGCTTTTATTTCTACCTGTTTCGGAACTGTAGCACAGGTTTAATAGCTTTAACTAATGCAAAGAGCTGACTCATTGGACAAGACCCTGATGCTGGGAGGGATTGGGGGCAGGAGGAGAAGGGGACGACAAAGGATGAGATGGTTGGATGGCATCACCTACTTGATGGACATGGGTTTGGGTGAGCTCTGGGAGTTGGTGATAGACAGGGAGGCCTGGCCTGGTGCAATTCATGGGGTCACAAAGAGTCAGACACGACTGAGCGACTGAACTGAACTGAATGTCAGTCCATGCGGTGGAAAAAGAGTTGGGAAACGACTTAGCGACTAAACAACAACAAATGTATGTTTTGGTATTTGGAGAGAGAATATGAAGGATGCTTTATTTAAAATACTGTATTGCAGCTATCAGAGGTCTCTCCT
The DNA here is from genome assembly GCF_049115385.1 of Moschus berezovskii. NCBI lineage: Eukaryota > Metazoa > Chordata > Mammalia > Artiodactyla > Moschidae > Moschus > Moschus berezovskii. The sequence goes on from NC_142463.1 coordinate 36,881,446, forward strand.
AATTTATTTTCTTGCAGGTATTTCAAAGATGCTTAATCATCAAATGATGATTGAGGAATTTAATGATAGAATAGATAGGAATGAAAATTGGGAGGTGCGAAGGAGTCATTGGATCTGAGAAATGCCTGTAGTTTGGAGAGCTGGGACTGTGTGAAAAAGGCATAGGCCCTGCTGAGGTAGCTTTAAGAAGTGGATGCTTGTTTTGGAGTAGCGGTAGCAGGTATATATGGCTTGGCCCATTCAGGCCCCTCTCTCCGGAGGGACACATGTAAAACCATCAGCATGTCTCTTGGTCTTGTATTAACTGTGGCAAGGTTGTGCATCAAAGAACATAACCATCACCAAAAGGGTGGGAACACCCCAGTGGCAGTGGCTAGTGGCCAGGTGCTTTAGGGTAACACCGCAGGCAGGCCTGGCCAATCAGATGCGCTCTCTTGCTGGCAGTTGCTCCTTTGGCCACCACTGCAGTAAACACTTTCCCTTGGATGTTGGTTTTCTGTTGTGTCTGGCAGCCACACAGGGCTGCTTGAACTTTAGCCAGAGGCAAATATTTATACATCAGAGTGTGCAATGTTCAACTGGTCAGGCCTGAGAGGGAGAGGGAGAGACCTCCGTGCCTTCTGGCCAAAGAGGATGTGATTACCCCCGTGCCCCCATCCCACCCGCTTTCCACCGAGTGACATGGTGAAGTGGCACCATCCTGGAGGTCGCAGGAGCTCGGGCTGCCTGTGCTGCTTTCCCAAACGCATCCAGGCACAACCTGGGGGTGTGCTTTCCGAAGGGAGGGCGTCCTGACACTGCTGCCTGCTCCTTTAATTTCTCTTGGAAAGTTTACAGTTAATATTTTCCCTGGAACATTGTCAAGCTTTTGACAGAGCCCGAGTGTATGCCGAACTGTGAAATTGAGCCCGAGAAGCAAGTTGTGAGAAATCTGTTTCTACTCAAATCCGTAAGGTTTCGTGAAAAACAAAAACAAAAACAGAAAGCTTCAGGGGGGAAGCCGGGAGCGGGCCCGGGCCGGCCTCTCGTGGTGGGGGCCCGGCCGCCATTTTAAGAAGCCGGCGCAGGGCGACGCTGGGCTCCTTACATGGCGGCTGTATTTACTCGGCCGCAGCCAATCAGGCCGGCCGGGCCGGGCACGTGACGTGCCACGAGGGCACGCTCAGCCATTTCCTCGCTGCTGCAAAACTTGCTACCTCCACAGAGCACTTTACCTTGTTTTGCATGCCAAATGTTCCTGCAGAATGTGTCTAGCAGACTGGCATTTGTCCATAAAGTTATTTTAGTAGGTAAAAAGTCTCTGAGCACTTGAGCTTTGTGCATTCTTTATGTAAAATGGATTTCCCTTCTTGGCCAGAGGCCAAGCGTACAGCACACTCGCTGGGTGAGAAGAGAGCTTCTTTGCTGAGAAACTGGTGGACTGACACACTCTAATTTTTTGGCTTCTGACCAAACAAGCTCGATGGATGCCAAAATTCAACAAAATAACACATTATTGTGTGATAGGAGCCCTACTCGAAGAGAGCAGGAACTCGGAAGAACTTCATACTGTCCCCCCTCCCCCCATGTTTTAAAGCATTGTCACTTTGGGGAGCTTGCTTTGGGAAACAAGAAGAAAATAGCAAAATGCAGCCTAGAGACTAAGGTATGATTTGCACATAAACGTGAAAGAAGGAACTGAAAGAAAACAGAGGAGTTTAAAATTGCTTTTATGAACTTTTCCCAGACATAACACAGTTCCATGACTTGACTCTTACTCGGATTCTTAACCCTGTAGGCTCCATCTATGTGTCCAGGCTGAATGATGGACTACTTAATATGCAAATAAGAATTTACGTGAGATTTAAGCACTTTAAAAGGACTTAAATCTAAGGATACCTGTAAATGCCAATAATGGAATCTTGGCAGGCTTATTAGGAACAGCAGAAAACTTCGTATGTTTACATGTTTTATTATGCTTTTGCCCTCTGACGTCTGACTTTGGAGTCTGTTAAATTACTTGTGTAAGTCAGGTGAGCTCGCTGTACCTCAATTTCCACATAGGTAAAACGAAGACATTAAAGAAGATAGTTAAGATCTTTTTAAGCTTCAAGGGCACTAGAAGTTGAATTTGAATAAACAACAGGCAGAAGTATAAAACAAATCCTCAGTTACTGTATGGAAAATTCTCAATCCAAAGCGGAAAGGGAGAATATCTCTAGTTCAAACCACCATCATCCTTCCTTGAAATACTTCTGTAATCCTGAGTGTTCAGGCTTCTTCCCATCTTGATTCTTCACACAGCAGCGAGAATGGTGTTTAAAGAATTGAATTAATTTTTAAGTTATCCCTCTGCTTAAAAACGTCTTGTCGTTTCCCACGGATTTAGAATAAAATCCAAACTTGATGCCATGGCTTACAGATGCTGCCTAGTGACCTCCAACCTCATGTTATACCAAGGGGCTCCTTGGATGGCTTACTGACCTTATTCTGATTTTTGGAACCTGGCAACTTCTTTGCTCCTTGTTGTCTGCTTAGAATACTTTTTTTCTCCCCCCTGGCTTTTCCTGTGGCTGGATTATTCTTACCTTTTGGCTCCCACTTCAAGTGATGCCTCTGTAGAGGAACATTATGTCTAAAATCAGCCTTCATATTGATATTTTCCTTTATACTTTTAGCAATCCGCAGTGGTATTATTGATTTATTTGATTACTGATTTTCAGTCCCACAATAATAGGAGTCATCTGTGTGTCCTGTTCTGTTTTTTGTACCACACGGAAGCACATTGGGAATGAAATGGTCAAGTCAGAGTACTCCAAAATACATACTTCATTTACTTTAAATTTCACTGAAGAGTCCTATATTTTATTGCTTACACTCAGGAAAGTTTTATTATAAAATGCCTTACTAGGTTAAGGCTTTCCCTTCTGTTTGGAGGGGCAGTGGAACCCATTGGCTCAAAGAGGACGCAGCTGGGAGCCCTCAATGTGCCTGCCCTTGGATCTTGGCTCTGCCACTGACCAGGGGTTGAACTCTCCAGTTTCCTCTCTATAGAGTTCAAGATAAGTTCCTTCATTATAGGATTATTGTGAAGATGAAATGCAATATCGTGTAAAACTCTCATCACAAAAACGTTAACATTGACTACTATTGTTACTACCACTGCCATTAATTAAGAACACTGTGACAGGCTCAGTTCTGGCAGCAGGAGTGCCACTGTTCTAAGAAACAGGCCTCGCTGTTCATCCACGGACAGGACGTCTGTGTCAGTGATCCGCTATAGGTGTCATACCTATAGTACCTTGTGCCAGGAGCTGTAGGGATGTGTGAACAGAGCATTAGTGGATTCAGAAAGGGAGCATCTCCCTCCCTGCAGATAGCAAAGATGCCTTTGGAGAAGGAGCATTGGGCTAGGTTAAGTTGCCCTTCATGTAAAATATGTTCCTTTTGTTGTTGCTGTTTAGTTGCTAAGTTGTGTCGGACTCTTGTGACCCCATGGATTGTAGTCCACCAGGCTCCTCTGTCCATGGGATTCTCCAGGCAAAAATACTGGAGTGGGTTGCCATGTCTTTCTCCAGGGGATCTTCCTGCATTGCAGAAGGATTCTTTACCGCTGAGCCACCAGGGAAGCCCAAGATATGTTCCTTAGAGATAATTATAAAATAATGGCAGCTAATACCTACGTAATTATGTCACTAATGCACCCAGATAGCAAGGCACTCTATAAGTGTCTTGTATTATCTCATTTAATCTTCTCTAAGTATTATCTCATTTAATCCTCCCAGCAGCCCTGTGAAGCAGTATGATTATCCCCATTTTACGGAGGAGGAAACAGAGCCAGAGAGAGGTGGCACGTCCAAGATGGCACAGCTATCCAGCGTCAGTCCCAGGATCGCATATGTTTTTGCTGTTAGAACACGATGGCTACCCTGCTCAGTCACTTTGGCATTCTTTGGTGCTCTGTGATTGCTTCCATCATGTGTGGAAACCCTGAAAGGATTCTGCAAAGAGACTGTTTCACCTTGTTAACCCCTGGTGCCTTATTGGTAAAATGTCAGCTGTAATAGTATCCACCTACCTTGTAGGGTGATTATGAGAATTAAATGAGGTAATTCAGGTAAAGGGCCTAGCATATTGCTTAGCATATGGTAAGCATTGAACAAATGTTTGCCATAACTAGTATTGTTGTTTGTTTAGCCACGTTGAAATGAGGCTTGTGATCCCCTGGGAGGGGTCTGAGCCCTCCTTCTCCTGGTAGCCCTCATAGGCAGGATAGACCCCCCAAAGAGAAAAAAGTTGGCGGCAGCCGAAATGGCCTGCCACCCAGGTTGTTAGCATCGTCCCTCAGCTGCCTCTCCAACTGCCATGACTGCTTTCCTAATTTAAAAATTACTCTTCCCATTTTATATTTCGGCTCAGAAATCGATGCATCTGTGAGGCAGTTTGTTTTCCCGGGAAAGTGTAAGGAGCCCCTGGTGGTGGTATGGAGACGCGCTCCGTTTAGACTCAATATTGCCACCCACTCCCTCTGCAGTGTCAGAGAACAGCCTGGGGAAGATCTGTTCCCCCCCCTTGCACACTGGGGACCGCAGACTGTCCCATCCTCCAGGGCTCCACTTTTCTGCGGGTGTAGGGAAGCATTGATTCCCTGCACCTTGCCTCTGTTTCTCCTTCCTTTTGTGCTTCTCACGTTTCCCTATCTCTGAGACTTCAGCACTGTTTCTCACAGCCAGGGTTCCATGCCCGCTAAAATCCAGGGCAAAGCTCTTCAGAGCCCGATTTCCCGTTTCCTCTTGTGAAAGTGGGTTTCCACGAGAGTCGACGGTGATCCCTTTGTGCCTGTTCGAGGCGGTCCTTCAAGGGGGAGGCTGTGCTGCCTCTGCCTCTGCAGTTTTAGTGCAGGTGGGCCCTGTGTTTGCTGGAGAGGTGGGGGGCTTGGTGTGGCTAGTTGTGTAAATGAAACGGAGTGGGTTTACTATCCTTTAAGTTTTCTTATGTGACCATCTTTAGATTTCAGAGAAGGAAGAACACAGTCCCCAAAGCACTGAGAGTCACAGCATATAAATAGCTCTGCTGAGTTGAACAAAAGCGCCTATTGTGTGGTGCACTGCCGAGCAAGATGTATACTGGGAACTCGGAACAAGATACTAGAGATTTCTTTTCTTTCTTTTTTTACTTGAGCTTGAAAAATTTGTTTTCCCAGTATGAATTATGCATTCAGTCTTGGATCTTAAAACAGACTAATTTAATAATGTGGGTTCGAATCCTGGCCATGCCACTTGGCACTGTTTGATTTCAGGCAAATTATTTAACTCTGTGCTGCTGTTGTTATTTAGGGGAATTTTATAATTAATCTTCTAAGACATTTATGGTGGATGGAAATCTTGTTCTTTCAAAGTTGGTAATCAGTCATTTGGTGTACCTGAACATTTCCTTCATTAAAAGTTGGGGCAGGTTTTAGTCATTTTTTTTTACCATTGAACTGTTGCTACCAGCCCATACCTAATTTGTATTTTTTCTAAATTAAATAAATTGCTGAAATTCATGTAACTGGTACTTGAGTTGATATTCAAAGCCCTGGATATCTGATTCCATCTGTAGATAAATTATTTAACTTAAGTACAGTAAATGCTACCTCATCTGTGAAACAAGGATAGTAATACCTACGTAACAGGCTCTTTGTGAAGATAACACATGATACGTGTTAAAAATGGCTGGTTAGATGCCTTCATAAATTTGAGGGCATCATGGCTAATCAGTCATTCAGGCTCATCAGCAACCAACAGGTTATCTGTGATCAATTCAAAGCGGGTGTAGGCAAGGTGAGGGGGTCAAAGAGATGGGTGGTCTTCTGTGGCCAGGAGAAGGCATGTAAAGGGCAGGCAGGGTGAAGAGGAGCAGGACTGGGGAGCCAAGGCAGACAGAGCAGGAGTCCCGAAGGTGAGGTTTGGGAGTGGGCCTGGTCTTTGGGTGACAGCTGGAGTTCTGTGTTTCTTTCTGCTCTCTGTCTAGGTAGCACATGGCTTCAGAACCTAGAGTCTAGTTATGGAGAGAAGGTTCTAAATGTGGTTCAAGGGTAAGCCACAGGTGCTTTCTCTATTTTCAAATAAATACCGTGTGTCTAAATCGGTAAGTTAACTATGAATGTTTTATTATACAGGATCCATTTGCCTGTGTTAGAAAAGACTTCTTTGTCTTCCATGTAAGGAGAGCCGGCCAACAGGAGTGCTGGGAATGTTGGGTCATAGGCCCTCATTAAATACCTGCTGATGGATTGATTTGATTTGGATCACATCAGGAATTGGGGAAACTCTCGTTCACATCTACAGTTTTCGGATAAGGAAAAATGTCATATCTGGCTATGTCTGATTATAAGGCTATTGAGTTTTAATAATGACAGCGTTTATTGAGTGCGTCTTGGTGGCAGGCCGGCAGTGTTCTAAGCTTCTGTATCAGTTATTTAAGCCTCACAGTACCCTCTGAGTGAGTTACTATTATTCCTCCGATTTCCTGAGTGGATATTGGGCACCAGTCAGGTGACTTCAAAGCCACTGTCTTAATCACCCCACATATCTGCAGTTAGAATAGTTCCATCTTCACAGTACTTTGGACTGATGAATCCTCACCCCAGCACCACGAGGTTGGTAAATTCCATCGTTGGCTGGGTAGTTATTATTTCTGTGCGCCTAGAATTGGGTTAGGCATTGGATGGAATATGGGATTATTCCTGGAGGCTAAGTCATTTTCCTAAGTAGCGCTGCTGTCAGAATTGTAATTTAAAGTCCCGAGTTCATGGCTCCCAGTCTTGTAAAACAGGCACACACACTCTATCCTATTTTTATGGTTATATCACAGGAATGATTTGTGTTTATTCAGTCACAAATAGGGCAGAGTGGTAGCTAATCTGTCTCAGGATTTGTTGCAAATTTTCTTATTTATCCATGTTAGGATGTAACTGATTGGATCTGATTTGAGGCATCTACTCAAACAAACAAACCAAATGCTTTATGACCTTTAGGTATAAAGTTTGGAATCAGAATATGTGTGAAATCAGAATCCAGGAACATAAGTCGGATGATATTCTTAAAATGTAGACTATATCTGATTGCCCTTACATCTAGGATTTTAGTTATATGACTAAGACTTGGGTTTCTTGCAAGAGTAACTCCTTTTCTTTCCTTCCTGATGGCAGGCTTTATATCATTTTTGGTGCTGAGCACCAAACTCTTCTGGCAGTTTTTTAATTGAGGTTTTGTAGTTTTAATAGTCTAGTATTATAAAAAGCCAAGTTTGTGCCAGAATTTTTCCAAGACCAGACATGAGCTTTGACACCACAATAAATTAAAGATAAATAAATAAAGAAACATGGCAGTGAAAATGTGGGAAGATTTTTAAATTCTTTCTTGTTTAAACTAGCATGTGAGCCCTACTTGTAAATTACAAGCATGTTTTCTTAGTACTTCAGCTCAATGTTACAATGCTTAGCTACATTAATCTGTTACTGGGTAACTCCAGAAAGAATGTTAGACCAAACCATTAGGAGATTGGTAGTTTTTTTTTTTATCTTGTGTGCGTTATTGAAATTTGACAACATTCTCATAGTCTCTGCTTTCATTTAAGGATTGGCTATCAAAAATAGGGGTAAGTGAAAGGAACCAAGAGAACTAATGACCAAATGAATAGTGGTATTTAAAGTCGCAAGTTGCTATGATACAGGCTTCACCGTGACCTGGATGGATAAGGGCTAAACAGGATTTGCTTTCTGGAGAATCTGGGTGCCTGTTCCACCAATTCTGTGTGTCTGCTGCCTGCCTTGTTGGCCTCCTCCTTTTCCCAGCACCACTTATTTCAGTTCTGAGAAACAGCTTCCTCCCATTACACATACCAATTCAATCAGGCAGGAGATAGTGCTGAAGGTTTTTGATGCCATCGGCTTCTGGTGTGTAGACAGTAGCTCTGTTTGGAAGAGCCTTGTGAGGGTGGTTATGATGAGCATCTTTCTGGATTCTGATCCCTTCTCAACTCAAGGCTTTCAAATTGATCGATTTCTCTTCCTTCTCTCTCTCCCCCTCCTACCCCTTCCCTGCCCCTTCTATTTCCCTTTCTCTGTCTCTTCCATAACACAAAATGGGGATGATTGCACAAACCCAAGACATACCTTGCTTCACAAATACTGCTAAATCATTTGGAAGCCATTACTTGTCTTTCAGATGCTTAGTGATGATAGCCCTCATCTGGGCACTAGAGTTCGGAATTGAGTTTGCTCCTGTAAGAACCTGCTTTCTTTTTCTAAACCGTGTCTTAAAATTTACAAAAAAGGCCTTAAGAAGCTTTGAAGCAGATTAAAAATAACCCAACAAAAAACTTCCTTCTCTTTCTTTAGTCTACTAAACTCTGTCTAATTTTAGGCCACCATGCGGAACTAAAGCTTTTATTGAGGTTTGAAATGTCAAAATAAGGAGGGATTTGTGTATATTTTCACTTTTGACTTCGTTTACTGGAAGTGCTGAAGCACCAAGTGGGAGGCAGTTTTGGAAGTATTTCTGATCTAAAGAGGAAGTTCCATAAATCACCCATGGTGGTGTCTCTTTTGGTATTCTGAGGAGATGTGGGTGATTTCCATCATGCCTCCTGGTCTTTGACCATGTACCTGGCCCGAACTTGGATTTCATAATTTGAACATTTCAGTTGTTCACTCTTGAAAATGTTAATACTCAGATTCTTAAGGTCTTCTATTAAATATTTTTATGATTTGCCTAATACAGAGTTCAAAACTGGCAGGCACTGTCAGAACCCTGTGCTTTGCTTAGTTGCTTATTCATGTCTGACTCTTTGTGACCCCATGGACTATATAGCCCGCCAGGCTCCTCTGTCCATGGGATTCTCCAGGCAAGAATACTGGAGTGGGTTGCCATGCCCTCCTCCAGGGGATCTTCCCAACCCAGGGACTGAACCTAGGCCTCCTGCATTGCAGGCAGATTCTTTACCATCTGAGTCACCAGGGAAGCCCAAGAATACTGGAATGGGTAGCCTATCCCTTCTCCAGGGTTTCTCCCTGATCCAGGAATTGAACTGGGATCTCCTGCATTGCAGGCGGATTCTTTACCAGCTGAGCTACCAGGGAAGCCTGTGAGAACCCTATGACATGGGAAAAACCCTTACGATTGAATGTGCCCCAAGAACTATCAGTGTTGGCCATGTGTTTGGTTTGGACCAATTTATAAAAAATTTGTGTGCTTGTGAAAATTTTAATCTCTGCTCTTCAGAATATATTGTTTAGTTGCTAAGTCATGTCTGACTCTTTTGTGAGCCCATTGGGTTCACAAAAGAACCCAGTGGGCCTGCCTGCTTCCTCGGTCCAAGGGATTTTCCAAGCAGGAATACTGGAGTGGATTGCCATTTCCTTCTTCAGGGGATCTTCCTGACCCAGGGATCGAACTCGTGGCCCCTGCTGTGTCTCCCACATTGCAGGCAGGCTCTTTACTGCTGAGCCACCGGGGAAGCCCACCATTCAGAATAGTTGAGTATAAAATTGAGAAGAAAAGTATAAGAAAAGAAGCTTTTCAGTAACTCCCAGTATTTCTCTTTTGGTCAATGAGTAATATGGAAAGGGTCTTTTTCATTTCCAACTTTTCTGCTCTTTGAAATCTCTTTCGTAAAATTGCATTTAGAGATAAATGGAACTTACTCTGCCTCCTCCATGACCCCCACCCCTCTCCATCTAGAGAAAGATAGAGTAGCCTCTGAATGAGGTGTAACAGAAATAAGTGGGTTCCAATAGATAGTCAAAATTAATAATTCCCTATTGACAAAGGTGCAGTAAGAGCTTTTCAGTGTTATTCTGCAAGTGTTTTCTCTGATAATGTGGTAGAAAAGAGTTGATGAAGGATCATCATCTGTAGTCAGTTCTGTTTTGCTTCTACCAAAGATGATACACAAATATGATGTATTTCCCAGACAAGCTACAAATTCCCTGTGTCCCAGAAACGATTTTTGCTGGTAAATACATTTATTTTATAATCTGCCCACTTTTTCCTTTAAAGATTCCCCCATTAATGTTCTTGTTGCCAGAAGGCAAATATCCTAATTTCATAGGGTGGATAATTGTAGGACAGATTCTTCGGAGTTTATCTCCTTATACTTAGGTTTTTATTCAGGGCTTTGTCTACATGTATCCAAAGTCAGCTTAACTTTTGACCCAATTAACTGATTGGCCTGATGAATTTAATTAAAAGAGGGGAGGTATTTGTGCAGAGAGGACCAGCATTAGTGTAATGTGGTAGTTAAGATTAAGAAGACTGATTTAATTTGGTAATTAATTCATTTGATAATTTGATTAACAAGATAATTTAGTGTCAGTCAGAGACCTGGGTTCAAATCCATATTAGCTAGTGTTCCTGCCTGGTGAATCCCAGGGACGGGGGAGTCTGGTGGGCTGCCGTCTATGGGGTCGCACAGAGTTGGACACGACTGAAGTGACTTAGCAGCAGCAGCAGCAGGCGATCTCATCTTAAACATTTTAAGTGTGTTTCTTCCCCTCCCCCCACCCCAACCTATAGCACATAACATCATAAGGGTGCAGGGAGAATTGGTGAAATCAGTCATGTAGAGTGCTTAGCCCAGCACTTGGCACAAAGTCGCTGGTGAACAAAAGAACCTTTTGTTATGGTCTAGGATTTTTAGATGTATGTCCTCGGAAAGACACTGTGTCTCAGATTGCTGTCAGATTTCATTCTGAGTAAACAGAATGACTTCCTTTTCTGAAGACATCAGTAGCACAAATATCATATGGTCTCTGAATTTTCTCCACATTTTTGCAATTGAGGCATTCCTCCCTTTCTTATACACATCGAACTTTAGGTCATAATAATAGTCCCTGTATTTAAAAAAAACATTTAATATTTTCTGTACAAGCTTATCTTACTTCATTTCCACAAAACCCTACAAGGTGGTCAAGGTAGAGGTTAGATCGTAGAGATACAGAATTTTAGAGGAGGCAGGAAATGTGGCCTGGACTGTATCTCATTATTTGGTTGGTGCAGAAGCACTGTGTTCAAGTGCTCTGTCATTAGTGGCAAAACTGGCAAAGCAGATCTGAGTCCAGTGCCCTTTCTATCACACCATGTTGATCACTTCTCTTTTTAATTAAAAATGCCCTATTCCTGGCCCCTTATTGACAAGTTGTTCATAGTTCTTAATTTCTGGGGTTCTCAAAACTGTTTAATGAGCATATCTGGATTAAATCCAGATACTCTGACGATAAATGGTGCTCCTTTCAAGATGCCTATCTGTGTAAGTACAGCAGAGAATCCATAAGTTCCCCATCAGTTTCCCCTTTTTAACATCATGGCTCTTTCCCCCGTAACCCTCTGAGAAATCAGTTCTGTATATATACCTCTGCTTCTTTCTGTCACCATCTCTTGTCACACATGCTCCTCTGACTATGGATACCACTTTTAAAATAATGATAGCTAGGGATCCATACTGAAATATTTTCAATTAATTCTTATTTATCCTGTAATATCGGCATTACGGAGTTTCTAGTTATGCATTTAACAGATTTTCCTTTTCTCTTCTATTTTATGGAATGTTAAGTTTGTTCAACTGAGATTCCTTTGTCAGACTGCTCTAATTACTGAATCTTACATGACTATGGGTATGTATCCCTGTTAGTTAATATGAGAGCCACATGAGAGCATAACCAATGCATGCAACTAGTATGAAATGCAGTCCGATGGGCTGTAAGTTTTTCACTTATATCTTCATTTTCTTGAATTCTTTGTATTTCAGTTCTTATCTGTAATTTACTTCCATAAACGATATTGTTCTCCTGACCTTTCTTCCATACCCTCTTCTGTACATTTGCTTTTTTCTTATTTTTGGTTACATTGTATCACTGAAAGTTAAGAAAGGTAAAAATATACTTTACTGTCTTATCTATATTATCTGTATTTAAATGTTTTACTTTTACTTTAGATTTATGAATTCTTTTATCTCCTGACAGTTTTAGCCTTTTCAAAGGTGAGGTTTATTTTCTGTAAATTTTCTATAATTTGCCATTCTATGAAAGACTTATGAAAATTTACATATAACTAACAGCATATATTTTTAGAATTATAAGAAATATCTCTTTTAAATGCTGCTGCTGCTGCTAAGTCACTTCAGTCGTGTCCAACTCTGTGTGACCCCATAGACGGAAGCTACTTCTTTATAATATTATTTCAGAGACTAGGAATTCAAATGCAGTTTTTATAACCTAGTTTTATGATATCAGAAAAAAAATACATGTATAAATAAAGCAGAGTAAAATAACAGTTTTTAATTAGCTTGGTTTTTCTTACAGAGTAGCCGAATTTTCATAGCAGAGACTTGATCTTTTGGGATAGATTTTGCTTTGTTTAATGTTGATTGGAAAGTGTAGTTTTTTAAAGTTAGAGTATAGCTGATTTACAGTGTTGTGTTAGTTTTGGTGTATAGCAAGTGATTCAGTTATACATGTATATTTTCTTATTCATATTATTTTCCATTATCGTTTATTGCAGGATAGTGAGTATAGTTCCTTGTGCTTTTTGCAGTAGGGCCTTGCTGCTTGTTTGTTTTATATACAGTAGTTTGTATCTGCTGATCCCAAGCTTCTGATGTATCCCTCCCCCACTCCCCGTCCCCTCTTTGGTAACTGTAAGTTTGTTTTCTATGCCTGTGAGTCTGTTTCTGTTTTGTAAATAGTTTGTTTGTATCATATTTTAGATTCCACATTTAAGTGACATCATATGATACTTGTCTTTCTCCTTCTGACTTGAAAAGTGTATTTTAAACTCTGTAGTTCACACTTTTATACGTTTTTAATTTTATAAAGAAAATTAAAGGTAAATTTGCTTAGGAGGTGTGTTCTTATTTTGTGTTTAGGTGCTTTCGGTGGATTTTAAATGAAATTTAGTGGTATCTTTTGAGAAAATTGTAGCTACAGTGTTCTACTGAAAACCTAGGGTTAGGAAGCAATACCTAACACTTGATTTGGACAAGAAATTTGTATAAATTTTATAGAGGAATTTAGCAGGTAAAAAAAGTACATCCCCAAGGCAGTATTCAGTTCATGTAGTAAACGCCTAGGTCTGCGGAGCTCTTTCTCGAGTTAAAGGAATCTTCGCTTGAACCCGTTATTAATAAAAGCTAATTTAAGATAAATTTGGGAAGCGTCTGTCACTGAGCATATAGATGCCTTTGTTTTTCTCTGTTGCTCATGAAGTTACATTTTACTGCATTCTTGGTGTAGAGGAAATTTTACAGGCGATATATGACCGACTAGTGGCATTTTGTTTCAAAAAGCTCATGCTACAGAAGCTTATACGGGAGACTATGATATTTGTTTTTTGTTTGTTTTATCAGCATGCTTTATTTTTTTAAGAGTAACTGTATGCAGAATGCATATTTGCCGTTCAGATGAGCTAATGGGCTTACAACTGGAGGGTATAAATTCTAGTATCTGTGTTTTCCAGCTTGCAGCAGTGTTGTCTGAAGCCTGAAACGGCTGATGTTAATCTTCAGTTTGTTTTGTTGCTTTCCAAAAATTAAGTTGAAGTAAAAGAAAATGTGATGTAAATCAACTTCTCTGCATAATAATAACAATACAAATAGTAAGATATAAAGTGAAATTTCCTATGTGTCGTTTAAAAACTTTAAAGGATTGTGTGTGTGTGTTTAATTGAACAGGAGAAGCAGTAAATTGCTGGCTTTTCATCATATTGATGAATTTTGAATTTCCACTTCAATGATAGTTCTACCTTAAATTCATTTGTCTGATTTGATAACAGTATTTGGAATGCAAGAAAGAGATAAGGATTTGGACCCTATATTTATAATATCCCAGAAGAATTTCCTTGCTATTGGCTAGAAATTCTGCTTTCCCACAGAGTTGTCGATGAAGTGATTTGGCATGTACCTTTATTTACCCTTATTCTTTACAGTCAAAGATTTATAGTTCAGAAGAAGTCTGTAGGTAGAGAAGTATCTAAAGAATGGTTCTCTTAGTATTGCATGGTTTGGCTAGGAAACCTTTTTATTATTCTGTTTGCAATGCATCTAGACTTGCCCAGAAATAGCAGACTTTTAGACTATCCCACTTCAAGCAGAATAAATAAGCAGAGTGGGGCCAGGAAAAGCCAATGAAGAAGCCACAAGGCAATTCATTAACCCATTTGAAGACATTTTCAGGCAACTTGTTAAGCTTCAAAGGTCAAAGTGACCAACATTGAATTCATCACGGGAAAAAATTCTGGTAGAACAAAGTTAGCCAACTTGACCTTTAATACTTAACAAGTTGTCTTAAAATGTTTTTATTCAATCTGGTACTTTGCTAACATGATTCATCTTCTAATCTATGTAAATGTGACTTTTACATCATACTGGGTTTTCTGTAAGGGCTTCATGTGATGGACTTTCAGAGCAGGTAACAGAGAGTTTGTACTTGCTCTGCTCTGCTGTGTGTCCAGTCACAATGGCAGGGAGAGTGCCTCCTGCACGGGGGACTAAGGGAGAAAGTTCTAAGTCACAAGAAGTCAGTGGTTAGGCTGTTCTGAATATTTTCTTGCTGGAAGCTGAGCATGGGAGGTGGAGGTTTAGCCTCCTGTGCTTCTTTGCCCTGCTATCTGCTCTGTTGAGTTGCAGCAGTGGCCCCTGGCAGGCAGGCCTGGAAGTGGCAGGAAGGCAGTGCTGTCTGCGGGGTGATGCTGGCCCAGCACTTTCCAGGCATGCTAGCACCTAGTGCACAAGCGGAGAACTTCGCTTCTGCCAACTGTGACTTCAGAACCCAGGTCTGTTCCTGAACCTGGATGCCCAGCTGTCAGTGTGTCTCCATATGTCACCAGCACATGGCACCCTAATTAAAATTTCAAATTGCATGCATTTGTGTTTGCTGGCTGGCTTGCTTAAAAGGCAGAGACCTCGCCACCCCAGCCTGCCCCCTCCTCCATGGCTCTGAGGTATTATGTTTGCCATCCGTAGGCATGGGTTGGCAAACGAATGACCTTTCCTGACTAAAAAACCATCACTCTTGTTCTCTCACCTCCTATTTCGAAGGAAGAATAGTCCCTATTTTAAGAGAGACGAAGGGCTGTGAGAAAATGTGTCTGGTGCCCTCGACAAGATCTCTATAGACCAGAAATGAGGTCCCTGGTTTTACCAGTGGCTTGTTCAGAGTACTCTTCAGTCTTTACCTCTCTTCTCATTTGAAAGAAAGTGAATATTACTATCCCTTAAACATAGTTTAATTTTTTTAATGAGACTTGTTTATTATGATACATATTTGTGCTTTAGAGTTAGACCCTGGGAGCTGCTGTTAATAAGTACACTATTGCTTTTGCGCTGTCCTCTCTTTGTGCATAGTTGTAGCTTTTTGTATGTTTACATTTGAAAATTTCTAAACAGGATTATATTGATCCCTCTTGGAAAACAGTAACAATGAAATTCTATGAAAGTAGGTCCCTCTGTTCAAAGTAGCCAAGACTTACTGCTGCTTGGGGACAACATCTATTAATAGCTGCCCTTTATTGATCATTTACAGAAGGGTAAGGAAAATGCAAATGGTGTGTCTCTGTCACCTTATTGAATTCTTATACCACTCCTACTACACAGCAGGTGCTAGCATCCTCATTTCAGAGGTGTGTATGCTGTGGGTTAGGGTTTCCCTGGTGGCTCAGTGGTAAAGAATCCACCTGCCAATGAGGAGTCATGGGTTCAGTCACTAAGTTGGGAAGATCCTCTGGAGAAGGAAACGGCAACCCATTCCAGTATTCTTGCTTGGGAAATCCCATGGACAGAGGAACCTGGCAGGCTAAAGTCCATGGGATCACAAAACAGTTGAATACAACTTAGCAATGAAACAACAGGAACATGCTGTGCATTACTTTTGAAGCTTTTCCAGGACAACACACTCACTGGGTTATGGAAATGAGATTTGAACCCAGATCAATTTGACAGGAGACTATACATATTATATTGCTTCGTCTCTGGAAAGAGAATGGGAGTTTTCTTCTAGTTCATTCTAATACTAGCTTCATGTGTGTAGGTTCTTCTAATACTAGCTTCTTGAAAACAAATTGCTGATGTTTTCAGAAATTTGAGCAACACTTCATACAACTCATTTCTTATCAACCCCTTGTCGCCTTTTTCAGTCTTGATAGGCAAATAGAAAGGGTATTTTCTTCTACAGACAAGGTGGAATTATAGTGCCTTGTGGTGAAATATGCTTGTGGTTTATATAAATCCATGGCAAACTCTTAATATTGAGCTCCTTGAAGACATTATTGCCAAGGATGTCACTGCTATGGCCTAGGTGGTCTGGTCAAACACGTGACATGGAATTTATGTCATTTATATGTGCGTGTATGCTAAGTCGCTTCAGTCGTGTCTGTCTCTGGGCAACCCTGTGGACTGTAGCCCTCCAGGTTCCTTTGTCTATGGGATTCTTCAGGCACGATACTAGGGTGGGTTGCCATGCCCTCTTCCAGAGGATCTTACCTACTTACTAACTTGTGGTGGTGTGATCACTCATACTCACCTAGAGCCAGACATCCTGGAATGTAAAGTCAAGTGGGCCTTAGGAAGCATCACTACAAACAAAGCTAGTAGAGGTGATGGAATTCCAGTTGAGCTATTTCAAATCCTAAAAGGTGATGCTGTGAAAGTGCTGCATTCAGTATGCCAGCAAATCTAGAAAACTCAGCAGTGGCCACAGGACTGGAAAAGGTCAGTTTTCATTCCAATCCCAAAGAAAGGCAATGCCAAAGAATGCTCAAACTACCACACAATTGCACTGATCTCACACGCTAGCAAAATAATGCTCAAAATTCTCTAAGCCAGGCTTCAACAATACGTGAACCGTGAACTTCCAGATGTTCAAGCTGGTTTTAGAAAAGGCAGAGGAACTAGAGATCAAATTGCCAACATCCACTGCATCATGGAAAAAGCAAGAGAGTTCCAGAAAAGCATCTATTTCTGCTTCATTGACTATGCCAAAGCCTTTGACTGTGTCGATCACAATAAACTGTGGAAAATTCTGAAAGAGATGGGAATACCAGACCACCTGACCCGCCTCTTGAGAAACCTGTATGCAGGTCAGGAGGCAACAGTTAGAACTGGACATGGAACAACAGACTGGTTCCAAATAGGAAAAGGAGTACATCAAGGTTGTATATTGTCACCCTGCTTATTTAGCTTATATACAGAGTACATCATGAGGAACGCTGTGCTGGAAGAAGCACAAGCTGGAATCAAGATTGCTGGGAGAAATATCAAAAACCTCAGATATGCAGATGACACCACCCTTACGGCAGAAAGTGAAGAGGAACTAAAAAGCCTCTTGATGAAAGTGAAAGAGGAGAGTGAAAAAGTTGGCTTGAAGCTCAGCATTCAGAAAACTAAGATCATGGCATCTGGTGCCATCACTTCATGGCAAATAGATGGGGAAACAGTGGCTGACTTTATTTTGGGGGGCTCTAAAATCGCTGCAGATGGTGATTGCAGTCATGAAATTAAAAGACACTTACTCCTTGGAAGGAAGGTTATGACCATCCTAGATAACATATTAAAAAGCAGAGACATTACTTTGCCAACAAAGGTCCATCTAGTCAAGGCTATGGTTTTCCAGTAGTCACGTATGGATGTGAGAGTTGGACTATAAAGAAAACTGAGCGCCGAAGAATTGATGCTTTTGAACTGTGGTGTTGGAGAAGACTCTTGAGAGTCCCTTGGACTGCAAGGAGATCTAACCAGTCCATCCTAAAGAAATCAGTCCTGAATATTCATTGGAAGGACTGATGTTGAAGCTGAAACTCCAATCAATACTTTGACCACCTGATGCAAAGAAGTGACTCATTTGAAAAGACCATGATGCTGGAAAGATTGAAGGTGCGAGGAGAAGGGGACAACAGAGGATGAGATGGTTGGATGGCATCACCAATTCAACGGACATGGGTTTGAGTGGACTCCGGCAGTTGGTGATGGATAGGGAGGCCTGGCGTGCTGCAGTTCATGAGTCGCAAAGAGTCGGACAGGACTGAGCGACTGAACTGAACTGAACTTGTGGTTATTGATGAGGCCACTCATCTGCAGAAGCAGGAGTGTGTGTGGTTTTCTTTCTCACAACCTAGAAGACTGGTGACCAAGTAAGGAGGCTGCGTTGTCATTAGATGAGTGCTGGAGCCTGACTGCAGGTTCAGATCCCAGCTTATTCTTTTCCTAACATAATAATCTCATGCAAGCCGCCTGACATGTCTGTGCCTCAGTTTCCTCTCTATCTAAGAGGGATAAAACTGTTATGAATTAATCCATTTAAAACACTTTAGAATGTGGCTCCTGGAACATTGGAAGTACTTAATCAATGTTAGCTAAAATTAGTCATCACATTTAACACTTTACATGTAAAAAGAAGTTATTTTTCAGGAAGATTAATAGATCAGTTTTACAGAAAATTCTAATATTAAGACCCTGTCTTTTAAAAGCATCTGAATAAATAAGTCACCTTCTTGATTGGATCTGCCAATCAATAATCATTGATGATGCTTCTGCTGGGAAATGGTGCATGAAATCTCCAAAATAAAATGTATTATCACAGACCTTAAAAAAGATACCAGTTATGTTGGATAGAAAAGATATCCACTTACTTATGTTTCAACAAGTGCTCTGGAGTGTTTACATATGTAATACAGTGAATTGTCACAACTACATAATGGAATGTGTGCTCAATCCTAAGTAATGACAGAAAGGATGAAGAACAGCTAAACAAATAAACCAAAAAAAAATGCCTACAAATTTTAATATGGTATATAATACCAATAGTAGTGCTTCTCACAATGATAATAACAGAAGTAGAAGCCAACAGTACACATGGAAGCCGCTTCTCTTATGGCTCTAGACAAGCTATTTACATACTTAGCAAAGTTATGAAATTCTATCAGCTCGAATCTTTTCCACCACAATTATTCATTTTTTGTAAAACTCCCATGTATTCCACAGGGTTGCTGAAACACAGCAAAGTGTGAAAGAGAAAACAACTACTCCCTCCACATTTTGTTTAAAAATAGAAAATACTGATGAGAATCTGAGATATAAGCCAAGATGTACTTTCTCAGATTTGGCTTTTTTTTAACCCCACGTATCATCTGAAAATACATTCTGATAGCTTAAAGAATCAATATCTTTTTACCACATCTATGAAAAAGGTAATGACTGTTGATAATTTTTATAAAATTCCTTATACTCATTTTAATCAACACATCCTCTCACCTATACCATCATGCCTTAAGATAAATATGGCAAATGACCCATGAGCCAACCTGTTTTCTTTCTTTCATTGAACTTTAAAATGTAATATTCTCCCTGGTGTTCAGAGAGATACATTTGTTTGAGCCTCTGTGTTTATTACGTGTCATTAAGAAAATTATGAAGAGCTTGATGAAAGCTTGAGGTAAACCCTTAAAATAGAGTTTGTCACGTCAAATTCCTGTCTCTTTTGAGCTGAAAAAGAAAGGAAGGAGTAAGGACCATTAGGAGGATAGCAGGTAGTAAAAGCCTATTTAATGTAACATCAATTGTGGAGAAAATATTAGGTACAATTACATAAGGATTGTGTGAGAGGGAGCACCTTGAGAAGCATAATTTAATTAGAATGAATTTATGAGGGAGAGGTCCTGTGCCGTTAAACAAAGGGAAGGCAGTGGTAGTGTGCTCTCTTTGCGAGAGCTTTTAATGAGTTTCCGCACAAAGTGCTTCAGGTACAAGATTTGTAGCAGGTGGGCATAGAAACGTAGCTCAAAACAAAAACTGTCAAGTGTCCTCAGTGGCGATTTCTGAATTAAGAGTGTTTAGGAAACTACTTGGGTAGTAGTATTTCTTCATGATGATTTCACTGAACAGCTATCACAGGCAAGATAACCCTTTTCTCTTTTAAAAAAATCAGATTCCAATGTGTTCTTCAGTTGGTCGGTGAATATCTAAGTGTCGTCCTGGCCTCACTTGACTCCTGTCTTGCCCCTGTGTTAGATCACACCTCATTTAGCATTGCAGACAATGCTAAATGACAAAGTCAATTTCATTGACTGTCTTGATATTCCAGAAGAATAGTGCCAACGGTGACTTTAGATGGAGATTTTTGGCTTTATGGTTTGTTTCCTATTTCTGGTCAGAGGGAATTAGGGTGTTATCTCCCTATACTGTAATTGTGATCATAAACTTTATCAGGATTCTTTAAAATAAAATCCAGGTAGGTGAAAGTGAAGGAAAACACAATTGTGAAATTGGGGGAAGGAGGCCTTAATAAAGGTATGGCCTTAACCTTCATCAAAATGTGTTCCCTAAGACCCCAGGAAATCTCATATATGGAGGGTTTAAATCGTATGGAAGGTTTAAAAAATTGGCAAGAGAATAATTCGTTGTTTAAGGATTTATTTGTGTCTGTTCCTCAGAAGATATGTTTTTGGAATTTATTGCAAATAATCCTGTTAATCTTTTCCTAGGTATCCCGACAGGCCAGGTGGCTAAGGAAGGATGATACATAACAGGACTATGGAAATGCCATAAATTATTACATAGTATAACAGTATCTATGGTATCCATGACTAACTTTTAAAATGGCAAAGTTATAAATATCTGTAAAGTCTGTGCTCAATTGTACTGATTACTGTGGTAGTAATGTGTAAAGAATATGTATTTTGGTTTTGTTTTGTTTTCCACCCTTAGATTTTATTTATAAAACAAAAATTTTACATTTGCAGAAGAGGGGCATTAACAGGGTGTAAATTAAAGACAAAAAACTCCCAATAGGGGAGAATATTTTAAATGTCTTGCAGGGAGTGGAAGAAAGAATTTTGCTTAAAAATTTCACCATATGCTAACTATATACAGCACTTCAAGTTTATTTATTGTTAAAGCCTCATGTAAATCACGTCATTCTCAAAGTCATGGAAACTGCACATTTGTGCATTAAACTATGTAAACAACAAAAGCTGGTCATCCATCCAATTGTTGCTTCACTTATTTTGAGTTATAGTGTAATTTTGTGGAGGATGAAATGGAGATTGCACAATATAGCGATTTCCTGAAACACCTACGTTTTTGCTGATATAGCAAGGTCTGTTGGTATGAAAGCTTAACCTTTATTTTATTTCAAAATGTGTTTTTTATTCTGAGTTCCATTGGTGCCTATGGTTTCACTTTTCTGTGTGAACCACATGTTAAACCTGCCCTGACTAAATGAAGGAGTCAAGTGGTAGAAAAGACCTTGTAGGCAGGCGGATTTTATAATGGAATGAGTTCAAGAATACTTTGAACCTATCAGTAACATTATTAATAGGGAGAAAGTGTAAATGCTAACACTTCAAGTGCTCAAGTGTACATGTCAAAATGAAAGCATAAAGTTACATAGGACTGCTCACCAGCTTCCTTTATTTATAAAACAGATACATCCCTTGCACATAATTTGTCCTGTTCACTTTTGTCTATGACTGTTTTTCTGTCTGGGGTGCCTGGTTCTTCCTCTGCTTGTTGGGACTCCACTCATCCTTTCAAGCTGCCTCCAGTCTTTTGAAAAATCAGGCAAGGAATAGATCTTTTTCCTTCTGCCCAGCCCCGCTTGATTAACCTTCTTCTAGGTCCTTTTACCCATTGCACATAGTTTAGGTTGCCATATGATTGTTAAGTCTGGTTTGCACTTGTACTTGGTTGTATGAGAGTTGGTCTTCCTCATGAGGTTCTGTTTTCTTAGTGCTTAAAACAGTTCTTTGTAACAGTAGATACTCAATAATTATGGCTTGGACTGAATTAAAGGAAAACACAGAAAATTAAAGGAAAAAACAGAACCAGAAGATATTAAGACGAGATGGTAAGAATACATAGAAGAACTATACAAAAAAGATCTTTATGTCCCAGATAACCACGATGGTGTGATCAGATATCCTGGAATGTGAAGTCAAGCGGGCCTTAGCTTAGGAAGCATCACTACAAACAAAGCTAGTGGAGGTGATGGAATTCCAGTTGAGCTATTTCAAATCCTAAAAGATGATGCTGTGCAAGTGCTGCACTCAACATACCAGCAAATTTGGAAAACTCAGCAAAGGCCACAGGACTGGAAAAGGTCAGTTTTCACTCCAATCCCAAAGAAAGGCAATGCCAAAGAATGTTCAAACTACTGTACAATTGCACTCATCTCACACACTAGCAAAGTAATGCTCAAAATCTCCAAATTAGGCTTCAACAGTACATGAACTGTGAACTTTCAGATGTTCAAGCTGGTTTTAGAAAAGACAGAAACCAAATTGCCAACATTCATTGGATTATCGTAAAAGCAAGAGAGTTCCAGAAAAACATCTACTTCTGCTTTATTGATTATGCCAATGCCTTTGACTGTGTGTATCACAACAAACTGTGGAAAATTCTTCAAAAGATGGGAATACCAGACCATCTTACCTGCCTCCTGAGAAATCTGTATGCAGGTCAAGAAGCAACAGTTAGAACTGGACATGGAACAACAGACTGGTTCCAAATAGGGAAAGGAGTAGGTCAAGGTAGTATATTGTCACCCTGTTTATTTAACTTATATGCAGAGTACATCATGAGGAATGCTGGGCTGGAAGAAGCACACACTGGAATCAAGATTGCCAGGAGAAATAACAGTAACCTCAGATATGCAGATGACACCACTCTTATGGCAGAAAGCAAAGAGGAACTAAAGAGCCTCTTGATGAAAGTGAAAGAGGAGAGTGAAAAAGTTGACTTAAAAACTCAACATTCAGAAAACTAAGATTGTGGCATTCAGTCCCATCACTTAATGGCGAATAGATGGGGAAGCAATGGAAACAGCGAGAGACTTTATTTTCTTGGGCTCCAAAATCACTGCAGATGGTGACTTCAGCCATGAAATTAAATGATGCTTGCTCCTTGGAAGAAAAGCTATGATCAACCTAGACAGACTATCAGAAAGCAGAGACATTGCCAACAAAGGTATGTCTAGTCAAGGCTATGGTTTTTCCAGCAGTCATGTATGGGTGTGAGAGTTGGACTATAAATAAAGCTGAGCGCTGAAGAATTTATGCTTTTGAACAGTGGTGTTAGAGAAGACTCTTGAGAGTCCCTTGGACTGCAGGGAGATCCAACCAGTCAATCCCAAAGGAAATCAGTCCTGAATATTCATTGGAAGGGCTGTTGCTGAAGCTGAAACTCCAATACTTTGACCACCTGATGTGAAAGAACTGACTCTCTGGAAAAGACCCTGATGCTGGGAAAGATTGAAGACAGGAGGAGAAGGGGACGACAGAGGATGAGATGGTTGGATGGCATCACCTACGCGATGGACTTGAGTTTGAGTAAGCCCTGGGAGTTGGTTATGGACAAGGAAGCCTGGCATGCTGCAGTCCATGGTGTCGCAAAAAGTTGGATATGACTGGGTGACTGGATTGAACTGAAAGGAAATAAAAAATGAGAGAAGTCTACTTCAGTAGGATCCAGGCAGTAAAGTGGTGAGAATACATTTGGGGAAATCTGTACCTCTCTAGGAGCAACCCAGTTGCCTGGCTCCCACTGGACTATGTGACAGGCTGATATCATGTTTTATGGTAGATTTTAAGGTGTTTATTATTTATATGCAGAGTACATCATGAGGAACGCTGGGCTGGAAGAAGCACAAGCTGGAATCAAGATTGCTGGGAGAAATATCAATAACCTCAGATAGGCAGATGACACTACCCTTATGGCAGAAAGTGAAGAGGAACTCAAAAGCCTCTTGATGAAAGTGAAAGAGGAGAGTGAAAAGGTTGGCTTGAAGCTCAACATTCAGAAAACAAAGATCATGGCATCTGGTCCCATCACTTCATGGAAAATAGATGGAAAAACAGTGGAAACAGTGTCAGACTTTATTTTTTTGGGCTCCAAAATCACTGCAGATGCTGATTGCAGCCATGAAATTAAAAGATGCTTGCTCCTTGGAAGGAAAGTTATGACCAACCTTGATAGTATATTAAAAAGCAGAGACATTACTTTGCCAACCAAGGTCCGTCTAGTCAAGGCTATGGTTTTTCCCGTGGTCATGTATGGATGTGAGAGTTGGACTGTGAAGAAGGCTGATCGCCGAAGAATCGATGCTTTTGAACTGTGGTGTTGGAGAAGACTCTTGAGAGTCCCTTATACTGCAAGGAGATCCAACCAGTCCATTCTAGAGGAGATCAATCCTGGATGTTCATTGGAGGGACTGATGCTAAAGCTGAAGCTGCAATACTTTGATCACCTCATGCGACGAGTTGACTCACTGGAAAAGACTCTGATGCTGGGAAAGGTTGGGGGCGGGAGGAGAAGGGGACGACCAAGAATGAGATGGCTGGATGGCATCACCGACTCTGTGGACATGAGTTTGAGTGAACTCCGGGAGTTGTTGATGGACAGGGAGGCCTGGCGTGCTGTGATTCATGGGGTCGCGGAGAGTCGGACATGACTGAGCGACTGAACTGAACTGAACTGAACTGATGTATGTGTTGTGGTTCTTGAATACTAATTTTTGATCAAAGAAGTTGTTTCTTTATAGATAATTCAATAAACCCATCTTCTGTAAATTTTGAAGAATTTTTTTTTTTGGTGAGGGGAAGCAGTTACTAACTGTCTAGTGATTTATGAAATGATGAAATGGAACAGAGGTATGTGTCCACCTGGATTGTTCTCATCAAAGTGACCTCCCCTTTTCCTGTGACCTTCCTGATGTGGATCTAGTCTAGAAGAACCTCTGATTATTGTCTTAGGATTCTTGTCTACCTAGGCATAGATTCAAGAGACCAAAACTAAGCTGAGCTTGTGATTGGTGAGTTGGAGCTGATAAGTGGATGGACTGCAAGTTACTTAGGCTTGAATTGATTCACACCTCGTTCCAAAGAGGTTCTGCTGATTCACAGAACTTTCTATAATCAGTTTGGTTCATGCATCTATTTGGATTTAGAGTATGCATGTTAAATGACCCTGAAGGTAGTGCCTGGTATAAGACATAGCAGGAGGACCTATCTTAAAAAAAATACCTTTACTGTGTAATGCTAGATAGCTTGTAAATGAGTTTCCTTTTATTTGTAGCCATCCTCATTCTTTGAAAAAACAAAACAGCAAAAATGCACTGAAATTTGCTTTGATTTCTAATTGTGTATGTTTGTCTATATCTGCCTTAGCCTGCCTTATGGCCCCGAGGGGTGGATGATGAAAATAATGTAGCTCTCTGGAGATTGGATGTTGAGCTTTTTAGTGGAACAGACTTCCCTGCCCTTCTTACCTACCAAGGATGGTGAGTTGAGGAAAACTCCATCCTTTGTTTCTGTTACTGTGTGAGCATTCCTCATGTATCCTGGATGATATGGAGAAACATTTCAGTTCAGTTCAGTCGCTCAGTCATGTCTGAGTCTTTGCGACCCCGCGAATCACAGCACGCCAGGCCCCCCTGTCTATCACCAACTCCCAGAGTTCACTCAAACTCATGTCCACAGAGTCGGTGATGCCATCCAGCCATCTCATTCTCTGTCGTCCCCTTGTCCTCCTGTCCCCAATCCCTCCCAGCATCAGAGTCTTTTCCAGTGAGTCAACTCTTCGCATGAGGTGGCCAAAGTACTGGAGTTTCAGCTTTAGCATCAGTCCTTCCAATGAACACCCTTATGGTAGAAAGTGAAGAGGAACTAAAAAGCCTCTTGATGAAAGTGAAAGAGGAGAGTGAAAAAGTTGGCTTGAAGTTCAACATTCAGAAAACGAAGATCATGGCATCTGGTGCCATCACTTCAGTGATGGGGAATAGA